>NC_092752.1:4538541-4839930 GCF_047496795.1 Chiloscyllium punctatum
ATCCTCTGGCAGCTCATTTCATACACGTACCACCCTCTACATGAAAAGTCATCCCTCAGATCCGTTTTAAATCTTTCCTCTCTCACCTAAAACCTATGCTTTCTCTGTTGGACTCCCCTACCCCGGGGAAAAGACCTTATCTATTCACCCTCTCCATTGCTCTCATGATTTTATAAACCTCTATAAAGTCAACCCTCAGCCTCCGATGCTCCAGGGAAAATAGCCCCAGCCTATTCAGCCTTTCCCTATAGATTTAATTTTATTCTCAATCAATTTGCTAATTTTTGTGATCCAGATTATGTAATCAATGCTGGCAGATATCTTAATGAGTCAATGTGGTGTTGCTGAAACATTTATTGGCTGCAGTATTTGGTAATTCAGTAAACAAATCAATTGTCAGGAGTTGTCTAATCAGTTAGTCAGCAGAGCACAATCTGAGCATGTAGCTTACTGCTCTGTACTGTAAAGCAATTTATACCAAATAATGATTTAATAACCTGCAAAATTACTCCAACAATCAATTAGGGTACATTAACCTTTCACCTGAGTGATACTGAGGGTTAAAGGATGAGGACTGATTGCATAAACTTGACTTGTATTCCCTTGAATGCAGAGAGATGAGGGGTCAATGTGCTGGAGGTCAGTACGACAGGATTGCTATGACCCTGGCAGGTGGCATTTAGATGAGGAGACGTGGTCTTAACAATGTCTCAGCAAATGTTCTTATAAACAAATCATTTTTTGAATCAACCTGTTTGAACACGCGATGAAGACACAGTTCTGAACAGATGGGATTCGAGTCCAGAGATAGGGATACTGCCGTTGAACCAACTGAGCCATTTCAGGGAATTATTTTTTCATGATTTGGTAGAACTTGAGGATTGCTGATAAAAGACACGTTTTGCTTTAATTTTTTTTCATCTTACATTAATCAGGACAATTCACAAGAATACCAAATCGAGGGAAAATCCAACATTTTTGCTGCATGAGGAGAGTGTTGATTGGTTGACAAGTGCACTCTAATTGGTCAAGATATCACCAATTCATGCTTGACAGTTAACTACCAAAATTTGTTTAAATTTCAAACCAAGTAGACTGACTCTGATTGGGAGAAAGTGAGGACTGCAGATGCTGGAGATCAGAGCTGAAAAATGTGTTGCTGGAAAAGCGCAGCAGGTCAGGCAGCATCCAAGGAGCAGGAGAATCGACGATTCGGGCATAAGCCCTTCTTCAGGAATGAGGAGGGTGTGCCAAGCAGGCTAAGATAAAAGGTAGGGAGGAGGGACTTGGGGGAGGGGGGTTGGGAATGTGATAGATGGAAGGAGGTTAAGGTGAGGGTGATAGGCCAGAGTGGGGGTGGGGGCAAAGTGGTCAGGAAGAAGATTGCAGGACAAGAAGGTGGTGCTGAGTTCAAGGGTTGGGATTGAGATAAGGTGGGGGGAGGGGAAATGAGAAAGCTGGAGAAATCTGCATTCATCCCTTGTGGTTGGAGGGTTCCTAGGCGGAAGACGAGGCGCTCTTCCTCCAGGCATCGTGTTGCTATGGTCTGGTGATGGAGAAGGCCAAGGACCTGCATGTCCTTGGTGGAGTGGGAGGGGGAGTTAAAGTGTTCAGCCACAGGGCGGTTGGGTTGGTTGGTCCAGGTGTCCCAGAGGTGTTCTCTGAAACGTTCCGCAAGTAGGCAGCCTGTCTCCCCAATATAGAGGAGGCCACATCGGGTGGAGCGGATGCGGTAAATGATGTGTGTGGAGGTGCAGGTGAATTTGTGGTGGATATGGAAGGATCCCTTGGGGCCTTGGAGGGAAGTAAGGGGGAGGGTGTGGGCATAAGTTTTGCATTTCTTGCGGTTGCAGGGGAAGGTGCCGGGAGTGGAGGTTGGGTTGGTGTGGATGTGGACCTGACAAGGGAGTCACGGAAGGAGTGGTCTTTTCGGAACGCTGATAGGGGAGGGGAGGGAAATATATCCTTGGTGGTGGGGTCTGTTTGGAGGTGCCAGAAATGACGAAGGATGGTACAATGTATCTGGAGGTTGGTGGGGTGGTAGGTGAGGACCAGTGGGGTTCTGTCCTGGTGGCGATTGGAGGGGCGGGGTTCAAGGGCGGAGGAGCGGGAAGTGGAGGAAATGCGGTGGAGAGCATCGTCCCCTCAGACGTGGCACATCCTCCTCATTCCTGAAGAAGGGCTGATGCCTGAAATGTCGATTCTCCTGTTCCTTGGATGCTGCCTGACCTGCTGCGCTTTTCCAGCACCACATTTGACTCTGATTGGTCAGGGCATTGCCTTGGGAAATGAACCAGCAAATGGTTGTTATCTATTTTGTTGAGTTGAAAGGCACAATGTGTGTACACTTAAATGTTCTTCCTATCTGCAGAGATCCAGGTCCTCTGTATTCATATGCAGAGGAACCTCGATTATCCAGCATTCGATTATCCGGAATTTGATTAACCAAATAAAATACTCCCTGCCTGTGTCCTTTGGATAATCAAGGTTCCTCTGCATGTCCTTTCCTGTACGTGTAAATGCACCATATTGCAAGCCCAACTGACAATCTTATTTTGGCTATCAGTATAATTCTTCGTATTCTCAGGATTGTCCAGTAAATGTCGCCCAGTTGTAGGTTCAATTCCATTGTGGAACACTGCGTTAAGAGTTTTGCAAAAGTGCACTGGTTGGGTACAGTCAGTCCCTGGTTTATTGCAAACAGCCAAAGGGCGATGCTATTTGAAACAGCCCATCAGTCTTTGGGACATACAGTCTACATACTCAGCGTCATATCGCTATCCAGCAGGTCATGGGGCCGAGCTGATCAACTGTGACCTTCAGGCAAGAGTGATACGCTGAGCCAGGGGTGACACCTGAAGATGGAGAGTGGAGGAATTTCAAGACTGGTTATAAATATGAGGTCAAATAATGATTACAGGCGAAGCAGGTCATTGGCACCTATTAACTTATATGGCTCTGGCTGTTTCCGAGACATGATTTTGCAGGCATCTCGCAGTCAACCATGTGCAACAACACACTTGAAGCCACTGACACGCAGCTAGCAAGGACTTCCCAGTGCAGTCAATAAACAATTAGCAAAGATTTATACTAGCCTAACTGTGTCAAGGGCACTTGGGGAAGAGGGAGGGGGAGGTGGGAATGTTCAAGATTGTCACTGGAACGGTTACTTGTGGACTGACTGAGAATCTGACTAGAAACGTCTCACAAGTCACGAATCCAAGGACTTTTCTGGGCAACTTTCTTTGGGCATGTTTTCCCGTTGACTGAGAAGATTCTTCTGAAGCCCATTCTTGCTCCTATTTCTCATATTCTTGTCAGATTTGTAAGGGTATTTCATGGCACCAAGAAAAAGGCTCGGCCCAAATATTCCTGTTCACCGTTTCTAACATCGTTGTCAGTCAGTTCCTGATATTTTGAACAAATAATGGATGACTGGTGAGTGAATGAAGATGAC
The DNA here is from genome assembly GCF_047496795.1 of Chiloscyllium punctatum. NCBI lineage: Eukaryota > Metazoa > Chordata > Chondrichthyes > Orectolobiformes > Hemiscylliidae > Chiloscyllium > Chiloscyllium punctatum. Next base: position 4,541,999 of record NC_092752.1, read on the forward strand.
ATGAGTCAGAGGTCACCATTCAGAAACCTGTAACCATAACTCAATTGCTCAAAACTTGTCGACTTTTAAACTACAAGATGTGGGGCTAATTTTCACTGAGGGATGGTTTTAAACAGACGGTATTGAATTATTAGTAGATAATAATTATGAACTGAATTATTCAATTAGTTCTGAAGAAGGGTTGCTGGACCCAAAACATTAACTCTGTGTCTCTCTCCGCAGATGCTCCCAGACCTGGTAAGTTTCTCCAGCAATTCCTGCTTCTGCTTCAGATTTCCTGCACTCGTGATTCTGTGTTTTATTTTATCACATGGAATTATCAGTCAAAGGCCCTTCGATTTTCAGCAGGGACTGTGCAGGAGGCAATTTGGAATCACTCAAAGTTAAAATACTCCAGCTTTTGTTTATTCCCTGTATAGTGTTATCAATTTGCTAACTCCCCAAAAATAATTGCAGTTTGACAGAAATGAAAATATTTTGACACATTGATGTTGCAAATATTGAACTCATCTTTAAAACAAAATGCAACATCACGGTCAGATCTGTGCAGAGAGGGGTTTTGAGAGACAAACAGAAATAGTTGGTGAAACTCAGCAGGTCTGGCAGCAACTGTGGAGAGAAAGCAGAGTTAACATTTTGTGATCAGTATGGCACTTCTACTGAACAATTCTGGTGAAGGGCCACACGATTCAAAACATTAACTCTGTTTCTCTCTTCACGGATGCTGCCTGACCTGCTGAGTTTCTCCAGCATTTTCTGTTTTTGTGTCAGATCTTCAGCATCCACAGTATTGAAGAGTTTTGTGAGGCTGTGTGCTTGCTGCTTATCAGTGAGGAAAAGGGAGCTGTGTTATCGGAGACAGAGCCACTTTGCAGTTACTGAAAGCGAGCACAAGAATTGTTGACTGAAATGATTAGAAAAAAGAGCTGGCTTTGAGCTCTTTCCAGGCTCAGTAAACCCAGTTAAGTAGCTTGTTTGGCAGTGTTACAATGTAGGAAATAAGATTAAAATTTGTGAGGACTTTGGCTTCAGATGCTGTTTAAAATGATCAAAATGCCATTGCAGAATCTGTGTAATCCATTCTGATGCAAGTCACAGTGATGTCTGATAACCAAGCTCAGACCCTACATTGAACATATCCATATCCCTTCTGTTGCCCCATTCACAACATTACTGATAGACGTATTGGCAATAAGAACTCGGGGCAGGAGTAGGCAGTACAGCCCTTCAAGCCCGCTCCACCATTCAATACAATCATGGCTGACCTTTTCAGGGCCTCAGCTCCACATACCCACCTTGGGCCTTTGGCCTGACTAAGGTGACAAAGCTTCACACTTCACACAGCCTTGGTCAAACCGCATGCAGAGTAACTGGTTTGGTCCAAGGCACTGTCTCTCAGAAAGAGTAGCTTAACATTGTTAACAAAATCAGAAAAACTCAACAGTTCTGGCAGCATCTGTGGAGAGAAAGCAGAGTTAATGTTTCAAGTCCAGTTACCCGTCATCAGAACAGGGGCCTAAGGGACAATTTTTTCACACAGAGGGTGGTACGTGTATGGAATGAGCTGCCGGGGAAGTGGTGGAGGCTGGTACAATTGCAACATTTAAAAGGCATCTGGATGGGTATATGAATAGGAAGGGTTTGGAGGGATATGGGCCAAATGCTGGTAAATGGGGCTAGATTAATGTAGGATATCTGGTTGGCATGGACAAGTTGGACCGAAGGGTCTGTTTCTATGCTGTCCGTCTCAATGACTCTATGTGAGTCACTATGCTGTACAGCTTTGTAATTCAATAACAGTAGGTCTAGCTAAACATTGCATTGAGTGTAGAGTCAAATTCACCAGAATACTTCTAGGAAATACTCAGCAGATTAGGAAGGAAAGAAGCATAGTTAATAGTTTAGGTTAATCACTTTTCAGCTGAGTGATAGATTTACTGTTCAGAGCTCTCTTAAATCTAGTATTCCAGCACCTTCTGTTTTTATTTCAAACTTCCAACACCCTTAGGACTCTGCTTCTGTTACAGCAGAGTGGGACTGAGTGACTGTAAAAGTGTGGCATTTACGGACCTTGAATTTCTTTGACGGTAGAAGATCGAAGAATGATTTAATCAGGATTTTAAAAGCTCAAAAACTTGATTGGGTAGATAAGGTATCACTGGAGATGAATCACAAAAATCTAGCATCCACGTCTGGCAGGTCTTAGGGAAAGTAAATAAAATGTTGGCTTTTATTGCAAAAATTGGGAAATTGTGCTAAAACTATGCAAGGGTCTAGTCAGCCCACAGCTGGAATGTGGTGAACAGTTCTGGGCCCCTTACCTAAGGAAAGATGGACTAACATTGGAGACAGTCCAGAGAAGATTCATTCGGTTGATAGCAGGTATTCAGGGATTGACTCATGAGGAGAGGTTAGGAGAAAGTGAGGATTGCAAATGCTGGAGATCAGAGTTGAGAGTGTGGTGCTGGAAAAGCATAGCAGGTCAGGCAGCATCTGAGGAGCAGGAGAATCAATGTTTCAGGCACAAGCCCTTCACCATGAGGAGTGGTTGTGTAGGTTTGACTTTTATTTATTAGAGTTTAGATGAATGAGAGGATTATTAGGGGGTTTGACAGGGTAAATGCTGAGAAGTTGTATCCCCTTCTGGGAGAGTCGAGGAATGGAGGGCGAACCTCAGAATTAAGATTTGACCAGTAACAGCAGTGATAAGAAGGATTTTGTTCTCTTGGGGCGGGGGGGGGGGGTCAATCTGTGGAAACCTTTACCACAGAGGGCTCTCGAGGCTGGGTCATTCAGTACATTTGAGGCTGAGACAGAAACATTTTAAGGGGATCAAGGGGAGAGGCAGAATTATCAGAGCAGTTGTGATCTCGTTAAATAGTGGTGCAGTCTTGATGGGCTGAATGGTCTTCTTGTGAAGAGAAACAACATGCTGTGGTGAGACAATCCAAAATGGAGAGGGTGGGTGTTTGTTGGGGAGGGGGTGTTTGTGCAGAGGGGAATGCAGAATATTAAAATTAAAGCGAGACCATTCAGAAAAATTCCCAAAGTGTTGTGGAAAACCCGCACTCCTCTCCTCCAATAGGCTCCAAGTGTGTGAGTCAACTGATAACTTGCAAACTGAGATCGAGAGATTCGTGTGAAGCAAGGGCATCAAGGGTAATTGAACAAAGTTAGGTAATCATGAATTACGAGACAGATTGACCACGAGCTAACTGAATGTAGGATAGGCAGGAGCGGCTGAATGGGCACCTGCTGAGCCATACACAGGATATTCAGAGTGTCAGTGTCTGATGCAGCAACATTTATATTTTCTTTCTCCTGATGTTTCTGCTCAGAGGTTATCAGCAAATATTCACTGTATATCTGTGAGGGGCAAACAGGATGGTCTCTCTCTGTATCCTGTCCTGGATGTTATTTAACGAGAGGTTTCAGTTTGGGTGATGGCAATGTTACGTTGTGAAAACAGAGTCACAAAAAAAGACAAAGGCATCTTCGAAGAATTGTTTTTATCCGAGAGTTAGACATGGACATAGATCTTAATAGCACTGCATCAATTCTGAGTGGCAGTGCAATATAGAAACAAAATCGGAAGTTGCTGGAGAAGCTCAGCAGGTCTGGCAGCACTTGTGGAGAGAAATCAGAGTTAACGTTCCAGGTCAAGTGACTCTTGGTCATTTTGGAAATGCAAATTACGGCAGGTCTTATACACTTAATGGTAAGGTCCTGGGGAGTGTTGCTGAACAAAGAGACCTTGGAGTGCAGGTTCATAGCTCCTTGAAAGTGGACGTAGACAGGATAGTGAAGAAGGCGTTAGGTATGCTTTCCTTTATTGGTTAGAGTATTGAGTACAGGAGTTGGGAGGTCATTTGCGGCTGTACAGGACATTGGTTAGGCCACTTTTGGAATATTGCATGCAATTCTGGTCTCCTTCCTATCAGAAGGTGAAACTTAACAGAGTTCAGAAAAGATTTACAAGGATGTTGCCAGGGTTGGAGGATTTGAGCTATAGGGAGAGGCTGAACAGGCTGAGGCTGTTTTCCCTGGAGTGTCAGAGGTTGAGGGTGACCTTATAGAGGTTTACAAAATTATGAGAGGCATGGATAGGATAAATAGACAAAGTCTTTTCCATGGGGTGGGCGAGTGCAGAACTAGAGGGCATAGGTTAGAAGGAGAGGGGAAAAATATAAAAGGGACCTAAGGGGCAACTTTTTCACAGTGGATGGTGCGTGTATGAAATGAGCTGCCAGAGGCATTTGGATGGGTATATGAATAGGAAGGGTTTGGAGGGATATGGGCCGGGTGCTGGCAGGTGGGACTAGATTGGGTTGGGATATCTGGTCAGCATGGACAAGTTGGACCAAGTCTGTTTCCAGGCTGTACATCTCAATGACTCCATGACTATGACTATGACTCGATCCAAAAAGTTAACTCTAATTTTTCTCCACAGATGCTGCCAGACCTGCTGAGCTTTTCCAGCAATTTCTGTTTTTTGTTTCTGATTTACAGCATCTGCATTTCTTTCTGATTTTTTCTAATTTGGCTTTGGGATCGGAAGTTCACATTAAACTCTGTGTTGGTGCTGCCACTGAATTATCCACATCCTGAGGAAACTTAACCAGGTGGATGGTGAAAGGAGGTTTCCTCTTGTGGGACAATCTAGAACCACTGATTAAAATCAAGGGGGCACCCTTTTAAGACATACTTGAGGAATGTTTGCTCTGAGGATTGTGAGTGTTTGAAATTCCCTTCAATAAAAGACAGTGAAAGCAAACGTTTTGAATATTTTTAAGGTTGATCCGTTCTTGATAACCGAAGGGATGCAAGATTATTGCGGTACATGCAAAAATGTAGAGCTGAGATTAAAATCAGATCAGCCACGATCATATTGAATGGCAAAGCAGGCTCGAAGGGCCGAGTGGCCTCCTCCAGTTCCTTTTTGAATGTTCATTTCCAGTGAGATTCTGTTGTCAACACTTTGTCAAATGTTTCTGGTCCATTGTCCTCCTTCTCTCTTTAAATACATGTTTCCCTCTCATCTGGTAAAACTTTAACAATGTAAGGTTCATGGAAATTTCATAGGCAAGAAATTGGGGCCATAAAATCTTACACACATTAACTAAAACCTTTACTGTCAGTGCTGCACAACTGTAAACAGACTTCTCAATTATGATACATCTTTTTTTTAGGAAATAGAACAGAAGATGTTGCCTGAATTGGCAGGGATATTGATAATCGCTGTTCATCACCTTCTCAGGGCAGTCAAGAAAATGCTGGCCTTGTCACATCCCACGAGTAAATCTAAAAAACACAACAACCAGCAGAAAGGACACTTACTCAGTTAACAGGCAGGCTGATCTTTTTGTAGGAAAATTGTTAATCTGTCACAAAAGACACCTTTGCGGCTAAAGTGAGCAATAAGTAAAACTTTCTGTGGTTTCTGGCCACATCAAGGACAAACAAAATTTCATCAGTGAATGAATCCAAAGCATTAAGATCATGGAATTGTTCGGGCCCCTTTTCATTTTGGAGGTTTCTGTCTCAGGCACATTGTGAGAGAATAGAGTTATACTGCCAACTGTGTCTGAAATGGAGCTGAAGATCAAAATAATGTTCTTTCTGCTTCCATTCATGAGCCTCACCCTAAGGGATTTTGGACTCTGTTTTAAGATAAAGTTATTTTTATCTGTAGATAAACATAATCAGCTTCCAAAAATACGCACAATCTTCTCCTATTCATTCGAATCTTGCTCAACTAAAATTATCTGAGTGGTATTTCTCACCTATTCTCACTTTGTACTTCACAACCATTGCCGTGTGTGCAGCTTCTTGCCCCATGATTGTCTTTCTGTGTCTTTTTATCCTGTGCTGTCCCTTCAGGTTTTGTGCTTTTTAACATTGATATTCCCTTTTTCTCCTTGAAACCCCATCTTCCATAATGCCTTTTATAAGTCTCTTTTTCACCTACTCGGTACTGCCGGGAATTTGTTATTTCATTTTAAAATGATTGGATGAAGTAGATTTTCACCCACGTAGATAGCCACAATGAAATGGCGGGGAGTGACTTTAATTGAATTCATAAAAAGGGGATATCACAGCAAACGAATCAACATTAGTACAGACTGGGGACAAGCCAGTGAGGGTTGGGACGTATTTGCCAAGCCTAACCTAATGTGTAAAGCGAGAGAAAAAATTCTCAGGTCAGATTTTGTAATGGCTTTGCCTCACCCTGAGGTTGATCCCATAAGATATGTGACTCAGAAACTGGCCATTTGACTAAACCATTCATATCAGTGTTTGTGCCCATCTGGTCTCATCTAACTCCTTCAATATAACCCTCTATTCCTTTCTCTCAAAGTGGTACAGTGGCTCAGTGGTTAGCACTGCTGCCTCACAGTGCCAAGAACCTGGGTTCGATTTCAGCCTTCGGTGACTGTCTGTGTGGAGTTTACACGTTCTCCCCGTGTCTGCGTGGGTTTCCTCTGGGTGCTCCGGTTTCCTCCCACAGTCCAAAGATGTGCAGGTCAGGTGAATTGGCCATAGAGTTAGATGCATTAGTTAGACATTAGTTAGAGGGAATGGGTCTGGGTGGGTTACTCTTTGGAGGGTTGGTGTAGACTAGTTGGGTCGAAGGGCCTGTTTCCACACTGTAGGGAATCTAAAAAAAATTACAACTGAGATGAGAGGAAATTACTTCCCTCAGGTACTTGTGAATCTTAGAAATATTTATCCCAGAGAACTGTGGATTCTCAGTCGCTGAGAGTATTTAAGGCTGAGATTGATGGAGCATAAGGGAATTGTGAGACAGAGAGTGAATGGAAAGGTGGGGTTGGGATGATAATTCAGTCATAATCTTATTAAATGGAGGAGCAAGCTGAAGTCGCCTATGACCCGCCGAAGTCTCTAATCCACATATCCTCATGAGGCTATGAATATTTTGTGTGAAGAATTAATATTGAAAACTTTCTAAATTCCCACAGGCGCCAGTACATGCTAAAAGGCCAAAATAACCAATACTAGCCAAGGAGGTGTGTGTTGTACATTAACAAGATTGTTTAAAAGAGTGGATGTAAATTTTAGAACACTATAATGCATCGTAAATAGCTTTCCTGGTAACAAGATGTTTCATGTGGAAAATTGGATCTATTGGTGGGGTAATGAAAGCTGAGATGATTACACCAATTGCTTTGATGATGCTAGTGTTGACTTGTGTTTATCTCTATCAACAATGAGTGATTACAACCTTCGCCTTTCAACCTTCACTAAACCGTAGAAACTTGCAGCTCTGATTTCGAAAGTTGCACCTTTATGTCTGACACCAGAGAAATGAGCAAATCCAGAATTCTAAATTACTGATCAAGTGATATTTCTGCTACACAACTTGATATTTTTATTGAATGGGACAGGATCGATAAGGCAACACTTCAAGCACAGAAATCTCCCCATGTGTGATATTGGGGGAAATGATGAACTGTCAGGGGAGCAAGATTATAGCAACATAGTAACAGGAGGAGGCCATTCAGCCCCTTGATTATGAGATTGTGGTTGCTCTATGGCCTAACTCCATATACCTGCCTTTCACCTTAATACTTTGTTAATGAAAATTATCTATCTCAGATTTTAAGATTAATATTTAAAATCATGGATGAGATTTGTACTCAGGTTCCTGCATGGGACTTGAACATATGCTACTCTGTGTCAGGAAGGGACATGCTGGCAGCATTGGGGGAAGGTTTGTATGGAACGTAAAGACCAGTCCGTTCCATAAATGAACATGGCGCGAGGGAACTATTGATCCTCAGGTAACGCACAGTTTTTCCTTTCATCCCTTCATAAAGCACCAGTCAAAGAGGCAGCATCTGGTCTGTCCCTGAAACTGCTAATCCTGTCAACATCAAGCCCAGAAACTCCCAGTGAACCAACATGCAGGGGAGTTCACAATCTCTCACAGAAATCCACTCCATCTAGCGTCAACTTGGAATATGAGGCCATGAGTGTATCTGAACGGATATATCATCGACAAACCACAACCCACAACACCTTGAAAGAAAAGGACAGCGATTTCAAACTAGCACCATTCCATCCAGATCACTCACTGTCCAGACTTAGGCTCATGTCAACATTCCAAAAGAATTGCGGCCGCTGGAAATCAGAAACAAAAACAGACATCGCTGGGAAAGGTCTGGCAGCATGTGAGGAGAGAAATCAGAGTTAACGTTTCGGGTCGAGTGACCCTTCCTCAGAACCGATGGTCACCAGGAAAAAGCTGGTATATACGCTGTTGACAGGGGACGAGGTGGAGAAATAGAGTCAGTGGGTAGGTGGAGATGGAGCCCAGTGGGAGAGAAAGGAAGCTAGGCAAATAAAGGGGTGGTTGATGGTGAGCCAGGGAAGGAGCAAAGTTGGTAATGGGGACAATGAGTGGGTGAGAATGGGTTGGCTGTGCTGGGAGCAGCCGCCTGTGATGACAGGGCTGGGGGTGTGGGGCTGGGTAAAGGACATGGAGGGAGGTGCTCAGGTTTTTAAATGATTGAGCTTGCTAATGAGTCCAAAATTGCCGCTTCCCCATGTGGAAAATGAGACGCTGTTCTTCCAGCTTGTGTTGAGCTTCACTGGAGCACTGCAGCAATCCTGAGACAGAGATGTTGGCCAAGGACTGGGGGGAGGTGTTGAAGTGCAGGCATCTCTCAGTTGTGAAGAAGGGTTGCTGGACTCAAAACGTAAACTCTGTTTCTCTCTCCACAGTTGCTGCCAGAGTTTCACGTCAACATTCCTTCATCATCACTGAGCTTCCTCAGTAATGGGAATGTAGGTGTGAATTTGGGGAATATCATATTTTGAGAAGGCAGCTGTCTTCGCAGGAGTAATTACTGATGGACAACAAATGTTAGCCTTAGTATCAATGTCCATGTTCTGAGTATGAGTTAGAAATAACCCAAATTAATCGCTAACATCTCTCCACTTAATGCTTTGCAAATGGCCACTGACATTAAGACAGGTGACCAAAAACATTGTGAAAGGTGGAGGTTTTAGAGATGATTTTAAAAATAATGAGGATCTTCCTGTGTTTGGCTCCAGGCAGCTGCAGATGGAGTGGCAGTGGGGAAAAGATTAAAATTGGAGAAGCACAGAGCTTTCAGAGGGTTGTAGGACTGGAGGATGTTACTGAGGCAGAGAAGATACCAACCTGTAGTGAGGTTTAAAACCAGAATAAGAATTTGAAAGTCACAGCATTGCTGCAACAGGAACTCACATTGGTCAGTGAGCAAAGAGAGGCAGCCTCAGGAATAGGGGCTGGTGTAAGTTAGGACATAGGGCAGGAGATTTCTGGATGAGCTGAAGCTTACAGACAGTGTAAGGCAGGAGGCCAACTGGGAGCAGATTGAAGGTCCTCATGAAGAACATGTCAGAGATGAAGATTTCAGCAGCTGAGCTCCCCCTGTGACAGAGACTGATTACTTCATTGAGAGGGTGTCTACCTTGTAATGTTAGGGTGCGCACAAACTTGTGTGGCGCTGGAAAAGCACAGCAGATCAGGCAGCATCCGAGGAGCAGGAGAATCGACGTTTCGAGCATAAGCCCTTCATCAGGAATTCCCGAAACGTTGACTCTCCTGCTCCTCGGATGCTGCCAGACTGGCTGTGCTTTTCCAGCACTACACTCTTTGACTCTGATCTCCAGCATCTGCAGGCCTCATCTTCTCCTGCGCCCAAACTTGCTGAGTATACTATTCCATGAGTAAAAATAAACTTCACATCACTCTGAGAGAAAAGAGTTTTTCTCATTCGATGAAGCCACAGGATTGAAAGCTTAAGTGGACTCGGTGATTTGTAGAGTAACCTTTCAAATTCTTTACACAAACCTGAAACCACCACCTTAACCACACCACTACCCATCCCCCCCCCCCCCCCCCCCCCCGACCTCCACCCCGCCCCCCCCCCCCCCCCCCCCCCCCCCCCCCACCCCACCCCACCCAACCTCTGATTAGTTTGTAGAAATACAAAGCTCTGTGAAACCCATGGAGACATGGTGGGAGAACTGATTAACATACCGTGCCCAAACCTACGATCAAAAGAGAGTCAAGGGTACAAAGCTGCCAAGAATCTCTGGTTTGTTCTGCGAGACCAGCTCATTGGCAACAAATGGTGAGAAAGTCAAAGCTTAACATCTAACCCCATCAGAGCAAGCTTGGGATTATAATTGTAGCAAAAACAATCATTTCATTCACATTCCTCAGAACAGTCAACAGTCCCTGATTCAAGATGCGACAGTTTGTAGGTTAATCCATCTTGCAGTTGTTTTAAAAGCCCATCTCCAGGCCAACAGTGAGATTAGCTTTCTCAATTCCAAAAAAGTCTCCACCAGTCAACTGATTTAGAAAATGAGGGTCCACCTAAAGGTCAGTGCAATAAATCAAATACAAAAAACCAGCTTCCAGCTTCAAGTGGCTTAATACGGATAAGTCCCTGTGATAACTTTTAAAGGATAATCACAATATGGGTCCAAAGAACACAAACTGCTGATAATTCAGCTCAACATTTTATTTAAGATAGCCACATATCTGATTGAGGTAAAGAGTTGCAACTTACAAATTAACTTTGTGTTCATTCCTATACTATGGAACCCAAACTCAGTGGACTTCTAAGCTAAAGGGAAATAAGAGGGACGGGGGGAATTTGCACATCTGTACTCCCAGTGTGAGACCTTGCCATGACATTCCAACAGGTTCAGTTTTGTGCAATTGCTCAGAATCAATTGCCCAACATTGACCTTAAAACTCAATCAGCTTTCATTTCCCTTCTACCTTTAGCATGCAAAAATCACCCAGGTTTTTCCATCACACTGTTACCAACAATATTTAACATTGAATTAACAGCAACAATACTGCGGGTGCTGGAGCTCAGAAATAAAAACATAAAGTGCCATAAAAACTCAATAGTCTGGCAGTATCTGTCGAGACTGGGTTATTGTTTCATCATGGCCCTTCAGAACTGAGAGGGGGCTGGGAAATTGTGGCTTTGATGCTGTTCAGAGGTGGAGGGGTGAGGTGGAGCGAGTGGAACAGAATATAACAGTGGCCCAGAGATAAAGAGAAAGGGAGTGATAATGTTGGTGAAGGTGGATAAGAGAATGCTGTAAAATGGGTATGAATGAAGGTGTGAAGGAGAAAATAGGTCCACTCAGACCAAAGCTAACAAGACACAGCTGGGTGAAATAGGGGGAGTGTGTGGGGGGTGGAGGGGCGGGGGGGGGGGGTGGTTGGGGCGGGGGGGGGGTGGGTGTTGTGGAAGGAATGTAGGATAATAGGAGGCAGAGGTCATGTTCTGAAGATTGGGACTCAGTCATTGAGACTGTACAGTGACTCAGTGGAAAATTAGGTGTTGTTCCTTCAGTTTGTGTTGAGCTTCATTTGGGGATATAAAGTCCAAACGCTTGGTGGTAGATGTCAAAAGCAACAATAATTTATATTTAAATAGTGTTATTGGTGCATTCAAACAACCCAATCAGAGGAGCATTAAAAAATAAAAAAATTAAAAATGACACTAAGCCACATCAAGAAATCATAGGGCCGACGTCTAAAAGCCTCACCAAAGAGATAAATATTACAGACTGCCTGGAACGGAGGGAAGTAATCACAAGAGCTTGGAGCAGGGTGGCTCAGTGGTTAGCACTGCTGCCTCACAATGCCAGGGACCCGGGTTCAATTCCGCCCTCGGGTGACTGTCTGTGAGGAGTTTGCACCTTCTCCCTGTGTCTGTGTAGGTTTCCTCCGGGTGCTCTGGTTTCCTCCCACAGTCCAAAGATGTAGAGGTCAGGTGAATTGGTTCTGCTAAATTGCCCGTAGTATTCAGAGATGTGAAGGTTAGGTGCATTAGTCAAGGGAAATGTAGAGTAATGGGGTAGGAGAATGGGTCGAGTGTGTTACTCTTCAGAGGGTCAGTGTGGACTTGTTGGGCTGAAGGGCCTGTTTCCCACTGTAGGAATTCTATGATTCTTAGAACTAGACACATGGCACCAATGGTGAGTCAATTGAGATGGGTTCACAATGCGTTAGAGGAGCACAGATATTTTGGAGAGTTGTGTGGGTTGGAGGAGATTGTGGGAGGTAAGGAAGGGAAAGATTATGATGAGATTGGGAAGCAAATATGAGAATTTTAAAATCAACACAGTGGCTTGGCCAAGAGGCAAATTTGGCCGGTGAGTACCGAGGTGATGGCAGAATGGGACTTGATGTGGATTAAGACACGAGTACCAGAGATTTGGATGAAATCAACTTTAGGGAAGTGCACTGTGGGAGCCCAGTGTGCAATGGAATCATTGAGGCAAGAAGTAGCAAAGACATCGATGAATGTTCCAGTAGCAGGTGAGCTGAGACAGACAAAGTCGGGCAATATTACAAAATGGGAAATCAACCATCCTCTGATCAAAAGTGACATCAAAGTTACAAAATGACTGGCTAATTACAGTCTGTGGGCAGGGAGAGGGATGGATTTGATACCCAACTTGGAGCAGGGAGTCTGGTGCCAGGATCAAGGATATCTCAGAGAGGGTGCAGAATGTTCTCAGAAGGGGAGAGGAACCAGAAGGAGGTCATTGTACACATTGGTACCAATGATATAGGAAGGGAAAAGGATGAGATTCTGAATGGGGAATATCGAAAGTTAGGCTGGAACTTGAAAAGGAGTTTCTCGAGGGTAGTAATAACCTGGTGTTACGAGCTAGTGAGGGTTGGAATAGGAGGATAGATCAGATGAATGCTTGGCTGAAGAGCTGGTGTATGGGAGATGGATTCACATTTTTGGATCATTAGAATCTCTTCTGGGGTAGAAGCGACCTGTACAAGAAGGATGGATTGCACCTGAATTGGAAGGGGACTAATATACTGGCAGGGAGATTTGCTAGAACTGCTCAGGAGGATTTAAACTGGTAAGGATTGGGGCTGGGACCCAGGGAGATACTGAGGAAAGAGATCAATCTGAGACTGAGAAAAGAAGTGAGTCAAACAGTCAGGGCAAGCAGGAACAAAGCAGACGTCTGTGAAGATTGGGGACAATATTTCATCCTCACTAACACTCAACACCAGACCCCCCCCCCCCCCCCAAAGGTGTGTACTCAGTCCCCCCCACCTGTTCTCACTGTATACCCATGACTGCATCGCCAAATACCACACCAATGCCATTTACAAGTTCACTGATGACACCACCATCGTCAGTTGAACCTCAGATGACGACGAAACAGATAACAGACGGGAGGTGGAAGACCTGGAAAAATGGTGCACTGAGAACAACCGAGCTCTCAATGATGGCAAAACCAAGGAACTTATGATTAACTTTCGGCTGGATGCTAAACATGCCTCCCCTACACATTAACAGCGCATAGGTGGAATGAGTGGATCGCAAGACAAAGCTAGTCACTGTGCCTCGGTACATGTGACAATAAATTCACTTCAATTCAATTCAAGGTAGGACTGATAAATTAAACTGCATTTACTTCAATGCAAGAGGCCTAACAGGGAGGGCAGATGAACACAGGGCATAGTTGGGAACATGGGACTGGGATATCATAGCAATTACAGACACATGGCTGAGGGATGGACAGGACTGGCAGCTTAATGTTCCAGGATACAAATGCTACAGGCAGGACAGAAAGGGAGGCAAGAGGGGGTGGGGGGGTGGGGAGAGTGGCATTTTTGATAAGCGTAGAAGACGTTGAGACAATTGGGGAGGGATGTGTCATCGTCTGCTTTCTTGCACTGCTTCTTTTTACAACCTGCGATGTCCTTCAGTTCTTGCCATAGTCGCCGGGTGTCTATCTGGGTCTCTAGTTTGGATGGTATTGGTCCTTTGCTGTCTTAATGGCTCTGTAAAGATCATACTTGGATTCCTTATATTTGAGTGGGTATTTTGGGAAAGCAAATCTTAGCAGGACTTATACGCTTAATGGTAAGGTCCTAGGGAGTGTTGCTGAACAAAAAGACCTTGGAGTACAGGTTCATAGCTTCTTGAAATTAGAGTCGCAGGTATATAGGATAGTGAAGAAGGCATTTGGTATGCTTTCCTTTATTGGTCAGAGTATTGAGTACAGGAGTTGGGAGGTCATGCTGTGGCTGTACAGGGCATTGGTTAGGCCACTGTTGGGATATTCATGAAGTCCTAGTCTTCTTCCTATTGGAAGAATGTTGTTAAACTTGAAAGAGTTCAGAAAAGATTTACAAGGATGTTGCCAAGGTTGGAGGATCTGAGCTATAGGGAGAGGCTGAACAGGCTGGGACTGTTTTCCCTGGAGCGTCGGAGACTGAGGGATGACGTTATAGAGGTTTATAAAATCATGAGGGGCATGGATAGGATAAATAGACAAAATCTTTTCCCTGGGGTGGGGAGTCCAGAACTAGAGGGCATAAGATTAGGGTGAGAGGAGAAAGATATAAAAGGGACCTAAGGGACAACTTTTTCACACAGAGGGTGGTGCGTGTATGGAATAAGCTGTCAGAAGAAGTGGTGGAGGCTGGTACAATTACTACATTTAAAAGGCATCTGGATGGGTATAAGAATAGGAAGGTTTTAGAGGGGTATGGGCTAGGTGCTTGCAAATTGGACTAGATTGAGTTGGGGTATCTGGTCAGCATGGACAAGTTGGACTGAAGGGTCTGTTTCCGTGCTGTACATCTCTATGATTCTGTGACTGAAAACATTGTCTTCCTTTTTACAAATTTAATTTGAGGGAATTCCTGTACATCCAATACTTGGTGATCAGATGATTTAGCAATCAACATATTTTTTTAAAGATTGAGAGCTTGCAGAGGTCTGAGATTTGGAAGGATGTGTGTGTCCTTCTGCATGAATTACAAAAGGTTAGGATGCAGGTCCAGAATGTAAGGTTATAGTCTGTTATCATTTATCTTGAGGGGAATTGAATACAATAGTAGGGAGGTTATGCTTCAATTATTCAGGGCATTGGTGAGACCACATTGGGATACTGTTTGCTGTTTTGGTCTCCTTATTTAGGGAAGGATGTAAATGTATTGGAAATTGTTCAGAGAAGGATTCCCAGACTAATCCATAGAACGAGTGGATTGGAGGGAAGTTTGGACAGGCTGGTCCTGTTTCCACTGGAGTGTAGAAGAGTGGGACATGAGTTGATTGAAGTTTATCAAATTATTCTGAATGGCCTTGACAAGGCCTTTTGTGGGAGAGTCCATTTTGGAGGACACTTTATTCTAAAATTAGAAGTTGCCTTTTTAGGACTGAAATGAGTAGATTCTTCTCTCAGAGGTTTGTGTGACTTTGGGAACTACCTGCTTCAGGCAGCAGTGGGGAACAGCATTGAGTGTTTTGAAGAGAGAGTTTGGCTGAGACAACCAGATCAGCCATGATCACCGTGCTCTCGGGATTCCATCGCTGCGCCTGTAAACAGCTGCTCCACCATTCCCAGTGTGTGGATCGCCATGCCAACACTAATCACAACATCAACATCCACAACTGGAAACCACTGCTATGCATGGACGAAGGTGGGCTGTGCAGAAGAGAGGAATATTAGAGGGAATGCTGCCCATGATCTTATTGAATGACAGAGCAGTCTTGAAGGATCTTATCGTCTAATTCTGCTCCCAGTTCGTATGTACGTAACAAACTCAGGGTTTGTAGATAATCACAACTTATCCTGATCTCATCCAACAACAGAGCAGGTGACTCCTCAATCAAAAATGATCAATTACAAATTATTTCAGTTTTTTTAACTCAGTTCAGATCCCGTGTACATTCACTAGTCCAGCATGTACCTTGACAACGTATTTGGCAATTGTGTTCGGAAAGGGAATATCACCAGGCGCTACAACTGACCTGAACTGAACAGTTTTGTGCTGTAATTGTTGATTTTGTTCTCCTGGGAGGCTGGACATCAATGCAGTTTTTCAGGAAGATGACTCAAAGACTCAGAAATGTCAGCCAAAATCACCTCCTGCTTCTCTGAGTCTAAATTCAAAGCCTAGCAACCAATTAACAACAGCACGGCATTCCAACTTGGACATTTACAAGTTCATTCCTAAGCTGTGCATTCATCTGTCAGATCATAGAATTCCTACAGAGTGGAAGCAGGCTATTCAGCTCACACTGAGCCTCTAAAGAGAGTCTCATCAAGACCCAGCCCCTATCCTAATCCACCCCAACCTGCACTTTTTTTGAATTGTGAGAGGAAACCAGAGTACCCAGAGGAAACCCGCACAGATATGGGGCAAATATGCAAACTCCACACAGACAGTCACCCAAAGCTAGAATTGAACCCGGGTCCCTGGCATTGTGAGGTAGCAGTGCTAACCACTGAGCCACCATTCTGTCCCAAAGCATGACCTGCTTTGGTACCCAAACCCTAGACAATCAGATTAAAAGCCTGTTGTGCTGCCCACTAAACTATTGATGATCTTATGTCTAATACTCTGCTGGCTAAGGTGTATCACCAAATTACACTGCCCCATGCTGAGTGCGACCCAGAGTGCCACTTAACTACTTTTGTTCTGCTAAGAAATGATTCCATATTGCTGGCAAAATGAACACATTTTGTTAAAACTTTTGTGGTGCCATATGGGACGAACTTGTATACTTTTCATTGCACTCCTGCACTTCCATACGTGAACACAAATGACAATAAACCAATTCTAATTCATCAGGTCATTCACAAGAATACAAATGGAATGGGCACAGCATTTTGTGCTGCATGGTAAAGGTTTTGCCATAGAGAATGCACCAGTTAGATGATGACTGACTAGTAACTGCTAAGCTTTCACTAAGTTGCAAACAGGTAGGGTGATCCTGATTACTTAAGGCATTGCCCTGGTGAATCAAAAAAAAATAGCTGTTGCTTGGTCAAAGTATTGAGTGCAGGAGTTGGGAGGTCATGTTGTGCTGTACAGGACATTGGTCAGGCCACTTTTGGAATATTGTGTGCAATTCTGGTCTCCTTCGTTTTGGAAAGATGTTGTGAAACTTGAAAGGGTTCTGAAAAGATTTACAAGGATGTTGCCAAGGTTGGAGGATTTGAGCTGTTGGGAGAGGCTGAACAGGCTGGGGCTGTTTTCCCTGGAGCGTCGGAGGCTGAGGGATGACATTATTGAGGTTTACAAAATTATGAGGGGCATGGATAGGATAAATAGACAAAGTCTTTTCCCTGGGGTCAGGGAGTCCAGAACTAGAGGCCATAGATTAGATTAGATTACTTACAGTGTGGAAACAGGCCCTTCAGCCCAACAAGTCCACACCGACCTGCCGAAGTGCAACCCACCCAGACCCATTCCCCTACATTTACCCCATCACCTAACACTACAGGCAATTTAGCATGGTCAATTCACCTAACCTGCACATTTTTGGATTGTGGGAGGAAACCAGAGCACCCGAAGGAAACCAACACAGACACAGGGACAACATGCAAACTCCACACAGCGAGTCACCTGAGGCGGGAATTGAACCCAAGTCTCTGGTGCTGTGAGGCAGCAGTGCTAACCATTGTGCCACCCTACGTTTAGGCTGAAAGGGGAAAGATTTTAAAGAGACCTAAGGGGCAACTTTTTCATGCAGAGGGTTGTGTGTGTATGGAATGAGCTGCCAGAGGAAGTGGTGGAGGCTGGTACAATTACAACAGTTAAGAGGCATTTGGATGGGTATATGAATAGGAAGGGTTTGGAGGGCGCTGGCAGGTGGCACTAGATTGAGTTGGGATATCTGGTCGGCATGGACGAGTTGGACCAAAGAGTCTGTTTCCATGCTGTACATCTCTATGACTCTATGATTATAACTTACAAAAATTAGTTTTCAAGAAGGTCATAGATCTATTTTGGGGGGAATAACAGATTCAATGGGAATGGGGGCAAAGCAGGAACAAGGGACTGAGTTGGATGATCAGCCATGATCTTATTGAATGGTGGAGCAGACTTGAATGGCCGAATGGCCTATTCCTGCTCCTAATTTCTATGTTCCTCTGCTTGTATGAGCTCTTTCTGTCTGTAAAGAATTGGCCCCTGTTTGTAGCATTGAGGAACCTCCAGAACATTCAAGCGTGCCCTACTTTGACCCTGACCAACAATCCTAAATTGGTTGTCAGAGTAATTCTTAGCACACTCAGAAATATTTAGTAAATGTTGTCCAATCACAGAATTACATCTATTGTTGGATATTGTTTTGCAAGTATTGGTTGTTGGGTTTAATCAGTAGCTTGCCTATTGTGAACAGCCAATTGTACATGCTGTTTTACACAATCTGACATTCTTTAGGATGTATGGCCTACATACCTGGCATCACACAGGCACTGAAATTCATATACTACACTCCACATTGGTGTGATAGGCAGAATGGTAGCTTACAAACCAAATGGGTAGCCATGGGAACACGAATGGGCCCCAGCTATGCCTGTCTCTTTGTTGGCTACATAGAGCAGTCGATCTTCCGTAATTACACCGGCACCACTCCCCACCTCTTCCTCCGCTACATTGATGACTGCATTGGCGCCACCTCGTGCTCCCGCGAGGAGGTTGAGCAATTCATCAACTTCACCAACACATTCCACCCTGACCTTAAATTTACCTGGACTATCTCTGACACCTCCCTCCCCTTCCTGGACCTCTCCATCTCCATTAATGACGACCGACTTGACACTGACATTTTTTACAAACCCATCAACTCCCACAGCTACCTGGATTACACCTCTTCCCACCCTACCTCTTGCAAAAATGCCATCCCGTATTCCCAATTCCTCCATCTCCGCCGGATCTGCTCCCAGGAGGACCAGTTCCACCACAGAACACACCAGATGGCCTCCTTCTTCAGAGACTGCAAATTCCCTTCCCACGTGGTTAAAGATGCCCTCCAACGCATCTCGTCCACATCCCGCACCTCCACCCTCAGACCCCACCCCGCCAACCATAACAAGGACAGAACGCCCCTGGTGCTCACCTTCCACCCTACCAACCTTCGCATAAACCAAATCATCTGCCGACATTTCCACCACCTCCAAAAAGACCCCACCACCAGGGATATATTTCCCTCCCCACCCCTTTCTGCCTTCTGCAAAGACCGTTCCCTCCGCGACTACATGGTCAGGTCCATGGCCCCAAACAACCCACCCTCCCATTCTGGCACTTTCCCCTGCCAGCGCAGGAACTGTAAAACCTACACCCACACCTCCTCCCTCACCTCTATCCAAGGCCCTAAAGGAGCCTTCCACATCCATCAAAGTTTTACTTGCACATCCACTAATATCATTTATTGTATCCGTTGCTCCCGATGCGGTCTCCTCTACATTGGGGAGACTGGGCGCCTCCTAGCAGAGCGCTTTAGGGAACATCTCCGGGACACCCGCACCAATCAACCACACCGCCCCGTGGCCCAACATTTCAACTCCCCCTCCCACTCTGCCGAGGACATGCAGGTCGTGGGCCTCCTTCACCGCCGCTCCCTCACCACCAGACGCCTGGAGGAAGAACGCCTCATCTTCCGCCTTGGAACACTTCAACCCCAGGGCATCAATGTGGACTTCAACAGTTTCCTCATTTCCCCTTCCCCCACCTCACCCTAGTTCTAAACTTCCAGCTCAGTAACTGTCCCCTTGACTTGTGTGGACTTGTCCTACCTGCCTATCTTCTTTTCCACCTATCCACTCCACCCTCTCCTGCTTGACCTATCACCTTCATCCCCTCCCCCACTCACCCATTGTACTCTATGCTACTTTCTCCCCACCCCCACCCTCCTCTAGCTTATTTCTCCACGCTTCAGGCTCACTGCCTTTATTCCTGATGAAGGGCTTTTGCCCGAAACGTCGATTTCGAAGCTACTTGGATGCTGCCTGAACTGCTGTGCTCTTCCAGCACTACTAATCCAGCTTCCTGTTAGTGATGAACATGACTTGTGCTGCTACTGCAACACCCAAATAATAGAGAATTTCTGTACTAAAAAACAACTAAGAAATATTTTGTGGGTGTTGCCAGGATGCGAAAATACAGGACAATGATTTTGCAGTGTCCCATATCCATCACTCCCTCTTTCCCACCCTAGCCTTTTCCCAATCCAGAGCCATCTATTTCCACCTCCGTAACATTGCCTGACTCCATCAGCAGCTCAATCTCCTGCTTCGAAATCCCTTACTCAGGCTTTTATTAACCCCTCAGCTTAGACATCCTAATCGTTTCCTGCTCAGTTCCCCATGCTCCAACCTCTCTCAAATCAAAAGCCGAATACTATAGATGATCATAACCTAGAACCAAAATACACAATAGTGGAAACCTTCAACAGGATTGGCAGCAGCCCTGGGCAGAGAGAAACAGAGTTAGTGCTTCGTACCTGGCTCCTTTGCAGGATGGGGAGGAATCCGAGATGGAACAGGTCCAGAGCAAGGGCAGGGTGGGAGACGGACAACAGGAAGGCATATGATAGGCTGGGGGAGCAGGAGCGACTGCACGACAGAGCCAGTGGCAATGGAGATGGAACACAAAATAAAACAGGTGTGTCGAGAGCAGACAGCTGCCGACTGTGAGAAAGGATGCAAAAGAAGCTGAGGAATTGATGGCGCAGGGTTAGTGTCACTGGATTGTTGCTCTCAAAGGCTCAGGATACCTCTCCAGGAAAATGGGTTTGAATCCCCACGTGAAAGATGGTGAAAACTGAATTCAATAAAATCTGGAATTTAAAAAAAACTGTAACCACTGTCAATTGCCATAAAAGCTTTTGATTCTTAATTCCCTTGAGAAAAGTAAATCTCCTGGCCTACATGTGACTTCAGATCCACAGAAATAGGATTGACTCTTACCTGCCCTCTGACCTGACTAAGTCAGCCACTCAACTAAAGGACAATTCGGGACAGGTAATAAATGCCAGCCCAGATCCCATGAAAGAATGAAGAAAGAAGCTTCTGGAAGCTGCTGCTGGTGATGTGGTCTCCTTTACCTAGAGAAGGCCAAGTACAGATTGGGTAACTGTTTCACACAACACCTCCACTCAGTCCACAAACCATGACTTTGAGCATCCATTGACCGATCATTTTAACTCACCACCTTGCTGTCACATTGCCATCTCTGTGCGTGACCTGCTATGCTGAAATAAAACTCAACATTAGCTTGCAGAACAGCCCCTCATCTTCAGAAGAAGCCGCCTTCATTGGTCCACACTGAGTTCGACAATTTCAGACCATTAGTCCAATAGTTTTCTGTCCTTTCCTTTGCGTGCTTTGACTTCGTTCTGATCTTTTGCTTACAGCTGGCAAGCAGACCACATCCTGGTGCATCTTCTGAATGAATTATATGAACCCTTCAACTCCATCTCACTTCCTGTGGTTGGTATTTTGAAGGCAGATGGGGATTTAGAACATTAAATAAAGCAGGTTTCTGCTTTCCCACTCATCCCAATCTGCAATCCCACCTCATTATGGTGGGCAGTTAAGGAGCAGGAGTCCATATCGATTCGACTCTGGGACAAGGCACCCTGTTCTAGCTAGGTGGATAAAGAACTGGGTGAGCAACAGAAGACAGAGAGGTGTAGTTGAAGGGCGTTTCTCAAAATGGAGAAAGGTGACCAGTGGTGTTCCACAGGGGTCAGTGTTGGGGCCACTGTTGTTTGTAATGTGCATAAATGATCTGGAAGAGGGCACTGTTGGTATGATCAGCAGGTTTGCAAATGACACAAAGATTAGTGGAGTAGCAGAAAGCATAACGGACTGTCAGAGAATACAGGAGGATATAGATAGACTGGAGAGTTGGGCAGAAAAGTGGCAGATGGTTTTCAATCCAGTCAAATGTGAGGTGATGCATTTTGGGAAGTCTAATTCTAGAGTGTATTATACAGGAAACGGAAGAGTCTTGGGAAAAGTTGATGAGCAGAAAGATCTGGGAGTGCAGGTCCATTGTACCCTGAAGGTTGCTGCACAGGTGGATAGAGTGGTCAAGAAAGCATATAGTATGCTTGCCTACATTGGATGAGGTATTGAGTATAAGAGTTGGCAGGTCATGTTAAAATTATACAAGACATTGGTTCGGCCACAGAATAATGTGTACAGTTCTGGTCGCCACATTACCAAAAGGATGTGGACGCTTTGGAGAGGGTGCAGAGAAGGTTTACGAGGTGCTAGCTATGAAGAGAGGTTGAGTAGGTTAGAAAAAAGGAGATTGAGGGGGGACCTGATTGAGGTTTACAAAATCATGAAGGGTATAGACAGGGTGGATAGAAATAAGCTTTTTCCCAGGGTTGGGGACTCAATAACAAGAGGTCATGCTTTCAAGGTGAGAGGTGAAAAGTTTAAGGGGGACACACGCGGCAAGTACTTCACACAGAGGGTGGTGGGCGTTTGGGACGCGTTGCCAGCAGAGGCAGTAGAGGCAGGCACGGTAGATTCATTTAAGATGCATCTGCACAGATACATGAGTAGGTGGGGAGCAGAGGGATACAGATGCTTAGGAATTGAGTGGCAGATTTAGACAGTGGATTTGGATCGGCTCAGGCTTAGAGGGCCGAAGGGCCAGTTCCTGGGCTGTAAATTTTCTTTGTTCTCTTTGTTCTTTGATCCTGAGGGGCTCAAGCCCCACTCTGGTCCAGTTAAGTGTGTGTCAGTGTATTATTGTCATGGGAACAGCCAGAAATCAAGGGGCCAATGCACTTTTAACTTAGATAAGGTTCGCATGTGTCCTAATCATTTATTTGAAATCACATGTCCTTCCCTAAAAGACATTAGTCGACGAGAAGGATTTCTCCAACAATTAACAGTGGACTCAAGGTCATCATTAGACTCTTAATTCTGGATTTTTATTGAATTAAAAGCTCCCCTATCTGCTGTGGTAGGATTTGAACCCATGCCCTTAGGACATTGCCTCAGTCTCTAGATTAATAGCTCAGCAATAACACCACAAGACCATTGCCAGCCCTACATCTGGCAGCCTATCTCAAGTTTTTCATTTTTAATTTTGTCCCATCCCTAACATCCCTTTGTTGAAAACCGATTGCATTTCTAACTTTTGTTTCAGTTCTCATGATAGAAACATTAACTCATTCTCTCTCCACCTGACCTGCTGGCTTTTCCCACCATTTTTAGTTCTGTTTCTCTCTAAACTTGAATTCATTCAAAATGCAGTGAGCTTTTCCTGACCCAGACCAAGCCCTGTTCTATATCACTGTTTCTCTGATGACCATCAGTAAGACTGCTCACTGACCAACATTGATCCTGGGGTCCAGTAAGCAGTCATTTTAAAACTCTCACCTTTGTTTCTAAATCTCTTCAGGCCATCACCACTCTCTGTCACTAAAACCTTCTGCACCTCTGAAACCTTCTGTGCCCTCTGTATTTTACCATTCTGATCGTTATCTCTTTCCTGACTAATATTGCTGTCATTAGCTGCCATATCCTGCATGTCAGAAACCTCCATCTCCCCCTGCTCTTATCAATATGTTTCTCTTCAGGGAGTTATCCTAATTCATTTTTGAAAATCTCTGCTCCCACTGCCCTTTCAGACTGCACGGTCCACATTCCAGCTCACTGTGTAAAAATGGAAGTTTCTGCTCATTTCTCCAGTCAGGATTTTGCCAATTATCTCAAAGCGGTTTCCTCTGGTCCCAGCCTTCTGATCCCCGGAACTGGTTTCCCTTTAGTTGTTTGATCAAAATCTCTCATTGTTCTAACGCTGTTATTGGCATCTTTGTAAAGTGACTTGTACAATATTGTTCTTCCATTGTGAAGAGGTGACTGTGGTTTAAGTGATGAAGATAAAGAAAAACATCTTCAGCCGGAGAGTGGTGAATCTATGGAAGTCATTGCCACAGAAGGCTGTGGAGGCTGTGCCATGAACCCAAGGTCCCAGTTGAGGCCCTCCCTATCGGTACCGAACTTAGCTATCAGCCTCTGCTCGGCCACTTTCCTCTGCTGCCTGTCCCGAAGTCCACCTTGGAGGATGGTCACCCAAAGGTCCGAGGCTGAATGTCCTGGACCACTGAAGTGTTCCCCAACTGGGAGGGAACCCTCCTGTCTGTTGATTGTTGTGCGGTGCCCATTTATCCGTTGCCGTAGCCTTTGCTCGGTTTCCCCAATGTACCATGCCTCCGGGCATCCTTGCCTGCAACGTATAAGATAGACAACGTTGGCTGAGTCACATGAGTACCTGCCATGTACAAGGTGGGAGGTGTTCCCACGTGTAATAGTGGTATCCATGTCCACAATCTGACATGTCTTGCAGTGTCCACCGTGACAGGGTTGAATGGAGTTGTCCTGAGAGCCGGGCAGTTTGCTACGAACAATGATCTGTTTGAGGTTTGGCGGTTGTTTAAAGGCAAGTAGTGGAGGTGTGGGGAAGGTCTTGGCGAGGTGTTCATCCTCATTGATAATGTGTTGCAGGTCGCGAAGAACATGGCGTAATTTTTCAGCCCCTGGGAACTTGTCCCTCAACCGGGACCTTGGGTTCATGTCACATTACAGGTGATCACCATTGCACTACACACACACACACAGATATTCCTACACACATACTCTCTCACATACACACAGACGCGCACACAGACACCCACACACACACTTATAGACACACTCACTACACACACTCACACACACACTTTCTCACACTCACAACCCCCACCCCGACAGAGATACACACACACACACAGACAAAGATCCACATGCACACATATATTTTGTGGGGTGAATTTGTACTTGCAGAGTTACATTGCACTTTGCTCAAAAACTGCATACATTCATGTAGAACTCTGAGCTCAAAAACTACATGAATTTATGTAAAACTCTTTTATCTCACTTTTTAGATTAAAATCAATCTAAACATCAGGTCATAGACAGAGAATACAGGGGGCTAACACCTTCAACATATTGGTAAAAACAATGACTGCAGATGCTGAAAACCAAATACTGGATTAGTGGTGCTGGAAGAGCACAGCAGTTCAGGCGGCATCCAATGAGCAGCGAAATCGACGTTTCGGGCAAAAGCCCTTCATCAGGAATAAAGGCAGTGAGCCTGAAGTATGGAGAGATAAGCTAGAGGAGGGTGGGGGTGGGGAGAAAGTAGCATAGAGTACAATGGGTGAGTGGGGGAGGGGATGAAGGTGATAGGTCAAGGAGGAGAGGGTGGAGTGGATAGGTGGAAAAGAAGATAGGCAGGTAGGACAAGTCTGGACAAGTCATGGGGACAGTGCTGAGCTGGAAGTTTGAAACTAGGATGAGGTGGGGGAAGGGGAAATGAGGAAGCTGTTGAAGTGCACATTGATGCCCTGGGGTTGAAGTGTTCTGAGGCGGAAGATGAGGCGTTCTTCCTCCAGGCGTCTGGTGGTGAGGGAGCGGCGGTGAAGGAGGCCCACGACCTCCATGTCCTCGGCAGAGTGGGAGGGGGAGTTGAAATGTTGGGCCACGGGGCGGTGTGGTTGATTGGTGCGGGTGTCTCGGAGATGTTCCCTAAAGCGCTCTGCTAGGAGGCGCCCAGTCTCCCCAATGTAGAGGAGACCACATCGGGAGCAACGGATACAATAAATGATATTAGTGGATGTGCAGGTGAAACTTTGATGGATGTGGAAGGCTCCTTTATGGCCTTGGATAGAGGTGAGGGAGGAGGTGTGGGTGTAGGTTTTACAGTTCCTGCGGTGGCAGGGGAAAGTGTCAGAATGGGAGGGTGGGTCGTAGGGGGGCGTGGACCTGACCAGGTAGTCACAGAGGGAACGGTCTTTGCAGAAGGTGGAAAGGGGTGGGGAGGGAAATATATCCCTGGTGGTGGGGTCTTTTTGGAGGTGGCAGAAATGTCGGCGGATGATTTGGTTGATGCAAAGGTTTGTAGGGTGGAAGGTGAGCACAAGGGGCGTTCTGTCCTTGTTACGGTTGGAGGGGTGGGGTCTGAGGGTGGAGGTGCGGGATGTGGACGAGATGCGTTGGAGGGCATCTTTAACCACGTGGGAAGGGAAATTGCGGTCTCTAAAGAAGGAGGCCATCTGGTGTGTCCTCTGGTGGAACTGGTCCTCCTGGGAGCAGATACGGTGGAGGCGGAGAAATTGGGAATACGAATGGCATTTTTGCAAGAGATAGGGTGGGAAGAGGTATAATCCAGGTAGCTATGGGAGTCGGTGGATTTGTAAAAAATGTCAGTGTCAAGTCGGTCGTCATTAATGGAGATGGAGAGGTCCAGGAAGGGAAGTGAGGTGTCAGAGATAGTCCAGGTAAATTTAAGGTCAGTGTGGAATGTGTTGGTGAAGTTGATGAATTGCTCAACCTCCTCGCGGGAGCACGAGGTGGCGCCAATGCAGTCATCAATGTAGCGGAGGAAGAGGTGGGGAGTGGTGCCGGTGTAATTACGGAAGATCAACTGTTCTACATAGCCAACAAAGAGACAGGCATAGCTGGGGCCCATACGTGTGCCCATGGCTACGCCTTTGGTCTGGAGGAAGTGGGAGGATTCAAAGGAGAAATTGTTAAGGGTGAGGACCAGTTCGGCCAAACGAATGAGAGTGTCAGTGGAAGGGTACTGTTGGGGACGTTTGGAGAGGAAAAAACGGAGGCCCTGGTCATGGCGGATGGAGGTGTAGAGGGATTGGATATCCATGGTGAAGATAAGGCGTTGGGGGCCGGGGAAACGGAAGTCTTGGAGGAGGTGGAGGGCGTGGGTGGTGTCTCGAACGTATGTGGGGAGTTTCTGGACTAGGGGGGATAGGACAGTGTCAAGGTAGGTAGAGATGAGTTCAGTGGGGCAGGAGCATGCTGAGACAATGGGTCGGCCAAGGTGGTCAGGCTTGTGGATCTTGGGAAGGAGGTAGAACCGGGCAGTGTGGGGTTCCCGGACTATGAGGTTGGAAGCTGTGGGTGGGAGATCTCCTGAGGTGATGAGGTTCTGTATGGTCTGGGAGATGATGGTTTGGTGATGGGGGGTGGGGTCATGGTCAAGGGAGCAGTAGGAAGAGGTGTCCTCGAGTTGGCGTTTGGCTTCAGTGGTGTAGAGGTCAGTGCGCCAGACTACCACTGTGCCTCCTTTATCCGCTGGATTAATGGTGAGGTTGGGATTGGAGCAGAGGGATTGGAGGGCAGCGCATTGTGAGGGTGAGAGGTTGGAGTGGGGGAGAGGGGACGACAAGTTGAGGCGGT
This sequence comes from Chiloscyllium punctatum, assembly GCF_047496795.1. Classification (NCBI taxonomy): domain Eukaryota; kingdom Metazoa; phylum Chordata; class Chondrichthyes; order Orectolobiformes; family Hemiscylliidae; genus Chiloscyllium; species Chiloscyllium punctatum. Next base: position 4,569,083 of record NC_092752.1, read on the forward strand.
TAATGTCCCGGCGGCAGTTGGAAATGAAGAGGTCGAGGGCAGGTAATAGGCCAGCGCGGGGTGTCCAGGTGGATGCAGTGTGTTGGAGGTGGGCGAAGGGGTCCTCGGAAGGTGGGCAGGAGTCCTGATTGTGAAAGTAAGCTCGGAGGCGGAGGCGATGGAAGAATTGTTCGATGTCACGTCGTGTATTAAATTCATTGATGCGTGGACGGAGGGGGATGAAGGTGAGTCCTTTGCTGAGGACTGATCGTTCGTCCTCAGTGAGTGGGAGGTCTGGAGAGATGGTGAAAACTTGGCAGGGCCGGGAGCTGGGATCTGGTGTGGGTGTCTAGCTATCACCATTGTTAACAGCTAACCCGAGAATGCAACTTTAAAAAAAGGTTTTGTGATTTACACATGAAAGAAGTGAAACTATCACTGTATTCTAACAGATGAAAGGCTTAACAGACAATCAATTTTTCAATGTATAATTTCAGTTACATCACACTGCAAATTTTTGCTATAAATTCTGTGTTACGATCGAGCCCTCCACTATCACCTGATGAAGGAGCGTCGCTCCAAAAGCTAGTGTGCTTCCAATTAAACCTGTTGGACTATAACCTGGTGTTGTGTGATTTTTAACTTTGTCCAGCCCAGTCCAACACCGGCATCTCCAAATCATTAAAATCTGAGGTAGATACGCTCTTGATTATCAAGGGGATCATGGGAGAAAGTGAGGGAATGGGGATGAGAAACGTATCAGCAATGATTGAATGTTGGAGCAGACTCAATGGACTGAATGGCCTCATTTCTGCTAATGGTCTAATGGACTGCGGTGTTTTCAGAGCTATTGGGAGTTCTGTGTTCATGGTGCTCTCTGACAGACGGGGAGTAATAGTCTACTTGCTGTATCCTTTGTCGCTATCCACTTTTAAGGGGATTTGCAAAATCCCCAGGGTCGTGCAGTTAGCTTTTTCTTTAAGATATTTTGAAACACGGTCATTCTGCCCAGGAGGAAATGTTGAGGTAATTGTGCTGGTAGTTTTCAGTGGGGTTGTCAGTTCCCTTGGTCCCATGCCCTCTGTATTTCTGAGAAGTTAAGATTTAGCTGCTAACAAGGATTAATGGGAAATGAAAGTGGTAGGTCAAAATGTGGCTTCAGTCATATGTTCCTTCCATCATTACTGGGTCAGAGTCGCATGCTGTGATATAGCACAGAGAGATTATTTAACCCTTTGTGCCTGCTCCCTTATACAAATACACAAGGAGGATGGATAACTCATCTGCTTCGGCTCTTCTACTTGAAAAGATGAAGTTATGTACAACAATATTTGGGAAGCTAGTTACTATGTCTGGTCCCTAGAATCGCTCCTGTTCCTCTGAATGCTAACTGTGTGAGTTTACACAACATGCTGATGCATGGTCATGTTAGGTCTATCCCTTAAAGGTGGGCCACACAATGATGTTTTACTGTAATCCTCACCCATGTTACTATGTGGTGTAGGAACAGAGGTAGGCCATTCAGCTCATTGAGTCTTCTCCTCTGTTCAATGAGATCACGGCTGATTTGATATTCCCCAACTCCTTCCCCCTCTTTCCCTCCCTTTCCCCCCTGCTTCCCATAACCCTTGATTCCCTTACTGATTAAAAATCTATCTCTCTCAGCCTAGAATATACTTATGACCCAACCTCTGTGGTAAGGAATTCCACAGAGTCACTCCCCTCTGAGGGAAAAAAAAAATTCTCCTCATCTGTGTCCTAACTGGGCAACCGCTTAACCTGAGATGATACCCTCTGGTCCTCAACTCTCCCACTGGGAAAAACAACCTCGTCTTAGACTTTAGAGTGGAAACAAGCCCTTCAGCCCAACAAGTCCACAATGACCCGCAACCCACCCCCCTATGGGCAGTTTAGCATGGCCAATCACCTAGCTTGCACGTTTTTGGATTGTGGGAGGAAACCCATGCAGACACGGGGAGAATGTGCAAACTCCACACAGAGAGTCACCTGAGGTGGGAATTGAACCCAGGTCTCTGGTGCTGTGAGGCTGCAGTGCTAACCACCGTGCCACCAAATCTTCCTCCTTAGAGTCTTCTATGTTTCAATAACATCTTCTCTCATTTTTCTCTTTATGATATTGTTTGCAGTACTGTAAGTTTGATCTAAAGGATGCTCAATACAAGTTTAGCTAGTGTATCTAATTTTCCTTATCATTCCTCACAAAACAAAGCCCAATGCTCGATTTGTTTTTTTTAAGTCTGGCTAATCTGTGGCACAATTTTCAGGAGCTGCTATCTATAATCCTAGATTGTTTGTTACACTACCCTAATGAAAAATAGCACCAAATAAGTGATGTGCCTGTACTTCCAAAATATACTATTTTACGTTTATATGTCATAGAGTCATAGAGATGTACAGCATGGAAACAGAACCTTCGGTCCAACCCGTCCATGCAGACCAGATATCCCAACCCAATCCACTCCCACCTGCCAGCACCCAGTCCATATCCCTCTAAATCCTTCCTATTCATAGACCCAAATGCCTTTTAAATGCTGCAATTGTACCAGCCTCCAACACTTCCTCTGGCAGTTCATTCCACACATGTACCACCCTCTGAGTGAGAAAATTACTCCTTAAATCTCTTTTATATTTTTCCCCTCTCACCCTAAACCTATGCTCTTTTGTTCTGGTCACCTCCACCCCAGGGAAAAGACTTTGTCTATTTATCCTATCCATGCCCCTCATGATTTTGTAAACCTCTATAAGATAACCCCTCAGCCTCTGATGCTCCAGGGAAAACAGCTCTAGCCTATTCAACCTCTCCCTATATGTTAAACATCATTTGCTAAATATTTGCACTTTCTGCAAGTTTATTAATATCCTCCTGCAATTTGCTGCAGTCTTCCTCAGCATTGATTATTCCCCCTGATTCGGTGTGAATTGCTGTTAATGTGAATTGTGAACAGCAGTGATCCCAGCATTGATCCTTGTGGAATACCACCTCCTACCTTTCGGCCGTTCTGAAACACTACCCTTTACTCCCACTGTCTGCTTTCCATTTTGTAACTTGCACACAATCCAGGTTTTCAGGAGTAGAGTCATAGCCATAGCGATGTACAGCACAGAAACAGACAATTCAGTCCAACTCATCTATACTAATTAAATATCCTAACCTAATCTAGTCCCATTTACCAGCACTTGGCACAGATCACTCCAATGAAGTGGATTCTTGATGAAGGGCTTTTGCCCAAAACGTCGATTCTCCTGCTCATCGGATGCTGCCTGACCTGCTGTGCTTTTCCAGCACCACTCTAATCTGGACTCTAATCTCCAGCATCTGCAGTCCTCACTTTCACTATATCACTCCAAACCCTTCCTATTCATATACCCATCCAGATGTCTTTAAATGTTGTAATTGTACCAGCCTCCACCACTTCCTCTGGCAGCTCATTCTATGCACGTGCCACCCTCTGTGTGAAAACATTACCCCTCAGGTCCCTTTTATATCTTTTCCCTCTCACCCTAAACCTATGCCCTCTTGTTTTGGACTCCCCCACCCCAGGGAAAAGGCCTTGCTATTCACCCTATCCATGCCCCTCATAATTTTGTAAACCTCTATAAGGTCACCCCTCAGCCTCTGATGCTCCAGGGAAAACAGCCCCAGCCTATTCAACCTCTCCTTATTGTGCAAACCCTCCACCCCTGGTAACATCCTTGGAAATCTTTTCAGAACCCTCTCAAGTTTCACAACATCCTTCCAAGAGTCGTTGGTAATATGGATTTAAATTTACAATCAGATCAGCCACCATCATATTGAATGGTAGAGCAGGCTCGAGGGGCTGAGTGGCCTACTTCTGTTTTGTGACTTGACCCCGACTCCACATTCTCTGACCTCTGAACTGACACTGTCTGATCTGTACTCTGTAGGTTTTACACTGCCTTTCAGAATGAGACATTGAATCACCCTTCAGGTACCATGAAACCTTTGAAGAAAAGTGATGGAGTTGCCTCCCATGGTCTACATCATCCCTCAACCAATATCACTAAAACAAAGGAAAAGAACTACAAATGCTGGAAACATGAAACAAAGACAGAAATTACTGGAGAAACTCAGCAGCTATGGCAGATTCTGTGATCTTGGAGATCACTTAGAGACACGGTAAATCTTTTAAAATTATAATATTCCTTCACACAGATTCCAGTTTTATTTGTCTTTGATGTCATTTACAAAGTATAATTTGCACCTGGAGTAACTGCTTTCAGTTCTAGTGCTTTACCTCAGGAAGGTTAGACTGACCTTGCAGGGAGTATACCCAGGTTCACCAGAAATAGCCTGAGACTAAAAGCATTAAAGTATGAAGACAGAATGTACAGACTGGATTTGTATTCCCTCAGGTTTAGGAGATTGAGGTTGAAAATATGGCAGGTGTTTTTTACCTCGGGTGGGGGATTTCAAGACTAGGGGCATATATTTGAGGTGAGAGGAGAAAGATTTAAAAAGGACATGAGGGACAGAGAGTGGTTTGTGTGTGAAATGAACTTCAAGAGAAAGTGAAGGATTTGGGTACAGTTACAACATTTGAAAGACATTTGGATAAGTACATGAATAGGAAATGTTTGGAGGGATATGGGCCAAGCGCAGGCAGGTGGGACTAGTTTAGTTTGGGATTATGGTCGGCATGGACTGGTTTGACCAAAGGGTCTGTTTCCGTGCTGTATGACTCTGTGACCAATTACTTTTTATTTACAAATGCCTAACCTTTGACAATAGCACGGCTGCTCACTGAGTCAGACATTGAGGAGCTCAATACCCCTGACATTTACTCTTTTATGTCAGCCAGGACTCTCTGATTGGACCAGATTAAGAAAGTGTGTTGCTGGAAAAGCACAGCTAGTCAGGCAGAATCCGTGGAGCAGGAGAATCGACGTTAAGGCTTGTGGGCCGGAGGCTGAGAGATAAATGGGGTGGGGGTGGGGCTGGGGGGAACTTAGCTGAGAATGCAATGAGTAGGGGATGATGGTGGTGGGTAGGGATGATGGTGACAGGTTGGAGTGGAAGGTGGAGCATATAGATGGGAAAGAAGATAGGCAGGTAAGCAGGGTGATGCTGAATTGGAAGGTTGGGACTGGGATAAGGTGGGGGGAGGGGAAATGAAATTGGTGAAATCCACATTGATCCCATGTGGTTGCAGGGTCCCAAGGCAGAAGATGAGAGTTCTTCCTCCAGGCGTCGGGTAGTAAGGGTTTGGCGATGGAGGTGGGCCAGGACCAGCATGTCCTTGGTGGATTGGGAGGGGGAGTTGAAGTGTTCAGCCACGGGCCAGTGAGGTTGTTTGGTGCTGGGGTCCCAGAGATGTTCTCTGAAACAATCGGCAAGTTGGCATCCCCTTGACTTGTCCATCTTCCTTCCCAACTGAGCATTCTCCATCCTCTTCTCCGACCTATCACCTTCTCCCCCACTTCCATCTACCTATTGCATTCCCAGCTAACTTCCCCCAGCCCCACCCTCTTTCTCATTTATCTCTCAGCCCCTGGCCCACAAACCTCATTCCTGATGAAGGGCTTATGCCCGAAACGTCGATTCTCCTGCTGTTCGGATGCTACCTGACCTGCTGTGCTTTTCCAGCACCACACTCTCAATTCTGATCTCCTGCAATCCTCACTTGCTCCTACCAGATTAACAAAGCCTCAGTCAGGGAACTCAGATTCTATAAGCTCCAGCTAGTCAACCCCGTTCCAATCACTACATGGGTGTGGTCTAACAGAGTGGTTTACAAAGACTAAGGATTCAATATGGTTGATAAGAGAGAAAGTACTTCCTCTGGTGTGGAGAATCCAGAGCAAGGGATGAAACATTTAAACGTGAGGCAGGCTCGAAAGGTGATGGCCCTTACTCCCCATGAAGCTGCTCAGACTGGAAGTCAAATTGAAGTATCAAAACAGAGAAGAATAAATATTGTGTAAGGATATTAAGGATGGACAACCAAGGCAAGTGGAAAGAGTTTACATCAATGGTCTAATTAATTGGCTCCACAGCTGTGAGGGACTGAATAGCCTCTTCCTGTCCCTCTGCTGGGACTTAGATAGACAATTATCTCTCTGATCTCTTTCCTGTCCTGAACAAGTTAGAGTTAGAATTTACAGCATAGTTTTCTGTCTAATTGCCCTAACATTTATCAACATTATTACTTGGTCTGAGTCCCCTCCCATCAGAAAAAGGGTTCTGAGGAAGGGTTAGCGGACTTGAAACATTAGCTCTGATTTCTTGCCACAGATGCTGCCAGACCTGCTGAGTCTTTTGAACGATTTTGATTTTTGATTCTGATTTTCAGCATCCGCAATACTTTCGGTTTTTATTTCTCCTCCCACCCCTGTTCATCGTGCTCTATTGCTATTCCTATCTCCTGCCCCCACCCCCCAAGTGTTTATCAAGCTTTTCCCCTTAACTGTATCTGTGCTGTTCACCTCACCTACTCTCATAGGGACAGAACCATATAGAGCTACAGCCCAGAAACAGACCCTTTGGCCCATGCTGCTCAAATACTACCCCCTCACTATTCTAATCTCCTTTCCCAGCACTTAGCCCATAGTCCTGTACACCTTGACATTACAAGTGCATATCTAAATCCTTCTTCAATGTGATGGGGGTTTCTGCCTCTCCCACCCTCACAGGCAGGCGGTTCCAGATTCCCCACCATCCCCCCCCCCCCCCCCCAACCAGGTGAGAAAGGGTTTCCTCACATCCCCTTGAAACCCCCTGCCCCTTCCCTTCAATCTCCCCTGTCCCGTCCCCACCCCTCTAAACCACTGATCGTTTTCCACATCTCAGTCATGTCTCTCTCTCTCTCTCTCAATCTCCTTTGCTCCAAGGAAAACAATTCCTGTCTGTCCCATGCTCCGGGAATAAGTTCCAACTTCTCACCACTGGCTAAAAAAACATTTAGAATTAATAGCCTGTTGATGCATTCAGTCATTGATGTGAATATTTATCCCTCTTCCATTCAGCTAGTTATGACTCACCATCATCACACCGTTCTGGGCAGGTGGGTTAGAAAATCCTATTAAATTGTGCTTTGCAAATGATGTTGGAGACAATTAAAACTGGAACATGTCTGAAGGATAATTATAAATTAAGTAAATTTACAGTGACTGCTGACATTTATTAATCATTGTTTAAAAAAAAAGGGATTTGTTTTTAACTATTAAAACTGAATTCAGCTAATGGTCCTTCCTTCATTTGAAAAAGAACATTGCGATTAAGGTCTAAGGAAAAGGTCAAAATAATAAAACATCCTGTTTATTTGGATAAGGATTTGGAGCTAAACCTTGATCTTTTACCAGCCTGAACTAGCTCATAAAAGGATTTAGAAGGATAAGTAACTGGAGTATGTCAGCACAATACACCTGAACATTACGTTGAAAGTAAGAGCTCCATTGTTTATTTTCTTGTTGGGGGAGGAGACTGCACGTTACAATAACAGACTGCGGTTGTACAGTTAAAAGAACAGTCTGCTTTCATTAGCTTGTGTTATTTGAACCTTGTGAGGCAGGAAGAGGTCAATCAGCCCTCTGAGTCTGTCCATTCAAACAGGGCACGGCAGAATTCTCCCTCAACCTCCCCTTCCCAAGCACTTCCCACATTCCACGACCTGAAAATCGATCTCCCTCTCTGTCTTGAATGTACCTCTCCACTGAGTACCCACTGGTCTCTGGGCTGGAGATTTCCAAACTGAAGAGATTCTTCCTCTCCTCGGTCCTGAATGGCTGACTCTCAACATCCCGAGACCGTGCCTCTATGTCCTGGGTTTATCAGACATACAGCAAAACTAATCTCGCAGCATCCACCTGCCAAGCCCTCTCGGAGTTTCAGGCACCTCAGTGGAATCACCTGTCAACATCTCCCGATTCTGTTAGCTCCCTCCTCTCCATCTCGACTCCTAGCCCCTCAGTTCAAACATTCCAGAGTAAAGTGAGGCAGGATCATAGAATCATAGAATTCCTACAGAGTGGAAATGGACCATCCAGTCTATCGAGTCCACACCAACCCTCTGAAGAGCATCCCTCTCAGACCACGCACACCCCCACCCCATTTCTCTATCCCTGTAACCCTGCATTTCTCATGGCTATTCCATCTAGCCTGCACATCCCTGGACACAATGGATGATTTAGCACGGCCAATCCACCCTAACCTGTACATCTTTGGACTGTGGGGGGAAACTGGAGCACCCGGTGGAAACCCACGCAGACACGGGGAGGATGTGCAAACTCCACACAGACAGCCATCCGAAGGAATCTGGAGGAATGAGTGAGCCTTTTTATGTCTTCAATTCCAGTTCCTTGGTGACAGAATGAGGAGAGGCAACTGCGATTTGAACAATTAAGTTTTAAAGTGAGAGATGCAAGTAGGAATCCTGGGGGTTTACATTTACAAATCTCTGAAGGCGTGACATCAAGTACAAATTACATGGGATGCTTCAATTTATTAATAAAACAATTAGACATTTATAAAACACTAGTTCAATAGGGCTCTTGTGATATAGTGGCACTGTCCCTGTCTCTGAGCCAGGGAGCCTGTATCCAGAGCTGTATAATACCCTTGGTGAATTGGGGATGAGAGAATCTCTAAAACAGCAGGTAGGTTTCTGCTAGAGTTACCTTCTTTTCAACGCACATCACTAGAACAATTCTGTGCTCGGTCTTTTCATGACCAATATAATGATGCTTGGCCCAGTAGAATATGCAAAAATATTTATGTTCAGAGTCCAATAGAACATTATTTACACTGTTTAAGTTCTCACGTGTTCTGTTTTCAGAGCTTAAAAATGTGATGCTGGAAAAGCGCAGCAGGTCATGCAGCATCCAAGGAGCAGGAGAATCGACTTTTCGGGCATGAACCCTTCTTCAGGAATGAGGAGGGTGTGCCAAGCAGGCTAAGATAAAAGGTAGGGAGGAGGGACTTGGGGGAGGGGCGTTGGGAATACAATAGGTGGAAGGAGGTCAAGGTGAGGGTGATAGGCCGGAGAAGGGGTAGGGGCAGAGAGGTCGGGAAGAAGATTGCAGATCAAGAAGGTGGTGCTGAGTCCAAGGGTTGGGACTGAGATAAGGTGGGGGGAGGGGAAATGAGGAAGCTGGGGAAATCTGCATTCATCCCTTCTAGGAAACCTCCAACCACAAGGGATGAATGCAGATTTCTCCAGCTTCTTCGTTTCCCCTCCCCCCACCTTATCTCAGTCCCAACCCTCGGACTCAGCACCAGCTTCTTGACCTGCAATCTTCTTCCCGACCTCTCCGCCCCCACCCCCTTTCCGGCCTATCACCCTCACCTTAACCTCCTTCCACCTATCTCATTTCCAACGCCCCTCCCCCAAGTCCCTCCTCCCTACCTTTTATCTTAGCCTGCTTGGCACGCCCTCCTCATTCCTGAAGAAGGGCTCATGCCCGAAAAGTCGATTCTCCTGTTCCTTGGTTACTGCCTGACCTGCTGCGCTTTTCCAGCAACACACTTTTAAGCTCTGATCTCCAGCATCTGCAGTCCTCACTTTCTCCCTGTTCTGTTTTCAGTCAAAGATCCTTAGATGTAAGATTATCTTTTTATTTACAGGAAACTGTAAAGTTTATATTATGCAAACATAAAGTTAATGGACAGAAGACTTGATACACACATTGGCTAGAGTGGTATTAAACCATTGAAAAAAATTTCAAGTCTATATTTCGAATTAGCCAATCCCACATGGACAGATATATAAACAGGCAGGAAATAGAGGGACATGGAGCATACGCAAGCAGGTGGGATTAGTTTAAAATGACACCATGGATGGCACAGAGATGATGGGCTGATTATGCTGTACTGTTCTATGTTCTTCTCAGGTGTTCCCGTAGGATTGTGAATGACCTGTTCCGATGGATTCTGGGATGCAGCCTCAGCCATGTATAGGGCAACTGGTGGTTGATGGGTCAGGTTGATTGAGTTCTAAAGAAGGGTCACTCCAGCACCTCATCAAGGGCTTATGCCTGAAACGTCAACTCTCCTGCTCCTCAGATGCTGCCTGACCTGTTGTGCTTTTCCAGTGCCACACTCTCGACTCTGCCTCTCCAACATCTGCAATCGTGTTGTGTTCTTTGTCCCAGGTTTATGATAATCGGCAAATGAAGATGAAGGCAGGGGAGCACAAGACTGTGAAAGCTGGAAAACTGAAACAAAAACAGAAAGTGCTGAAGAAACTCAGCATCTGTGGAGAGAGAAACCGAGTTAATGTTTCTGGTCAATAACCTTTCGTCAGAATTGGGAAATGTTAGAGATGCAACAAGTTTCGAAATAGCCATTTCCCAGTTCTGATAAAAGATCACTGAGCTGAAACATTAGCTCTGTTCTCAGGAGTTGAAGATAAATGCTCTAAAGCAGCAAGTTGCTGTGATCTGGAACGTGCTGCCTGAAAGGACAGTGGAAGCAGATTCAAAAGGAACTTTCAAAATGGCACTCGCAGAACTACTGGAGGGTAACCTTTTGGAGCTTTGGAGAAAGAACAAGAGGAAGTGGAATTAGTTGATTGGCTCTACCAATCATATCTACTCTGGATATGATCAATGGCCTCCCATTCAATGATTCTGTGAAAAGGCTTTATATACACATGACCCCCCGAGTGTCATTTCATCCAACACTGATGCTCAATCAGAAATACAGGCTCATACTGCCCACTGTTATTCACGGAGTGGACTGAGGAGTGAGCATCCTTTCAAACCCATACCAGCACAAAATATCAGAGTCACAAAGTAAAACCCAGGAAACCAGAGCAGCAATTATTCAGAAACAAAAAAATGCTGGAGATCACAGCAGGTCAGGCAGCATCCATGGAGAGAAAGCAAGTTAACGTTTTGAGTCTCGACAGGACATGACTGAAACTCAGAGAAACATTCAGAATATTATTTTTTAGAAACCTTCAATAATGTGAGTATCTTACTATGAAGTTGGAGTAATTATGATACCGGCATTACTGATTTAAATGTGGAGTCCAGGGTCAGTGCTCTATATGTCAATAAAAGGCTATGTTATCTCTAACCTTTTCGCTATCTGTTATTGTAATACAATATAAGAATTTATGAGCATCTCTTCTATATTCTATATAAACAAATACTGCTCCAAAACTATCTCCATCCAACAAAGATGAGCAAGTTTATTACTTTCACCTATACTTGAACTTTAAGATGGCTAGATAGAGGAGGAATCACTAATCTGATTGAGGTTATCTTTAGTTAAAGTAAGAAAGCTGAGAATAAAGCTGGGAGAGATCTGGTTAAGCCAAGTTTAATTGGAGAATGCTGATTATGGCTGTGATGGAATCTTCATCCTCACTTATAGCCCTCATGTAGAAAAGGAATTACTGTCAAGAAAAGGCAGGTAACTTCCCCTTCCTCAAGAGGAAGGTCCACCAACTTTGCATACTCATTCCTGATTTAATTTCCAGGGGTTGCTGGTCAGGAAGATGAACTGAATGGTGACTCCCTGTACTGTAATACTTATAGAGTCAGACAGCGCGGAAACAGACCCTATGTCCATGCTAACCAGACATCCCACTCTGTTCTAGTCCCATTTGCCAGCATTTGGCCCAAATCCCTCTAAACCCTTCCTATTCATATCCCCATCCAGATGCCTTTTAAATGCTGCAATTGTACCAGCCTCCACCACTATAACATCTTGCATTTACCTCCAGCCTCTACACACAGAATCACAGAGTTATTACAATGCAGTAGGAGGCCACTCAGCCCATCATGACTGTACTAGCTCTTTGAAAGAGTGGTTCGCTTAGTGCCACTCCCCTTAGATTAGGGGACCAAAATTGTCCACAGCTGTGGTCTGATTAGTGCCTTGTACAGATTTAACAAGACCCCCTCTATGGGGTTTACACTCCATTCCCTTTTTTGAGTCATAAACTACTCATTGTTCTTTTGTGAGTATCACTCTAATTTCTTTTTGAAACCCTCGATTGATCCTGCCTCTACCTCACTCAAGGAATGCATCCTGGACAGTAACCATTCACTACCTGAACCAGACCTGTAAGAAATAGGAACACGAGTGGACCATTTGGCCCATTGTTTCTGTTCTGTCATTCAATGAGATGATTACTTTCAATTCTGCTTTTCAGCCTTTTCCCCAGAACCCTTCTTTCCCTGACTGATGAAGAATCTGACGTACAATCTCAGCCTTGAATATACTGAACGGGCCAGCCTCGACAGTCCTCTGTAGTGAAGAGTTCCACAGATTCAGTCCACTCTGAGAAAAGAAACCCCTCCTCATCTCTGTCTTTAATATGCAACCCCTAATTCTGAGATGATACCGCCTTTTCCTAAACTCTCCCACAAGGGGAAACAACCTCTCAGCACCCATCCTACCAAGCTCCCCGCAGTAAATCTTATATGGAGATCAGTTTAGCTGGAGAGCCAGTGAACTCACAGCTAACAGTGTGGGTTCACTTCCCAAGAAGGACTCTGTGTGTCACCCTCTCCCCTTGCCTGAGGTTAAACCATCACCAGTCTTCTCTATCTCTCTAATGAGACAGTAGCCCCATGGTCTGCTAGGACTATGATGACTTTACCTTTATAAATCTTATGTTTCAATAAGGTCACCTCACATTCTTCTAAATGCCAACAGACACAGTCTGACCTACTCAACTTCTCCTGAGAAAATGCCTTGATACCTGTGATCCACCTAGCATTTTCTAGACTGCCCCCAATGCCAGCCTATCTTTCCTTAGATTAGGGGACCAAAATTGTCCACAGCTGTGGTCTGATTAGTGCCTTGTACAGATTTAACAAGATCCCCCTATGGGGTTTACACTCCATTCCCTTTGAAATAAAGGCTCATGGTCCATTTGTCTTCCCTATTACCCACTGAACCTGTGAGCCAGTTGTTTCTTTTTGTGAGAACTCCCAAATTGCTCTTTTCTATAGCTTTCTGCAGTCTTTCTCCTCTGCATTTCCTGCTGAAGTGTATAACCTTACACTGCCCCACACTTCTCCCTCGCCTTTGTCTACTTGCTTACCCTGTCTATATTCCTCTGCAGATTCTTTGTGTGATCCTCATCACCTACCTTCCCCCTTATTTGTGTCATTAAAGTAATTAATATGTTTGTAAAGAGATCACTTGCAAATGATAAAATATTGCGAATCGCTGTTGCTTTTCTTGTTAAATGTAGCAAATATACATGCCCCTAAAGCAATAAAACACTCCAGGGTACGTCTTTAATAAACTCTCAATCAAAGGTTGACACTGAGCCATCTGATAAGATTAGAATATGTAACAAAGCTGGGTGAAAGATGTGGGTTTCAGACAGAGAAGAGAGGTAGAGAGTCAGAGGGAATTAGGGAGAGAATTTGAAGACTGAGAACCCTGGCAGCTGATGTTAAATCACCACGTTTGTCACAGGCCTCTCTCATTGCTGGTCCCAAGCTAGGAGATTTCCTCTGCTCTCCAACTTGCCTTAATGCCCTTCCTTCATGGATTGAACTCAGAATTGGAGACTATTTCCCATCTGAAGCCAAAGTGATAATTTTATAAAGGGTTGGAATGACATTTGCTTTGTATCAGGCCAGCATTGTGAAATTGATTTTCATCCTGCTGAGAGATACTGCAAATATTACTGGTAATCTAATGTTCACGTGAGTATAATGACTGACCTCTTGTTTCTAGGCTCCAAAAAGAATGATTCAAATTGATGAATGTGCTAACTCATTTCGTGATTATATTGAGCAATTCAGTGCAAACAAGTTCACACCTTTGAGTACTCTGCTCACATTAAGATTATTCCTTCCTCAAACAAATCCACTGGAAATTACAGTTTCACTCTGGTCCTATAGGAACTATGTATGTGGAGTAGCCAATCTGCCCAGTGAGACTGCTACCCTTTCGATTAGATCAGCTGATCCTTTACCTCAAAGCCACTTTCTCAACCCATTCCCATGTCATTAGTCCCCAGAAACCTAGTGATGTCAGCCTTGAAGCTGCCCGGTGTCTGAGCTTCCACGTTCTATGGGCTAGAAAATTCCAAAAGTTCACCACCCTCCCAGTGAAGACATTCCTCCTCCTCTCCAATTTAAATGTCCTATCCCTTAACCTGAGATTATTTTCCCTGGTTCTCGAGTCACCAGCCAGGGGAAACATCCCATCTACGTCCAGCCTGTCACACTTCATACAAATGTTGTAAGTTTCGAAGAGATCACCTCTCACTGTTCGAAACTATCAAATACAGAGTGTCTCCCCAACCTCTCCTCAGAGGGTAGGCCCGCTGTTGCAGAGATGAATCTGGTGGAACCCTATGTGGCAGATATGATATGCATCCGGTAAGGCTTGCATTTATGTAGCAGCTTCCACAATCTCAGGACATCGTGTTTTACAACTAATGAAAACATTTTGAAGTGTCGTCATTGTCATAATGTAGGAAACAGGAAACTAGGTTGCCAGTTTGTGCTTAACAAGATCCCACAACAGCAAGGTGAAAGTCACCATAAAATTCAAGCCATCCATTCTTTTTAACTTCTGAATAAGAAGAACTTTTATCACGTCATGTAATTTCCAGGCTTACAAAATACATTGGGTCACTGATGATGTAGAAAAATTGAACCTTTTAATAGAAGAGAGAGGTGTTTTGCACACTTACCTTCATTGCTCAGACCCCTGAGTGTCGGAGTTGGGCTGTCATGTTGCGGTTGTGATATTGGTGAGGCCTCTTCTGGAATATTGTGTCCAGTTCTGGTTGCCTTGTTATACGAAAGATATTATCCCGCCTCAGGCGACTCTCTGTGTGGAGTTTGCACATTCTCCCTGTGTCTGCGGGAGTTTCCTCCCACAGTCCAAAGATGTGCAGGTTAGGTGAATTGGCCATGCTAAATTGCCTGTGGTTTTAGGTGAAGGGGTAAATGTCGGGGAATGGGTCTGGGTGGGTTGCGCTTCGGCGGGTCGGTGTGGATTTGTTGGGCCAAAGGGCCTGTTTCCACACTGTAAGTAATCTAAACAAAATCTAAACTGGAGAGGGCTCAGAAGAGATTTATCAGGATGCTGCTGGGAATAGAGGGTTTGAGTTATAAGGAGAGGTCAGATAGGCTGGGACTTCTCTCACTCGAGGGTAGGATGTTGACCTTACTGAGATTTATAAAATCATGAGGGGCATGGATAAGGTGAATGACACCTGTCTTTTCCCTAGGGTGTGGATTTCAAGGCTCGGGGACATAATTTAAGGAGAGAGAAAAAAGATTTTAAAAAGACATGGAAGCAAATGTTTTACACAGAGGGTGGTTCGTGTGTGGAATGAACTTCCAGAGGAAGTGGTGAATGCAGGTACAGTTACAACATTAAAAAGACATTTAGATAAGTTCATGAGTAAGAAAGGTTTGGAGGAATATGGGCTAGGCGCAGGCAGGTGGGACTAGTTTAGTTTGGGATTATGGTCGACATGGACTGATTAGACCAAAGGGTCTGTTTCCGTGCTGGATGATTCTATGACTCTGTGACTCTATAACAGACAGACAGAGGTGAAAAGGATTAAACATGGAATTTTAGAGTCTAGACATTCTCAAGGGCTCAGCTTTCTGAAGGTACGATTGATAATGAAGCACTGATTTGAATTGGGGACTTGAATCATTGGAGGACAATGATTTCCAGAATGTTAGGGACTGGGGCAGCCTAGAAGGAAGAGCCAGTAAGGTTCAGGAATGATACAAACTGATTCAACTCACCTTGTCTTCTTCAACATGAAGGTCCAGTGTACTCACCTCCACTTCCCGAAATTAAATTTAAATTCAATACAAAAATAATCTGATATAACTCTATGGGAAGCTAGAGAAGTGATTGCTGGGCCTCTTGCTGAGATATTTGTATCATCGATAGTCACAGGTGAGGTGCCGGAAGACCCTGGAGGTTGGCTAATGTGGTGCCACTGTTTAAGAAGGGTGGTAAATACAAGCCAGGGAACTATAGACCGGTGAGCCTGACCTCGGTGGTGAACAAGTTGTTGGAGGGAATCCTGAGGGACAGGATGTACATGTATTTGGAAAGGCAAGGACTAATTCGGGATAGTCAACATAGCTTTGTGGGTGGGAAATCTCACAAACTTGATTGAGTTTTTTGAAGGAGTAACAAAGAAGATTGATGAGGGTAGAGAGGTGGATGTGATCTATATGGACTTCAGTAAGGCATTCAACAAGGTCCCTCATGGGAGACAGATTAGCAAGGTTAGATCTCATGGAATAAAGGGAGAACTAGCCATTTGGATACAGAACTGGCTCAAAGGTGGTGGTGGAGGGTTGTTTTTCAGACTTGATGCCTGTGACCAGTGGAGTGCCACAAGGATCGGTGCTGGGCCCTCTACGTTTGATCATTTACATAAATGATTTGAATGCGAGCATAAGAGGTACAGTTAGTAAGTTTGCAGATGACACCAAAATTGGAGGTGTTGTGGACAGCGAAGAGGGTTACCTCAGATTACAACTGGATCTTGACCAGATGGGCCAATGGGCTGAGAAGTGGCAGATGGAGTTTAATTCAGATAAATGTGAGGTGCTGCATTTTGGGAAAGTAAATCTTAGCAGGACTTATACACTTAATGGTAAGGTCCGAGGGAGTGTTGCTGAACAAAGAGACCTTGGAGTGCAGGTTCATAGCTCCTTGAAAATGGAGTCACAGGTAGATAGGATATTGAAGGAGGCATTTGGTATGCTTTCCTTTATTGGTCAGAGTATTGAGTACAGGAGTTGGGAGGTCATTTTGCGGCTGTACAGGACATTGGTTAGGCCACTGTTGGAATATTGCGTGCAACTCTGGTCTCCTTCCTATCGGAAAGATGTTATGAAACTTGAAAGAGTTCAGAAAAGATTTACAAGGATGTTGCCAGGGTTGGAGGATTTGAGGTATAGGGAGAGGCTGAACAGGCTGGGGCTGTTTTCTCTGGAGCGTCAGAGGCTGAGGGGTGACCTTTTAGAGGTTTACAAAATTATGAGGGGCATAGATAGGATAAATAGACAAAGTCTTTTCCCTGGGGTCAGGGAGTCCAGAACTCGAGGTCATAGGTTTAGGGTGAGAGGGGAAAGATATAAAAGATTCCTAAGGGGCAAAGTTTTCACACAGAGGGTGGTACGTGTATGGAATGAGCTGCCAGAGGATGTGCTGGAGGCTGGTACAATTGCAGTATTTAAGAGGCATTTGGATGGGTATATGAAAAGGAAAGGTTTGGAGGGATATGGGCCGGGTGCTGGCAAGTGGGACTAGATTGGGTTGGGATATCTGGTCGGCATGGGCAGGTTGGACTAAAGGGTCTGTTTCCATGCTGTACATCTCTGTGACTCTCTGACTCTATATAAATCTCACCTCATGGTGAACATGTGACCACTGTCGATTGCTGTAAAAACCTACCTGTTTGACTTATATGCTTTAGGGAAGGGAATCTGCCATCGTTACCCAGTCTAGCCTACATGTGACTCCAGACCCACAGCAATGGGTTGACTATTAGCTGCCCTCTGGGTAATTAGGGACAGGGCAATAAATGCTGGCCTAGTGAGTGACACCTACATCCCACACAAGATTAAATAAAAAATAAATGTCCAAATGTTTAAACAGTTTGTTTCATTGGGAGGTTGCAAAAATAGCGAGAGTGTGAGCCAATGGGTAACTTTGGAAATGGGACTGGGAATTTTAAAGTGAAGGAGTTGCTGGACCAGGGGCTTGAGAAGGTCAACGAGCAGTTGATAAGTGAGCAGAGCTTGGAGTGAGCTAATGCACAGGCAGTAGATTTTCAGGAGTGTGGGATTTGAGAGACAATAGGAATTGTTCATTCTGAAGGTATCTGATGCACAGATTAATGTTTCAGCTTTGACTGGACACTTACCGTTAGTGGGCAGGTCAGGGAACTGTTCCTGGTTATGCTTTTCTCTGTGTAACAGCACCATCTAGTCAATTCTTCAGGTACTGTGGTAATATCATAATGATACTTCTCACCTAAGAGTCAGCGAGTCACAGAGATGTACCACACGGAAACAGACTCTTCAGTCCAGCTCGTCCATGCTGACCAAATATCCTAAATTAATCTAGTCCCATTTGCCAGCACCCGGCCCATATTCCTCCAAACCCTTCCTATTCATATACCCATCCAAATGCCTCTTAAATGTTGTAATTGTACCAGCCTCCACCACATCCTCTGGCAGCTCATTCTATACACACACCACCCTCTGTGTGAAAGGTTGTCCCTTAGATCCCTTTTAAATCTTTCCCCTCTCACCCTAAATCTATGCCCTCTAGTTCTGGACTCCCCTACCCCAAGGAAAAGACCTTTTCTATTTAACCTATCAAAGCCCCTCATGATTTTATAAACCTCAATAAGGTCAACTCTCAGCCTCCGACGCTCCAAGGAAAACAGCCCCAGCCTATTCAGCCTCTCTTTATAGCTCAAATCCTCCAATTCTGGCAACATCCTTATAAATCTTTTCAGAACCTGTTCAAATTGAACAACATCCTTCCGATAGTAGGGAGATCAGAATTGCACGCAATATTCCAACAGTGGTCAAACCAATGTCCTGTACAGCCACAACATGACCTCCCAATTCCTGTACTCAATACTCTGACCAATAAAGGAAAGCATACCAAACGCCTTCTTCACTATCCTATCTACCTGTGACTCCACTTTCAAGGAGCTATGAACCTGCACTCCAAGGTCATTTTGTTCAGCAATACTCCCTAGGACTTACCATTAAGTGTATAAGTCCTGCTCTGATTTGCTTTTCCAAAATACAGCATCTCACGTTTAATTTAAATTAAGCTCCATCTGCCACTCCTTGGCCCATTGGCCCATCTGATCAAGATCTTATTGTAATCTGAAGTAACCTTCTTCACTGTCCACTACACCTCCAATTTTGGTGTCATCTGCAAGCCTGTTAATTATACCTCCTACGTTCATATCCAAATCATTTAGATAAATGACAAAAAGCAGTGGACCCAGCACCGATCCTTGTGCCACTCCACTGGTCATAGGCCTCTAGTCTGAAAAACAACCCTCTACCACCACTCTATGTCTTCTACCTTAGAGCCAGTTCTGTATCCAAATGGCTAGTTGTCCCAGTATTCATGAAATCTAACCTTGCTAATCAGTCTCCCATGGGGAACCTTGTCGAACACCATATTGAAATCCATATAGATCGCATCTACTGCTCTGCCCTCATCAATCCTCTATGTTACAACTTCAAAAATTCAATCAAGTTTGTGAGACATGATTTTCCATGCACAAAGCCAATCTGACTGTCCCTAATCAGTCCTTGCCTTTCCAAATACATGTACATCCTGTCCCTCAGGATTCCCTCCAATCACTTGCCCACCACCGAGGTCAGGCTCACCAGTCTATAGTTCCCTGGCTTGTCCTTACCACCTTTCGTAAACAGTGGCACCACATTAGTCAAACTTCAGTCTTCCGGCACCTCATCTGTGGCTATCGATGATACAAATATCTCAGCAAAAGGCCCAGCAATCACTTCCCTGGCTTCCCACAGAGTTCTCAAGTTCAACTGATCGATCATTTCATATGATTATGTATAAGAAACATTTAGCATTTATATAGCACTGTCCATAAACCTGGGATGCTCAAAAGTGCTTGGCAGTTAGTGATAGTCTTTTTCAGATGTGGTCACTGTTGGAAAGGAGGAACCTGGCAGCTGATGAGAGCACAGTAGGATCGCACAATGGCAATGCTTGCCCAAACTGTGTTTATGATTTAGTTGAAGGATAAATATTGACAAAGAAGAACCTAATCAGAGAATTTGACAATATAGGCTCGACGGGGGGGACACCATTTCAAGTGGCAAACAGCCAGTAGTTAGAAGACACCACTTGATGCAATTAACAAAAGAACAGGAGAGGTGTTGGACCAATTGAATCACAGAATCACTACGGTCCTGGAGGAGGCCATTCAGCACATCTGGTCTGTGCTGGTTCTCCAAATGAGCATCTCACTTCGTGCCAATCTCCCTGTAATCTTCCACATTCTTCCTTTTAAAATAAACATCTAATGCCTTCTTTAATTGATTCACAGGATGAGGGCAATGTTGGCTAGGCAGCATTTATTGCCAGTCCCTAATGGCCAGAGGTCATTTAAGAGTCAACCATATTGCTGCGGGTCTGGAGTCACATCTATTCCAGACCAGGTAAGGATGGTAGATTCCTTCCCTAAAGTACATAGTGAACCAGATGGGGTTTTTTTTCCCAACAATTGACAATGGATTCATGGTCATCATTAAATTCTTCCAGATATTTTTTATTGAATTCAAGTTCCATTATCTGTCAGTGCAGGATGTGAACCCTGGTCCCCAGAACATTACCTGGGTCTCTGGATGAACAATCCAGTGATAATACCCTTAGACCATCACCTTTCCGAATGCCTGATTGAACCTGCTTCCTCTGCACTCTCAGGCAGGTTATTCCAGACCTTAGCTACATGTTAAGTGCAAATTATTTTCCTCATCATTATTTTCTTCTGTTACAGAAGCTTTAAATCTGTGCCTCTCGTTCTTGATGTTTTCCTGAGCACAGACAGTTGCTCCCTCTCTCTCAGTGTCCAGACAACAGACACAATGAGTCAAATGGCTTTGTTCTGGAATGAATCTTCCTCCTGTTGACAATTTTCACAAAAGAATGCTGGCTCTGGAAACTGATATCCAATTCACCAGAAGGTCTGCTGGCAAGGCTGGAGGTTCACTGGAACCAGGTGAGACTGATACACTGGTCAAAAAAACCACAAGCCCCCCTCTCACTTTCTTCTGCAGAAAAATGGGTCAGAAAATGAATGCTATCACCTCGCAGCTTGAAACATTCAGCTGATGTCATCAACACTGACCCCGGTTTGATGAGGTGAAGGAAGAATTTCTTATGAAAATGAGACTCTATTAATTACATCGTTAAATTGTCACAGAGTCATAGAGCTGTACAGCACAGAAGCAGATCCTTTGGTCCAACTCACCCATGCCAACCAAATAGGTCCGTTAGGTCCCTTTTAAATCTTTCCCCATTCACCTTAAACCTAGCTCCTCTAATTTTGGATACACTACCTGAGGAAAAAGACCTTGTCTATTTACCCTATACATGCCCCTCATGATTTTATAAACCTCGAAAAGGTCAGCTTTCAGACTCCAACGCTCCAGGGAAAAAGCCCCAAACTATTTAGCCTCTCCCTACAGCTCACACCCTCCAACCCTGGCAACATCCTTGTAAACCTTTTCTGAACCCTTTCAAATTTAACAACATCCTTCCTATAGCAGGGTGACCAGAAGTGAACAAAGTATTCCAAAAATGTCCTGTACAGCCTCAACATGACCTCCCAACTCCTGTACTCTGACAAATAAAGGAAAGTATAACAAACACCTTCTTCATTATCCTATCTACCTGTGACTCCACTTTCAAATAACTATGAACCTGCACTCCAAGGTCTCTTTGTTCAGCAACACTCCCCAGGAACCTACATTAAGTGTATAAGACCTGCCTGATTTGCCTTTCCAAAATGCAGCACCTCACAGGTAGCTAAATTAAACTCCATCTGCCACTCCTCAGCCCAAGATCCCATTGTATTCTGATGTAATCTTCTTCACTGTCCACTACACCTCCCATTTTGGTGTCATCTGCAAACTTACTAACTATACCTCCTAGGTACATATCCAAATCATTTATATAAATGATGAAAAGTAGAGGACCCAGCACCGATCCTTGTGGCACTCCACTAGTCACAGGCCTCCAGTCAGAAAAACAACCCTCCACCACCACCCTCTGTCTTCTACCTCTAAGCCAATTTTGTATCAAAATGGCTAGTTCTCCCTGTATTCCTTATGATCGAGCCTTGCTGACCAGTCTGTCATGCAGGACCTTGTCAAACGCATTGCTGAAGTCCATATAGACAATGTCCACCACTCTGCCCTCATCAATCCTCTTTGAATCTTTTTGAAAGAACTCAACCAAGTTAGTGAGGCAGGATTCCTACGCACAAAGCCATGTTGACTATCCCTAATTAGTTGTTGCCTTTCCAAATACATGTACATCCTGTCCTTCAGGATCCCCTCCAACAACTTACCCTCCTCTGACCTCATTAAGTGATCCGTTGCGTTGACTTTCCCCCTTCTCCTTCCAACTCCACAGCTGCTCGTACAACCCTCCCCACCCCACTTCCCACCCCCTCCACCCCCCCACCCCCACCCCCCCAGAAAGAGGTGTTCCAGTATTGGTGGCTGCGCTCTCAACTGATTAGGGTCTGGTCCTGGAATTCACTCTCTAAACCTCTGTATCTCAAAGGCTTTGATTGGTGATCGGATTTACACCAAGCCTTTTGACTGACTCAGAGCTCTTGGAAATGACTGCAATAAAGTCACTGGAAGCTATGAAGACCGCCTCCATCTCACAAAATGTGATTCCCCATTGGCTGGTCGGAGAGCATATATTGGGCTCTGGTCTGCTTTGCTCTGGGCAGCACGGTGGCTCAGTGGTTAGCACTGCTGCCTCACAGCGCCAGGGTCCCAGGTTCAATTCCCTCAGGTAACTGTGTGGAGTTTGCACATTCTCCCTGTGCCTGTGGGTTTCCTTCCACAGTCCAAAGATGTGCAGATTAGGTGAATCTGCCATGCTAAATTGCCCATAGTGTTAGGTGGATTAGTCAGGGGTAAATATAGGGGGGTGGGTTTCTCTTCAGAGGGTCGGTGTGGACTTGTTCGGCCAAAGGGCCTGTTTCCACGCTGTAGGTAACCTAATCTGAAAACAATCCTGGGTGTGATGTCACTTTAAGAGGGGACATGTTAATGGGAAAGTAGCTCGGATGCAGGAGGTGTGTGCAGCAGTCAGTGCCCAGTCTAGCACAGTGTACACTCTGAGGGAGTTTCAGTTGTGCTCTCTCCTGTCACTAAACCTTTGATGGCGATTGTGTCTGCTGAGGAAAACTGCAATGTATCTTCTAATAAAAATACCCCACATTTGGTTCACCAGTTCTGGGCTGAAGTTTGCTCATTTTGTGTTTAGAAAACATAAAGCCACAACATCCACCCGCTTTGAAAGGCGCTATAGCAATGGAGACTTATTTTTATTTCAAAAATATACTTTATTCATAAAATTATTTGGATCTCTATACAATTGGTCATGCCATTCTTGTGCACACATTACATTGCTTTATATACAGACATCGACATTTATTTTTCCTCTATACAAGTCTGTACATTTACTATTCAGCTCTTCTGCTGAGGCGTCAGCGAAGCCCAAATGACTGGGAGGGCCCCCTGTTCTTCTTTAGGCAGACAGATGTTACACGGTGGTCTTTCCCCACCGCACCTTGGCGGCAGCTGCCCCAAGCTTCAGCATGTCCCTCAACACGTAGTCCTGGACCTTGGAATGTGCCAGTCTGCAACACTCAGTCGGGGTCAACTCCTTCAGCTGGAAGACCAACAGGTTTTGGACAGATCAAAGAGCGTCTTTCACCGAGTTGATGATCCTCCAGGCACAGTTGATGTTTGTCTCGGTGTGCTATAGCAATGGAGAGAGCGATAGGGATGTCCTCAGCATATCATTCTCATTTTATTCTTTTTGTAATTCAAAATGGCACTGCACTGTAGTGACAAAACACTTTTCACTCAGAGTTAAGGAGTTATGTTGAACTTGAACAGGACATCGATAAGTCTTCTTCTGGAATACTGTGTCCAGTTCTAGTCGCCCTGTTATAGGAGGCTATAATTACACTGGAGAGGGTTCAGAAGAGATTTACCAGGAAAGGAGGGTTTGAGATATTAAAATAGGCTGGGACTTTTACTGGAGCATAAGAGGTTATGGGGTGACCTTATAGACGTTTATAAAATCATGAGGGGTGTAGACAGAGTGAATGTCATGGCTCTTTTCTCTAGGGTGGCGGTGTCCAAAACTAGGGGGCATTTTTCTAGCTGAGAGAAGAAACATTTAAAAAGGACGTGGGGGCAACCTTTTTACACAGAGTGTGGTTCATGTGTGGAATGAACTGCCAGAGGAAGTGGTGGATGTGGAAACAGTAGCATCATTTAAAAGGCATTTGGGTAGGTTCATGAATAGGAAATGCTTGGAGGGATATGGGCGAATGCAGGCAGGAGGGATTAGTTTGGTATTATGGGCAGCACGACTGGTTCGGACTGAAGGATCTGTTTTCTAAGCTGTATGAATGCATGACTCTATGTATGTGATAATAAATAAATAAACTGTAATATCCTTGCAAATGCTGAAGAAGGAGGCTACCAGTGCCATCAGCAGTGGCAGCGACACCAGGACAATCCGGATACAGCTCCACCCCAGCCCAGGGTCTCCCAGCAAGTGAAAAGCAGGTTCCAGGCTGACTCCCCCGGCCTGGATTCACAGGATTGGCCGAGGCTCCAGGCATGGACTCACAGGTTAGGCTGGGGCTCTAGGCATGGACTCACAGGCTGGACCAAGGCTCCAGGCATAGACTCACAGGTTAGACCGAGGCTCCAGGCATGGACTCACAGGCGAGACCGAGGCTCCAGGCATGGACTCACAGGTTAGACCGAGGCTCCAGGCATGGACTCACAGGCGAGACCGAGGTTCCAGGCATAGACTCACAGGTTAGGCCGGGGCTCCAGGCATGGACTCACAGGTTAGACCCCGGCTTCAAGCATGGGCTCACAGGCTAGGCTGGGGCTCCAGGCATGGACTCACAGGTTAGACCCCGGCTTCAAGCATGGGCTCACAGGCTAGGCTGGGGCTCCAGGCATGGACTCACAGGTTAGGCTGGGGCTCCAGGCATGGACTCACAGGTTAGGCCGGGGCTCCAGGCATGGACTCACAGGTTAGGCCGGGGCTCCAGGCATGGGCTCACAGGCTAGGCTGGGGCTCCAGGCATGGACTCACAGGTTAGGCCGGGGCTCCAGGCATGGACTCACAGGCTAGGCCTGGGCTCCACCTCTGCAGCTAGGCCCATGCCTCTGAAAAAGAGGTGGTGTGGGCCTGGTGTGGAGGTTTTCTTCGTCTTCAGCTTCCAGGAATTCCAGTGGCCCTGTGTGGCAGTCTTGTCCTGGAACTGCAGTCTCATCCTTGCTCAGGGTATTCCATCGCTCCTTAATTGACTTTACCAGAGCCCAGGAGTCAGTAACTGAACTGTGATGAATTTTTTCTGAATTTTACTTCTTTTTATTTTGTGTATGACTTTGGTCATTGATGTAGGCG
Source organism: Chiloscyllium punctatum (assembly GCF_047496795.1). NCBI lineage: Eukaryota > Metazoa > Chordata > Chondrichthyes > Orectolobiformes > Hemiscylliidae > Chiloscyllium > Chiloscyllium punctatum. The sequence continues at coordinate 4,594,260 of NC_092752.1, forward strand.
CCATGGTGGGGAGACTTATAAAACATTTCTCTATGTTTTACATGTAAAAGTACATGTGATGATAAGCTTCTATTCGATTCTACTCATGGGAGACCCTAGCCTGTGTCTGGCCAAAATGGAGAAGGTTCACCCAGGAGGCCCTTAACCCATGGAGAGATCTCAGGTACACACAGAGCCAATAATGAGGTGTTTTAGAGAACGCACAAACCGCCCAACCACTCCACCAGCAGATTGTCTGAGGATAAAAGCAAATTACTGTGGATGCTGGAATCTGAAACCAAAAGAGAAAATGCTGCAAAATCTCAGCAGGTCTGGCAGCATCTGTAACGGGAGAAAAGAGCTGACGTTTCAAGTCTAACTGACCCTTTGTCAAAGATTGACTGAAGACTCTGGGCTGGAGGGGCACGGTGGCTCGGTGGTTAGCACTGCTGCCTCACAGCGCCACGGACCCAGGTTCAATTTCAGCCTCAGGCAACTGTCTTTGTGGAGTTTGCACATTCTCCTCGTGTCTGCGTGGGTTTCCTCCGGGTGCTCCGGTTTCCTCCCACAGTCACAAAGATGTGCAGGTTTGGTGAATTGTTCATGTTAAATTGCCTGTAGTATTCAGGGATGTGTAGGCTAGGTGCATCAGTCAGGGGTAAATATAGGGTAGAGGAATGGATCTGGGGGTGTTACTCTTCGGAGGGTCAGTGTGGACTTGTTGGGCTGAAGGGTGTGATCAACACTGTAGGGATTCTGTGGTGACCACCAACCCCTGAGTTATGGTGGCATCCATAGATCACAAATTGGATTGATCAGCCATTGAACCAACATGTTAGTAAATCACCCTCGATCCCCAGGGGCTGCCTAAAGAAGAGACAGAAACAGAAACCTTTTCTTTAATTTACTCTTACAGCTGGGGCTCTTTGCTTCGAGTTCCTGCTATTTTAAACAATCTGAAAATCACCACTAGATGGCATAAAGAAACACCTGGAAATGTCTAAAACTTTGGAAATGTTTCTCACTGTGGGAGAGGTTATATATATTTTTCAATCTGCTTGTAATTGTGGGCAAGGCCTTTGCTTCTGACCCAGTCCCCGCTGATCTGAGAGGATGGTGATGGGTTGTGCCCTTTAAACACGTATCTGGGGTAAGATGGGGGCTGCAGAGATCTGCAGCAAACAGCGAGGAATCAGAGAGTGCTCATTCTCGAGAGACATTGGTACAGACTTCTTTCACATGAAGGGTGGTGTAGAAGAGGTGTTAACTCCCTCACAAACAGCACGAGGTGCTAACTCAGAGTTTAAACCTGAACCTGACAGATTTTTGACACAGATGGACAAGATATAAAGTCAAGGCTGATAGAGTTATGAAGTCAAGATATGAAGTCAAGGCTGAGATATAGATCAGCTCTGACCTCATTGTGTGGCAGAACTCATTCTAGGGCTGAATGGTCTCCTTCTAGCCCTCTTGTGCTTTTTCGGTCTCAGTGCTCCACCCTTCCCCCATGGTGTAGAATTTCAGGATGCTGTTCCAGCGATAGTGAATGGGGTGGGCATATATCCAGGATACTGTGTGACATAGAGGTGTTGGTCAACATTCAGAGAAAGTCTTGTATTTATCTAATGCCTTCAACAATCTCAGAATGACACACTATGCTTTATAGCCAATGAAGTACTAGTCGGGTCTGATCCCATTGGAGAATGAGGGGTGTTCTCATTGGAGAATGAGGGGTGTTCTCATTGGAGAATGAGGGGTGATCTCATTGCAGAATGAGGGGTGTTCTCATTGGAGAATGAGGGGTGATCTCATTGCAGAATGAGGGGTGTTCTCATGGAGAATGAAGGGTGATCTCATTGCAGAATGAGGGGTGTTCTCATTGGAGAATGAGGGGTAATCCCATTGGAGAATGAGGGATGGTCCCATTGGAAAATGACGGGTGGTCTCATTGCAGAATGAGGGGTGATCCCATTGGAGAATGAGGGGTGTTCTCATTGGATAATGAGGGGTGATCTCATTGCAGAATGAGGGGTGTTCTCATTGGAGAATGAGGGGTGATCTCATTGCAAAATGAGGGGTGATCCCATTGGAGAATGAGGGGTGATCTCATTGGAGAATGAGGGATGGTCCCATTGGAAAACGACGGGTGGTCTCATTGCAGAATGAGGGGTAATCCCATTGGAGAATGAGGGATGATCCCATTGGAGAATGAGAGGTGATCCCAGTGGAGAATGAGGGATAATCCCATTGGAGAATGAAGGGTGACCTCATTGGAGAATGAAGGGTGACCTCATTGGAGAATGAGGGATGGTCCCATTGGAGAATGAGGGGTGAACTAATTGAAACATGCAAAATCCTGAGTGAAGTTGGCAGAGTTCATACAAACTTGAGTCATACAGCACAGAAACAGACCCTTCAGCCCAGCTCATCCATGCTGACCAGGTTTCCCAAACTAAATAGTCCCACTTACCTGCATTATCCCTTTAAACCCTTCCTATCCATGTACCCATCCAGATGCTTTTTAAATGTTTTAATTGTACTCACCCCTATCACTTCCTCTGGCATCTCATTCCATACTTGTACCACCCTCTGCATGAAAAGGTTGCCCCACAGGTTCCTTTCAAATCTTTTCCCTCTCTTCTTAAACCTATACTCTCTAGTTTTGGACTTTCCAACCCCAGGGATAAACACTTGTCTGTTTACCCTATCCATGCCCCTCATGATTTTATAAATCTCGATAAGGTCACCCCTCAGCCTCCAGGGAAAAATAGTCCCAGCCTATTCAACCTCTCCCTATAACTCAATCCCTCCAGTCTTGGTCAGATCCTTGTAAATCTTTTCTGAACCTCTTCATGTTGAATAACATCCTTTCTGTAGCAGAGTAAGTTGCAGCTGATCTCGGATGTTTCCCCTTGTGGGACAGACGAGAACTCGTTTAAAATAAAAGGTCTCACATTTAGGACTGAGATGAAGAGAATATTTTCCCTGAAAATGGTGACTCTTTGTAATCCTCTTCCCCAGAGAATGGCTGAGGCAGGATCATTGAATAAGTTTATGGCAGAGGCAGATGGATTTTTGAAATAAGTGACAAGTGAGTGATAGGTTATCAGGAATAGATAGAAATATGGGAGTCGAATGGCGAATCAAGCCTGAGACGCTGAATGGCCTCCTCCTGCTCCTAATTCATGTGCAGTCACTGTTTTAATGTAAACCATTGTATGCACAGCAAGATCCCACAAACATCAATTTGGTAGTGACTAGATAATCTACTTTAATTGGTTATATAAGCTAAGAGAGAGCGAGAGATTGGACTCAGGACTGGGGACAACCTTCCTGAGCCCCTGGCCTCCTTCATAACAATGCCATGGGATCTTAGACACCCACATGAAACAGCAGAAAGGCTTCAGATTAATATCTCATCTGAAAGCTCAGCACCTTTGACAGTGCAGCACTCCTTCAGCACTAGGTGTGTGAGCCTAGAGATTGTGCGTCTGGTCTCTGAACTAACACACAAGTTCTCAACTTCCATGGCTCCCCACTAAACCATTCTCTGATGCTAAGTTATTACTCCAAATCTGCTGCTTTTGTTACCACATGACCCATTCAGCAGAGATTCTCAAATTCTTGGACGTAAAGACCACTTTTTAAATGGAATGGTGCTCTGAGAGGTTTGCCAACATCCCTCTTCTATGATATAATCCTATCCGGCACTCGCAGTGTGGAGGTACCGTATGTAAAAAGTAAGGTCAAAAATCAAACAAAACCAGCTTCTAGGTCAATAGGTTTATGTCAAATTGCAAGGTTTCAGAGCACTGCTCCTTCCTCAAGCGTGGTATGATAGAGAGGTGTATGACACACTATTTATAAGCAAAAAGTTAACAACTTTAAAACTAGCTGCCCCTTTAACCAGTTAGGGGGTAGACTGCCAATTAAAATGCAAAGTTCAGCTCCCTTTCAAATCCTTGTCCCCAGATAATTAAAGGTTTGATCAATGTAGAAGGGGGAAACCGGGACCTCACTTATTACGTGGATTGGAAACAGGTTTCACACCTGAAGTGCAATATCTTCTCTTGTACGTTGGTCATACACTTAATGGTAAGGTCCTAGGGAGTGTTGTTGAACAAAGAGACCTTGGAGTGCAGGTTCATAGCTCCTTGAAAGTGGAGTCGCAGGTAGATAGGATAGTGAAGAAGGCGTTTGGTATGCTTTTCTTTATTGGCCAGAGTATTGGGTACAGGAGTTGGGAGGTCATGTTGCAGCTGTACAGGACATTGATTAGGCCACTGTTGGAATATTGCATGCTATTCTGGTCTCCTTCCTATCGGAAAGATGTTGTGAAATTTGAAAGGGTTCAGAAAAGATTTACAAGGATGTTCCAGGGTTGGAGGATTTGAGCTATAGAGAGAGGTTGAAAAGGCTGGGGCTGTTTTCCCTGGAATGTCAGAGGCTGAGGGGTGACCTTATAGAGGTTTAGAAAATTATGGGGGGCATGGATAGGATAAATAGACAAAGTCTTTTCCCTGGGGTGGGGGAGTCCAGAACTAGACGGCATAGGTTTAGGGTGAGAGGGGAAAGATATAAAAGAGACCTAAGGAACAACTTTTTCACGCAGAGGGTGGTACGTGTATGGAGTGAGCTGCCAGAGGAAATGGTGGAGGCTGGTACAATTGCAACATTTGAAAGGTATTTGGATGGGTATATGAATAGGAAGGGTTTGATGGGATATGGGCTGGGTGCTGGCAGGTGGGACTAGATTGGGTTGGAATATGTGGTCAGCATGGACGGGTTGGACCGAAGGGTCTGTTTCTGTGCTGTACATCTCCATGACCCTATGTCTCTAAATCTGGAGTCAGTAATGGTGACCATGAATCCATCATCGAGTGTTGGTTAAAAATCCATCCAGCTTGTTAATGTCCTTTAGGAAAGGAAATCTACTGTCTTTCACTGGTCTCGTCTACATCTCATTCCAAGAGAAAAGTAAACAGTAAAAAATGACAGTAATATTTGGGAATTATACTGGTGGCATGGTGGCTCAGTGGTTAGCACTGCTACCTTAGAATACCAGGGACCCAAGTTCCATTCCACCCTCGAGGGCAACTGTCTGTGTGGAGTTTGCACAATCTCCCTGTGTCTGCGTGGGTTTCCTTTGGATGCTCCGGTTTCCTCCCACAGTCCAAGGATGTGCAGGTTAGATGGATTGGCCATGCTAAATTGGTCATAGTGCAGGCTGTGTGGTTTAGTCATGGGAAATACAGGGAGGGGGTGGGATGCCCTTCAGAGGGTCAGTATGGACTTATGGGGCTGAATGGCCTGCTTCCACACTAGGGATTCTATGGTCGAACTGGAGCACTGAGGTACTGGGGGTTTTAACCTCCTGAGAAGATGGTCAACTGCCCTTTAAAGCAGCCAGCTTTCAGTTCAGGGGCCAAAAGGAATTGGCAACAAATGTTGAGCCTGTTAGTGAGGCAATGAGAGATTTTACAGTGAGACGTAACTGAAATTATATATTGAAAAAGACCTGGATTGTTTGTTAAATCACTCATCTTTTAGAATGACCATGTTCAGTTCTTTCCTATGTAAATCCCAGAATTTTCTTAAAGTTATATTCTCAAGTGAATGTTAACAATAGGTGCCATGTCAGCTCAGGTAATGCATTGAAGGTGTGCAGTGCCCTGTGTGAGGATGTCTGTGCCCCAATGTTCAAACTGATTCTAATCTTAAAAAGGGATTTACAGAATCTTACATGGATTCATGCAGCTTTTGAACAAAATAAAATGTAATTCTGCAAGTACAAATTCTCCCCACAAACTTATAGGTGGGTGTGTGTGTGTGCATATGGGTGTGATTGAGGAGGGTGTTCTGAGTGTCTGTGAGAGAGTGGGTGTTTGTGTATATGTGTGAGTGTTACTGTAAAGGGGTATAAGTCTGTGAGAGGGTGCGTGTGTGAATCTATGTGTGAGCGTATGACATAGAACTTATGTATGAGAGAGGGTCAGCGTGAGTGTATAGGTCTGTAGAAGTGTAGGGGTTTGAGTGTGTGTGTCTGTAGGAGTGTGTGTGTCTGGAGGAGTGTGTGTGTAGGAGTGTCCGTATGTAGGAGTGTCTTTGTTCTGTCTGTCTGTTAGTGTGCGCGTGTGTGTATGTCTGTCTGTGTGTCTGTGTGTATGTGCGTGTGTGTCTGTGTGGCTGTGTGTATGCGTGTGTGTCTGTGTCTGTGTCTGTGAATATGTGTGTATGTAGGAGTGTCTGTGTGTGTGTATAGTGGAGTGGGGTCACCTGTAATGTGACATGAACCCAAGGTCCTGGTTGAACCCCTCCCTATGGGTACCGAACTTAGCTATCAGCCTCTGCTCGGCCACTTTTTGCTGCTGCCTGTCCCGAAATCTGCCTTGGAGGATGGTCACCCGAAGGTCCGCGGTCGAATGTCCCAGACCGCTGAAGTGTTCCCCAACTGGGAGGGAACCCTCCTGTCTGTTGATTATTGTGCAGGGCCAGTTAATCTACAATAGGCTCACTCTCACAAGCCCAAAGGGAGGGGAGGGGTGATGGTGTCCTCAGAGGATGGTAAAAGGATTAATTATCGGTTTGATTGGTCACACTGAGGAAGGAAAGGTCAGAGGTTAAGTCATTCGCAACCCGTAGTTGGAACTTCACTAGAAACCTGGTGTGGAGAGAAACACGACTGGAGGTTAACAGGGATTCCTTTCTGAGATGACTGATTATTATATACACAAAGCACCATGAGCTTCAGAATGTCTCTTTATAATGATCACAGGCTGCATCTATGATTTGGAGATGCCAGTGTTGGACTGGGGTGTACGAAGTTAAAAATCACACAACACCAGGTTATAGTCCAACAGGTTTAATTGGAAGCACACTAGCTTTCGGAGCGACGCTCCTTCATCAGGTGGTTGTGGAGAATAAGATTGTAGGACACAGAATTTAAAGCAAAAGTTTCTGCATCTAAGTGCCAATAAAATGTATTTTTGACAAGCAATTTCTGCAAAAATGGAAGAAACCTCTGACCCGCTAACAGGGTTAGCACATTGCTATAGATTTTAGATATATTTTTGATTCACTTACAGGACCTGGGCATCGCTGGCTGGGTCAGCATTTATTACCCATCCCTAGTTGCCCCTTGAGAAGGTGGGGGTGAGCTGCTTTCTGGAACCGCTGCAGTCCATGTGCTGTAGATAGACCCACAATGCCCTCTGGCAGGGAATTTCAGGATTCTGACCCAGTGACAGTGAAGGAATATATTTCCAAGTCAGGATGGTGAGTGGCTTGGAGGGAAACTTGCATGTATCTGCTGCCCTTGTCCTTCTAGTTGGAACTGGTCGTGGGTCTGGAAGGTGCTGTGTAAGGAACCTTGTTGAATTTCTGCAGTGCATCTTGTAGATAGTATACACTGCTCATAATGAGCGTCGGTGGTGGAGGGAGTGAATGCTTGTGGATGTGGTGCCAATCAAACAGGGGCTGCTTTGTCCTGGATGGTGATGAGCTTCTTGAGTGTTGTTGGAGCTGCCCCCATCCAGGCAAGTGGGGAATATTCCATCACACTCCTGACCTGTGCCTTAGAGATGGTGGACAGGCTTTGGGGAGTCAGGAGGGGAGTCATCCGCTGCAGGAATCCCAGACTCTGACCTGCTCATGTAGCCACGGTTTTTACAAGATGAGTCCAGTTCAGTTTCTGGACAATGGTAACCCACACGGTGTTGATATTTCGGGATTCAGCAATGATTATGCCATTGAATGTCAAGAAGTAATGGTTCGATTCTCTCGTTGCCTGGCACTGTGTGGCACAAATGCTACTTCTCTCCTTTTAGCCCAAGCCTGGATATTGTCCATCTTGCTGCATTTGGACATGGACTGCTTCAATACCTGAGGAGTCAGCAGAGCTGCTCACACTGTTCACATTCATGTATGAAAGGATGGCATTAATTAGCTCACTGCTCAGTTGGAAGGGATGAGGAGATGGGACATCCTACTTCACACCAAAACCCATTCATGCCCCCACCCCCCCATCCTTGTGATCACTGACTCACATTAATTTCTTATCAAGTGTTACTCGATTCTTAAAATTCTCAATCTTGCTTTCAAACCCCATGCCTTTCCCCTCCCTATGTTTGTGACCTTTTCCACTCCAGAGTCTCTGTGCTCCTCTAATTCTGGTCTCTTGCTCAACCAACTGGTCTCTGAGCTCTGAAACCCCTCCCTACAGCTTTCCACCTCCCTCTCTCTCATCCTTATAGGCACCCTTTTGAATCTTGCTTTTAATCCACTGTGCTAACATCACCCTTCCTTGGCTTGGTGCCAGGTTTTGCTAGCTTGCACTAATGTCAGATATTTTATGGCATCAGTGACAAGTACATAAATGTAAACAGTTGTTGTTGGAGCAACCTCACCAAATACATGTCCCCGTGTGAGTCACTGACCTTTTCACAGTGTCTAAGTCAACAGTCTTTGAGTGTTTCAGATGCACCTGACACAGTAATGACTCCTGCTCTAAAGCTCCTTCCTGTATTGCTATGTAAACAGTGCAATCACCTGGAACTGCTCCACACGACTGTTCTCTGATGATATATTCAATAGTGCTTGTGGGTCATGGGTTGTTTTCAGGCTGACTGGAACTGAGGTATTCCTGCCTCTGACGGGGTCAAATCCAATAAGAGAGTTCTGAATTCCCTGAGAAAAGTGTCTGCCTGTTTGGCTGTGGAGCGCTGCATTCACTCTGGATTCTGGGAAGATTCTTATCCATTAGCTAGCTCTCAGCGTTTTGCTCCTAATGTTTTCTTCTTAGGAAAACGCAGCCAAGCAGAATAAACGGTGAAACTTCACCTCCAGACAAAAGGTCTTTTGATAGAGAATTGGACCTTTATGGACACTGTCTTCATTAAACAAAAACATATTTGGCAAAACCCTCTTGTTATTTGTTTGGAAGTTCAACACAATGACATAAGTCAAACCTTCAGACATTTATCATGTACACATTACTAAATGGCACATGACCCATCCAGCTCCTCTTCCTTCTTAAACTTCATTGCGTTTCCCGAGTATATCTTTTCCATAAGAGTAGCAATCTTGGGTGAGCACCTCCATGTCGTTATAGAGTTATAGAGTCATAGGGATGTACAGTACAGAAACAGACCCATCGGTCCAACTCATCCATGCTGACCAGATATCCCATCCTAATCTAGTCCCATTTGCCAACACTTGACCTATATCCCACTAAGGAGCAGGAGAATCGACATTTCGGGCATGAGCCCTTCTTCAGGAATGAGGAGGGTGTGCCAAGCAGGCTAAGATAAAAGGTAGGGAGGAGGGACTTGGGGGAGGGGTGTTGGAAATGGGATAGGTGGAAGGAGGTTAAGGTGAGGGTGATAGGCCAGAGTGGGGGTGGGGGTGCAGAGGTCAGGAAGAAGATTACAGGTTAGGAAGGTGGTTCTGAGTTCGAGGGTTGGGAGTGAGACAAGGTGGGGGGAGGGGAAATGAGGAAACTGGAGAAATCTGAGTTCATCCCTTGTGGTTGGAGGGTTCCCAGGCGGAAGATGAGGCGCTCTTCCTCCAACCGTCGTGTTGCTATGGTCTGGCGATGGAGGAGTCCAAGGACCTGCATGTCCTTGGTGGAGTGGGAGGGGGAGTTGAGGTGTTGAGCCACGGGGTGGTTGGGTTGGTTGGTCCGGGTGTCCCAGAGGTGTTCTCTGAAACATTCTGCAAGTAGGCGGCCTGTCTCCCCAATATAGAGGAGGCCACATCGGGTGCAGTGGATGCAGTAAATGATGTGTGTGGAGGTGCAGGTGAATTTGTGGCGGATATGGAAGGATCCCTTGGGGCCTTAGAGGGAAGTGAGGGGGGAGGTGTGGGCACAAGTTTTACATTTCTTGCGGTTGCAGGGGAAGGTGCCGGGAGTGGAGGTTGGGTTGGTGGGGGGTGTGGACCTGACGAGGGAGTCATGGAGAGAGTGGTCCTTTCGGAAAGATATACTAGGTAGTTGTGGGAGTTGGTCGGTTTATAGTAAATGTCCGTGTTGATTCTGACGCCCAAGATACGGACATTTACTATTATCTCAGGTGACCGAATCAACACGGACATTTACTATAAACTGACCTACTCCCACAGCTAACTAGATTACACCTCCTCCCACCCTGCCCCCTGTAAAAACACCATCCCATATTCCCAATTCCTTCGTCTCCGCCGCATCTGCTCCCAGGAGGACCAGTTCCAATACCGAACAACCCAGATGGCCTCCTTCTTCAAAGACCGCAATTTCCCCCCAGACGTGGTCGACGATGCTCTCCACCGCATCTCCTCCACTTCCAACTCCTCCGCCCTTGACCCCCGCCCCTCCAATCGCCACCAGGGCAGGACCCCACTGGTCCTCACCTACCACCCCACCAACCTCCATATACAGCTTATCATCCGTCGTCATTTCCGCCACCTCCAAACGGACCCCACCACCAGGGATATATTTCCCTCCCCTCCCCTATCAGCGTTCCGAAAAGACCACTCCCTCCGTGACTCCCTCGTCAGGACCACACCCCCCACCAACCCAACCTCCACTCCCGGCACCTTCCCCTGCAACCGCAAGAAATGCAAAACTTATGCCCACACCCTCCCCCTTACTTCCCTCCAAGGCCCCAAGGGATCCTTCCATATCCGCCACAAATTCACCTGCACCTCCACACACATCATTTACTGCATCCGCTGCACCCGATGTGGCCTCCTCTATATTGGGGAGACAGGCCGCCTACTTGCAGAACATTTTAGAGAACACCTCTGGGACACCCGGACCAACCAACCCAACCACCCCGTGGCTCAACACTTCAACTCCCCCTCCCACTCCACCAAGGACATGCAGGTCCTTGGACTCCTCCAGCGCCAGACCATAGCAACATGACAGCTGGAAGAAGAGCACCTCATCTTCCACCTAGGAACCCTCCAACCACAAGGGAAGAACTCAGATTCCCCCACCTTATCTCAGTCCCAACCCTCGAACTCAGCATCATCTTCCTAACCTGCAATCTTCTTCCTGACTTCTCCGCCCCCACCCCCACTCCGGCCTATCACCCTCACCTTAACCTCCTTCATCCTATTGCATTTCCAACACCCCTCCCCCAAGTCCCTCCTCCCTACCTTTTATCTTAGCCTGCTTGGCACACCCTCCTCATTCCTGAAGAAGGGCTCCTGCCCGAAACGTCGATTCTCCTGCTCCTTGGATGCTGCCTGACCTGCTGCACTTTTCTAGCAACACATTTTCGGCTCTGATCTCCAGAATCTGCAGTCCTCACTTTCTCCTATATCCCACTAAACCTTCCCTGTTCATATACTCATCCAGATGGCTCTTAAATGCTGTAATTGTACCAGCCTCCACCATTTTCTCTGGCAGCTCATTCCATATACACAGCACCCTCTGTGTGAAAATGTTGCCCCATTAGGTCCCTTTTATATCTTTCCCCTCTCGCCCTAAACCTATGACCTCTAGTTTTTTACCCAGCCCAGGGAAAAAAGATCTTGTATAGTTACCCTATCCATGCCCCTCATGATTTTATAAACCTCTATAAGGTCACCCCTCAGCCTCCGACGCTCCAGAGAAAACAGCCCCAGCCTGTTCAGCCTCTCCCCACAGCTCAAATCCTCCAACCCTGGCAACATCCTCTGGACGGCACGGTGGCACAGTGGTTAGCACTGCTGCCTCACAGCGCCAGAGACCCCGGTTCAATTCCTGCCTCAGGTGACTGTCTGTGTGGGTTTGCTCCGGTTTCCTCCCACAATCCAAAACTATGCAGGTTAGGTGAATTGGCCATGCTAAATTGCCCGTAGTGTTAGGTGAATGGGCATGGGTGGGTTGTGCTTTGGTGGGTCATTGTGGACTTGTTGGGCCGAAGGGCCTGTTTCCACATTGTAAGTAATCTAATCTAAATCTTTTCTGAGCCCTTTCAAGTTTCACAACATCTTTCCAATAGGAAGGAGATCACAATTGCACGCAATATTCCAACAGTGGCCTAACCAATGTCCTGTATAGCCGCAACATGACCTCCCAACTCCTGTACTCAATACTCTGACCAATAAAGGAAAGCATACCAAATGCCTTCTTCATTATCCTATCTACCTGCGACTCCACTTTCAAGGAGCTATGAACCTGCACTCCAAGGTCTCTTTTTTTTTAGCAACACTCCCCAGGAACCTACATTAAGTGTATAAGTCCTGCTAAGATTTGCCTTTCCAAAATGCAGCACCTCACATTTATCTGAATTAAACTCCATCTACTACTCCTCAGCCCATTGGCCCATCTGATCAAGATCCCGTTGTAATCTGAGGTAACCTTCTTCGCTGTCCACTACACCTCCAACTTTGGTGTCATCTGCAAACTTATTAACTATACCTGTTATGTTCACATCCAAGTCATTTGTATAAATGACGAAAAATAGTGGACCCAGCACCGATCCTTGTGGCACTCCACTGGTCACAGGCCTCCAGTCTGAAAAACAACCCTCCCCCACCACCCTCTGTCTTCTACCTTTGAGCCAGTTCTGTATCCAAATGGCTAGTTCTCCCTGTATTCCATGAGATCTAACCTTGCTAACCAGTCTCCCATGGGGAACCTTGTCAAATGCCTTATTCATGTCCACTGCTCTGCTCTCATCAATCCTCTTTGTTACTTCTTCAAAGAACTCAATCAAGTCCATGAGACATGATTTCCCACGCACAAAGCCATGCTGACTATCTCTAATCAGTCCTTGTCTTTCCAAATACATGTAAATCTTATCCCTCAGGATTCTCTCCAAGAGTGGGGCGGCACGGTGGCACAGTGGTTAGCACTGCTGCCTCACAGCACCAGAGACCCGGGTTCATATCCCACCTCAGGTGACTGTCTGTGTGGAGTTTGCACGTTCTCCCCGTGTCTGTGTGGGTTTCCTCCGGGTGCTCCGGTTTCCTCCCACAGCCCAAAGATGTGCAGGTCAGGTGAATTGGCCACGCTAAATTGCCCGTAGTGTTAGGTAAGGGGTAAATGTAGGGGTATGGGTGGGTTGCGCTTCGGTGGGTCGGTGTGGACTTGTTGGGCCGAAGGGCCTGTTTCCACACTGTAAGTAATCTAATCTAATCTAATCTAAAACATGCCTACCAGCACTGTCAGGCTCACTGGTCTATAGTTCCCTGGCCTGTCCTTACCACCTTTCTTAAAGTGGCACTATGTTAGCCAACCTTCAATCTTCTGGCACCTCACCTGTGACTATCGATGATACAAATATCTCAGCAAGGGGCCCAGCAATCACTTCTCTAGCTTCCCACCGAGTTCTAGGGTACACCTGATCAGGTCCTGGGGATTTATCCACCTTTATGGGTTTCAAGACATCCAACACTTCCTCCTCTGTAATATGGACACTTTGCAAGGTGTCACCAACTATTTCCTCACATTTATATCTTTCATGTCCTTCTCCACAGTAAACATTGATGCAAAACTTGTTTAGTATCTCCCCCAGTTTCTGTGGCTCCACATATAGGCTGACTTGCTGATCTTTGAGGAGCCCTATTCTCTCCCTAGTTACCCTTTTGTCCTTAATGTATTTGTAAACACCCTTTGGATTCTCCTTAACTCTATTTGCCAAAGCTGTCTCATGTCCCTATTTTGCCCTCCTGATTTCCCTCTTAAGTATACTCCTACTTCCTTTATACTCTCCTAAGGATTCACTCGATCTATCCTGTCTATACCTTACATATGCTTCCTTCTTTTTCTTAACCAAAACCTCAATTTCTCTAGTCATCCAGCATTCCCTGTACCTACCAGCCTTCCCTTTCACCCTGACAGAAATATACTTTCTCTAGATTCTCGTTATCTCATTTTTGAAGGCTTCCCATTTTCCAGCCGTGCCTTTACCTGCAAATATCTGCCTCCAATCAGCTTTTGAAAGTTCTTGCCTAACACTGTCAAAATTGGCCTTTCACCAATTTAGAACTTCAACTTTTAGATCTGGTCTATCCTTTTCCATCACTATTTTAAATCTAATAGAATTATGATCGCTGGCCCCAAAGTGCTCCCCCACTGACACCTCAGTCACCTGCCCTGCCTTATTTCCCAAGAGTAGGTCAAGTTTTGCACCTTCTCTCGTAGGTACATCCACATACTGAATCAGAAAATTGTCTTGTACACACTTAACAAATTCCTCTCCATCTAAACCCTTAACACTATGGCAGTCCCAGTCTGCGTTTGGAAAGTTAAAATCCCCCACCATAACCACCCTATTATTCTTACAGATAACTGAGATCTCCTTATAAGTTTATTTCTCAATTTCCCTCTGACTATTAGGATCAGCTTTCTGTTAATCATTTTCTGCTTGCGCGTCTTTGTTGTGGAGGCTACGACCCATCAGCTGTTTGTATGATAAAAGGAAGAGAAAGATATTGCATTTATATAGCACCTTGAACAACTTCAAGACATTCCCTTTACAACCAATGAAGTACTTTTGAAATGTCACCAGTGCTGTAACAGGCAGCCAATGAGCACGCATGAACAGTACTGTACTGTTACAGTTTGTCAGTTAGTGGCAAAGACCAGACAGAGTAAAAGGGAACGTTCCTCAGCTCAGCTTCAGATAGTGGCTGTGGGAGCTTTTACAAACATGGCCTCAGTTTAACATCCCATGCAGAAGACCCTGAGAGCGCAGCACTCCCTCAGTACTGTACAGGAGTGTCAGCCTGGATTTTATGCTGAAATCATAGAAGCCCGACAGTCCCATTAGTTCCACAATAACCCTGCAAAGAACATTTCACCCAGATTCTGCTGGGAGTAATTTAGCATGGCCAATCCACTAATCTGTATATTTTTGGACAGTGGGAGGAAACTGGAGCACCTCAACTTCTTTTTCTCTTGTGTCTAGAAAGCTACTGCTGAACACACGTTGGCTAAAATATTTACACTGTGTTTGCTAGAGGCTACTTTGTCATCACTCATGGCTCCTGATGATAATCTCTTTTGCAAAATTCCGAGGAAGGTGCCCTTCAGTGCTGAACAGTCTGCAGTAGTTTACATTATACAAATGTGTCAAATGCACAAACAAACCTCCAACAGGATGTGATGTACAATTCCCGAACTGGTTAATTCCCCCATCCTACCAGTGGGAACCCCCACACACACACTCACACGCGAGGAGAATGCGCAAACTCTGCACAGACAGTCACCCAAGGGGGCAATCAAACCAGGGTCCCAGGTACATTGAGCCACCGTGCTGCCCTGGAGAGCGATAGGCAGGATTGTAGCAATCTCTTTCAAAATCAGAGAGTGTTCAGGGAGGCCCGGCCCATCTTGGTGCTACATCACTCATGATGTATGACAGGGTGAGCTGGTGCTGGTAGGATGGGGGAATTAACCAGTTCGGGAATTGTACATCACATCCTGTTGGAGGTTTGTTTGTGCATTTGACACATTTGTATAACGTAAACTACTGCAGACTGTTCAGCACTGAAGGGCACCTTCCTCGGAATTTTGCAAAAGAGATTATTATCAGGAGCCATGGGATGACAAAGTAGCCTCTAGCAAACACAGTGTAAATATTTTAGCCAACGTGTGTTCAGCAGCAGCTTTCTAGACACAAGAGAAAAAGAAGTTGAGGATTATCAAATCAACCATGATCTCGTTGAATGGGGAAGCAGACTCAATGGGCTGAATGGCCTACTCCTGCTCCTATATTTTATGGTCTTTATAGGATTTGCATTTATAAAGAGCTGAAGACTCGCTAAATTGTTTCCTATCCAGTGAGGTACTTTTCAACACTGTTGTGTAGAATTTGCATTTTGGAACCTCCATCTTTTGGTATAGGTCAAGTCCCAGTCCCAAGAGTTGAGCACCAAGTCTCGGCTGACATTTTGTGTGCTGTTCTGACAGAGTGTCTGAGGTGGCATCTTCTACATTAATCTTTATTCAAATCCTGCTCTGTCTCCTCAGCTGGACAGAAAGACCACATGCACAGCCATCATTTGAAGAATGGTGGACGATTCTCCTCAGATGCCCTACCTGATATTCATCCCCTAACGAACATCAGTGAAAGCAGGTTATCTGGTTATGATAGAATAGAAATCGATACAGCAGCTCAACACAGTTCAGGCCCTTTGGTTCTCGATGTTGTTCGGTCCATGATCCTGTTACTTTTTTCAGGGATCTTGCTGTGTGTATATTTACTGCCTTTCTTCCTACATGACAACCATGCCTTCACTTCAAAAGCACAGAATGGTCTGAAGAAGACTTTGGGATATGCTGATGTGCTATATAAATGCAAGCTTTTCTTTCCCTCCTTCACTGTTATGCACCAAACACAGAGAATGCTGGAGAAACTCAGATGTTGTGCAACTCGAAAGGGTTCAGAAAAGATTTACAAAGATGTTGCCAGGTTTGGAGGATTTGAGCTATAGGGAGAGGCTGAATAGGCTGGGGCTGTTTTCCCTGGAGTGTTGGAGGTTGAGGGGTGACCTTATAGAGGTTTACAAAATCATGAGGGGCATGGATAGGATAAATAGACAAAGTCTTTTCCCTGGGGTCAGGGAGTCCAGAACTAGAGGTCATAGCTTTAGGGTGAGAGGGGAAAGATATAAAAGAGACCTAAGGGGCAACTTTTTCACGCAGAGGGTGGTATGTGTATGGAATGAGCTGCCAGAGGATGTGGTGGAGGCTGGTACAATTACAACATTTAAGAGGCATTTGGATGGTTATATGAATAGGAAGGGTTTGGAGGGATATGGGTCGGGTGCTGGCAGGTGGGACAAGATTGGATTGGGATATCTGGTCGGCATGGACGGATTGGACAGAAGGGTCTGTTTCCATGCTGTACATCTCTATGACTCTATGAGTCTGGCAGCAGTGGAGAGAGAATCTGAGTTAACTCTGAGTCCAGTATGACTCTTACATACACTGTAGGTTGGGGTGTCGTTGTTCAGTTTATGATTAATGAGGTGACAACAAATAAGCTGTGAGAGGCAGCCTTTCCATTTCACATTGTTCACACAAGACACTGGAGATAGAATAGGCCCCTTGTTCTCTCCAGGGCGAAAATGTGTATTGTAGATGCTGAAGATCAGAGTCAAGATTAGAGTGCTGCTGGAAAAGCACAGCAGGTCAAGCATTATCCGAGGAGCAGGAAAAACCTCCAACCTGCTCTTCCCTTTAATGCAGTCATGGATGATCTTCCACCTCAATATTTCTGTCCTATCCCCACCCCCTTAGCATCCAAACATCTAACAATCTCTGAACAAGCACCCACAACCCTCATCAGGAGAGATTTTCAATTCTTTAGAGTTGAAATTAAAATTCCTCCTTATCTCACTCTTAAATGGCTGATCCTAATTCTGAGAGTAATCCAGCAAGTCCTATACTTCCCAGCCAATACAAACATCTTCTCAGCATCTCACTCAATAATTTGACATGTTTCAGCTGTAAATGCATGTGGGTGGTTTTCTTTTTGCTGCTTAGTCCCTGAAGTTGTCATCTCTTGCCTCTTCCATGGAACTGGTTGAGTAAAACTCCCAAACTGTCCCCATGCCGTCCCTGTCATTAACGCTGACTCCCACTTACCAATGCAGACCCTTTGAACTCAGCCTCCTTGGCTACCAGTTTGGTGGGAGGGTGACCTCTCAGGGTGCTCAGCCATCTGCAGGGTGCCTGCTCCTGGTGACTCTTATTGCCAGGAAGGACTTATGGCTAATCGAAAAGCAAAAGGTTTTGCCTTTGTGGTAGTGTGTGGCCGGATCAACGTTGGAGCTGGGCGTTGTCAAGATTGAAGATGAGGTAACACAAAGGAAGTCCAGAAATTGTCAGTGACCTGCCTCAGATAGGTCCTACCATTAAAACCTGATGAAGGGCTTTTGCCCGAAACGTCGATTCTCCTACTCCTTTGATGCTGCCTGACCTGCTGTGCTTTTCCAGCAACACACTCTCAACCCCACCCTTAAAAACTTGACCTGGATGACACAGCATGGAAACAGACCCTTCGCTCTAACTCATCCATGCCAACCAGGTATCCTACATTAATCTAGTCCCATTTACCAGCACTTGGCCCATATCCCTCTAAACCCTTCCTATTCATGTCCCCATTCAGTTGCCTTTTAAATGTTGGAATTGTACCAACCTCCACCACTTCCTCTGGCAGCTCATTCCATACACGCACTCACCTCTGCGTGATAATGTTGCCCCTTAGGTCTCTTTTAAATCTTTCCCCTCTCACCCTAAACCTATGCCCTCTAATCCTGGACTCCCCCACCCCAGGAAAAATACAATGTCTATTTACCCTATCCATGCTCCTCATGATTTTATAAACTTCTATAAAGTCACCCCTCAGTCTCCAATATTCCAAGGAAAACAGCTTCAGCCAAGTCAGCCTCTCCTGAAAGCTCAAACCCTCCAACCTTGGCAACATCCTTGTAAATCTTTTCTGAAACCTTTTCAAGTTGTACAACATCCTTCTGATAAGAGAGAGACCAGAACCGCATACATGACCTCCCAACTCCTGTACTCAATGCTCTGACCAATAAAGGAGAGCATACCAAATGCCTTTTCACTATCCTATCTACCTGAGTCTCCACTTTCAAGGAGCTATGAGGAACAATCATCAAATATCCGATTCCTCTCTCAGCTGGAGACTGGTACTTTATGCATTGCAACGTTATTTTTGGCAGAAGTCTACAGGTGGTTTTCAGAAACGAAGTTTAATGAAAAATTGCTCACATGTGGCTTTCAAATTATTATGTACAAAAGTTGATGCCCTACAGTAGCTGTGTTAACATCAAATGAATAGAATCCACATAAACAGTCTATTCGACAAACTGCTCCTTGCTAGTGTTCATGCAAGCCCTTTTCCAGTTTAATTAACCTTGCCCGATCTACACCTTTTCACTCTATTCCCTTGTCCAGCAAGGATGCATCAAATTCTCCATCAAATACATTGGTGCTCTTTGCTTCAAATATTCCCTGTGACAGCCAGTTCCACATTCACATTCTATAGGTATATCAGGAATAAAAGACTAACTCGAGTAAGATCAGGGCCAATCAAGTATAGCAGTGGGAGGTTGCGCGTGGAGTCCGAGGAGATAGGGGAAGTGCTGAATGAATATTTTTCAACAGTATTTACTCGAGAAAATGACAATGTTGTCGAGGAGAATACTGAGATACAGGCTACTAGACTAGATGGGACTGAGGTACATAAGGAGGAGGTGTTAGCAATTCTGTAAAGCGTAAAAAATAGATAGGTCCCCTGGGCCAGATGGGATTTATCCTAGGATTCTCTGGGAAGCCAGGAAGGAGATTGCAGAGCCTTTGCCTTTGATTTTTATGTCGTCGTTGTCTACAGGAATATGCCAGAAGACTGGAGGATAGCAAATGTTGTCCCCTTGTTCAAGAAAGGGAGTAGAGACAACCCTGGAAATTATAGACCTGTGAGCCTTACTTCGATTGTGGGTAAAGAGTTGGAAAGTGTTTTAAGAGAGCGGCTAGGAAGGAATACGTTGATTCAGGATAGTCAACACAGTTTTGTGAAGGGTAGGTCATGCCTCACAAACCTTATTGAGTTCTTTGAGAAGGTAACCAAACAGGTGGATGAGGGTAAAGCAGTTGATGTGGTGTATATGGATTTCAGTAAGGCATTTGATAAGGTTCCCCACAGTAGGCTATTGCACAAAATACGGAGACATGGGATTGAGGGTGATTTAGCAGTTTGGATCAGGAATTGACTAGCTGAAAGAAGACAGAGGGTGGTGGTTGATGGGAAATGTTCACCCTGGAGTTCAGTTACTAGTGGGGTAACACAAGGATCTGGTTTGGGTCCATTTTTATAAATGACCTGGATGAGGGCATAGAAGGGTGGGTTTGTAAATTTGCAGATAACACTAAGGTCGGTAAAGTTGTCGATAGTGACAAAGGATATTGTAGGTTACAGAGAGACATAGATAAGCTGCAGAGCTAGACTGAGAGGTGGCAAATGGTGTTTAATGCAGAAAAGTGTGAGGTGATTCACTTTGGAAGGAGTAACGGGGATGCAGAATACTGGGATAATGGTAAGATTCTTGGTAGTGTAGATGAGCAGAGAGATCTTGGTGTCTAGGTACAGAGATCCTTGAAAGTTGCCACCAACTCGGATGGCAATGGCTAGCACGAGGGGACATAGCTTTAAATTGAGGAGTGATAGATATAGGACAGATGTCAGAGGTAGTTTCTTTATTCAGAGAGTAGTAGGGGTTTGGAACTCACTGCCTGCAACAGTAGTCGACTCGCCAACTTTAAGGACATTTGAATGGTCATTGGATAAACACATGGATGATAATGGAATAGTGTAGTTTAGGTGGGCTTCAGATTGGTTCCACAGATCGGTGCAACATCAAGGGCCGAAGAGTCTGTACTGTGCTGTAGTGTTCTATGTTCTACGTTCAATCATTCTTTCTTTGACCTGTGAGCATTGTCGTATAATTGCATCTCCTTATTCTGGATCTGACCACAAGTGGAACCATTTTCTCAATGTCCACCCCATTGAATCCTTTCATCAATTTAAGGACCTGAATTAAGTGTCCTCTTAGTCTTTCCATTTCCTAAGAGGAAACTAACCTCAATCTATTATTTGGTAATGTAGCAATAACTATCCAATCCTTCCTGATGATTAATTCTGGTAAGATAGTTGTGAATCTTCTCTTCAGTGTTTCAAGATTCTTCCTGGGGTGTATGAAACCCAGAATTTCCCACAATATTTTGAGTGTGGCTTAAGCAAAATTCTGTATAAATTTGACATTGTCTTCTTGTTTGTTGCTTTCAATCTCTTCAGTAGCTTTGATGTTCTTTGTGGATTCATCAATTTGTTGCTTCGTTTAAAGATTTACTCATTTATTATCCCTGCTCTCTTTGCTCTTCTTCCATAGTATACTTCTTTACCATCCAATGGTGTCTTTATTCCTTATCTCAGAATGAACCACCTGAATATTGTAATACTGAATTTCATTTTCTGACCTGCGCAGGCTGGTAATCTTCTTGTACTTTGGGGCAAACTCCAGACCTTTAGCTTGAAACATGAGGCTGGCGTTCTGAATTACTAATCCAGTGTCACTACCACTATGCCACCTACTTCAAAAGTGCCCTCTCCATTTTCAATTCGAAATCAATGATTCATCTGATGAACAACAATGGTCCCAACATCACTGCCTGTGAAACAATAACCTGTCAATCCAAAAAAAGCCTCTTTCAACCTTGTGGTTTCTGACTTGCATTTTTCCAGCCAGCCTCTGAGGGTGTTTGCAGTGCTATGGTAGTGTCCCAACCTCTGGAACAGAAAGCCCAGTTTGAGTCTCACCTGATCCAAATGTTACAACATTTCTGATTAGGCCAATTAAAATTCCCAGACTGGAAATTAGGGTTTGGAGTGAACCCTGGTGTGTAATATACCCATACCTCTGAGCCAACATGTCCTGACGATGTTACAAGAGTCTGATGTGTTACTTTCTCAAAGGTTTCCAGATGTGGGTTCACTGATGGGGTAGTGCAGCTCTGTATGACACATTCTAATCGAGAACACAATCATAATTTCAAAGGCAGTCAGTCAAGGGTTCATGATCACTCCAGAGAAATACAGACTGACATTCATAATGCAGCACTGAGAAAGTGAAAGTGGCTCTTGTACTTTGGGAGGGTCAGTGCTGAGGGAGCGCCGCACTGTCAGAGGGTCAGTACTGAGGGAGTGCCACACTGTCGGAGGGTCAGTGCTGAGGGAGCGCCGCACTGTCAGAGGGTCAGTGCTGAGGGAGTGCCGCACTGTCGGAGGGTCAGTGCTGTGGGAGTGCCGCACTGTCGGAGGGTCAGTGCTGTGGGAGTGCCGCACTGTCAGAGGGTCAGTACTGAGGGAGTGCCGCACTGTCGGAGGGTCAGTGCTGAGGGAGCGCCGCACTGTCAGAGGGTCAGTACTGAGGGAGTGCCGCACTGTCGGAGGGTCAGTGCTGAGGGAGTGCCGCACTGTCAGAGAGTCAGTACTGAGGGAGTGCCGCACTGTCGGAGGGTCAGTGCTGAGGGACTGCCGCACTGTCAGAGGGTCAGTACTGAGGGAGTGCCGCACTGTCGGAGGGTCAGTGCTGAGGGACTGCCGCACTGTCAGAGGGTCAGTACTGAGGGAGTGCCGCACTGTCGGAGGGTCAGTGCTGAGGGAGTGCCGCACTGTCGGAGGGTCAGTGCTGAGGGAGTGCCGCACTGTCAGAGGGTCAGTACTGAGGGAGTGCCGCACTGTCGGAGGGTCAGTGCTGAGGGACTGCCGCACTGTCAGAGGGTCAGTACTGAGGGAGTGCCGCACTGTTGGAGGGTCAGTGCTGAGGGAGCGCCGCACTGTCGGAGGATCAGTGCTGAGGGAGTGCCGCACTGTTGGAGGATCAGTGCTGAGGGAGTGCCGCACTGTCGGGGGGGTCAGTGCTGAGGGAGTGCTGCACTGTCGGAGGATCAGTGCTGAGGGAGTGCCGCACTATCGGAAGGTCAGTGCTGAGGGAGTGCCACACTGTTGGAGGGTCAGTGCTGAGGGAATGCCTCATTGTCAAAGGGTCAGTGCTGAGGGAGTGCCACACTGTTGGAGGGGCAGCACTGAGGGAGTGCCGCACTGTCGGAGGGTCAGTGCTGAGGGAGTGGGCACTGTCGGAGGATCAGTGCTGAGGGAGTGCCGCACTGTCGGAGGGTCAGTGCTGAGGGACTGCCGCACTGTTGGAGGGTCAGTGCTGAGGGAGTGCCGCACTGTCGGGGGTGTCAGTGCTGAGGGAGCGCCGCACTGTCAGAGGGTCAGTACTGAGGGAGTGCCGCACTGTCGGAGGGTCAGTGCTGAGGGAGTGCCGCACTGTCAGAGAGTCAGTACTGAGGGAGTGCCGCACTGTCGGAGGGTCAGTGCTGAGGGACTGCCGCACTGTCAGAGGGTCAGTACTGAGGGAGTGCCGCACTGTCGGAGGGTCAGTGCTGAGGGACTGCCGCACTGTCAGAGGGTCAGTACTGAGGGAGTGCCGCACTGTCGGAGGGTCAGTGCTGAGGGACTGCCGCACTGTCAGAGGGTCAGTGCTGAGGGAGCGCCGCACTGTCGGAGGATCAGTGCTGAGGGAGTGCCGCACTGTTGGAGGATCAGTGCTGAGGGAGTGCCGCACTGTCGGGGGGGTCAGTGCTGAGGGAGTGCTGCACTGTCGGAGGATCAGTGCTGAGGGAGTGCCGCACTATCGGAAGGTCAGTGCTGAGGGAGTGCCACACTGTTGGAGGGTCAGTGCTGAGGGAATGCCTCATTGTCAAAGGGTCAGTGCTGAGGGAGTGCCACACTGTTGGAGGGGCAGCACTGAGGGAGTGCCGCACTGTCGGAGGGTCAGTGCTGAGGGAGCGCCGCACTGTTGGAGGGTCAGTGCTGAGGGAGGGCCACACTGTTGGAGGGTCAGTGCTGAGGGAGTGCCGCACTGTCGGGGGGGTCAGTGCTGAGGGAGTGGGCACTGTCGGAGGATCAGTGCTGAGGGAGTGCCGCACTGTCGGAGGGTCAGTGCTGAGGGACTGCCGCACTGTTGGAGGGTCAGTGCTGAGGGAGTGCCGCACTGTCGGGGGGTCAGTGCTGAGGGAGTGGGCACTGTCGGAGGATCAGTGCTGAGGGAGTGCCGCACTGTCGGAGGGTCAGTGCTGAGGGAGTGCCGCACTGTCGGAGGGTCAGTACTGAGGGAGTGCTGCACTGTCGGAGCGTCAGTGCTGAGGGAGTGCCGCACTGTCGGAGGATCAGTGCTGAGGGAGTGCCGCACTGTCGGAGGGTCAGTACTGAGGGAGTGCCGCACTGTCGGAGGATCAGTGCTGAGGGAGTGCCTCAGCAAAGTTAAAAATCATACAACATCAGGTTATAGTCCAACAGGTTTATTTGGAAGCACACTAGCTTTCGGAGCGACCCTCCTTCGTCACAACCACCTGATGAAGGAACAGTGCTCCGAAAGCTAATGTGCTTCCAAATAAACCTGTTGGACTATAACCTGATGTTGTGTGATTTTTAATTGAAGACATAACAGTCAATTTTTAATCAGTTACTTGATTCTGAGAGCTTTTTGCTGAAATTGAATCTATTTGAACATTCTCAATTAAACTTGCAGTGTGTCTGGAGCTACAGAACCATCCGTAATTCAACTCGAGTTTGCACTGATGGATACGTGAAATCTGTGGAGAAAGGTGGGGAGATACCAGTGAAGTAGATGAATAGGTACGTACTGCCAGGGGACCCTATCCTTCAGCACTATCCCACATTCCAACGCCCACCACACCCCCCCCCCCCCACCACTTCTGGCATCATGCCAGACCCTCTCTCCCCCCACCTTGGTGTGCCAACCCCACCTTAAGCCCACACCTCCCTTACTCCACAGATTGTCACAAAGCCAGAATGTTCATATCAGCAGATCTACTCCCCGTCTCCGGTTCCCTGAGGCTGGCATCTTGTGGTTCTAAAACTTGCTGTGAGAGTTGGGGAGTGCTGTTTCATCGAGCCAGAGGGTCCCAGTGCCCTGGAGTGAGCAAATGCCATTATTGTAGCAATACTTGGCTCACATTTGCATGGGTTTATTCAATCCATTTCTGAGGAAGAGTCATTGCACTTGAAACATTAACTGTGTTTATCTCACCATGTATGCTGCCAGACCTGCTGAGCACCTCCAGCAGGTTCTGTTTCTCCTTCAAATTTCCAGCATCTGCAGTATCTTGCTTTTATTATAGATGCAGTGCAACTGCTTCAGTTCACACCCCGCGTTCATTAATGCATGGGCCAATTGAAATACAAAGACAGTGATAGCCACAATCTTCTCAGTGAAACTGTATCTTTAAAAAGGAACTTGAGTCATCACAATGACAATGATGACGGGGTGGGGGGGTGGGGGGGGGGGGGGTGTTGGGGGGAGATGGGGTGGCGGTCAGTTTACAGAAGTAACTGTAGAAAAAGAGATGCCAGTTTTTAAATTCCTATCATGTACTGTCTTGTCTTCATCCTGCACAACAAACATTATGTAAAGTGCTGCACTTAACATCTCATGCCATGCTGTGTCCCTCCCCCTCCTGATACTGCCTGCCTTGCTGTGTCCCTCCCCCTCCTGATACTGCCTGCCTTGCTGTGTCCCTCCCCCTCCTGATACTGCCTGCCTTGCTGTGTCCCTCCCCCTCCTGATACTGCCTGCCTTGCTGTGTCCCTCCCCCTCCTGATACTGCCTGCCTTGCTGTGTCCCCCTCCCTCCTGATACTGCCTGCCTTGCTGTGTCCCTCCCCCTCCTGATACTGCCTGCCTTGCTGTGTCCCTCCCCCTCCTGATACTGCCTGCCTTGCTGTGTCCCTCCCCCTCCTGATACTGCCTGCCTTGCTGTGTCCCTCCCCCTCCTGATACTGCCTGCCTTGCTGTGTCCCTCTCCCTCCTGATACTGCCTGCCTTGCTGTGTCCCCCTCCCTCCTGATGCTGCCTGCCTTGCTGTGTCCCTCTCCCTCCTGATACTGCCTGCCTTGCTGTGTCCCCCTCCTTCCTGACGCTGCCTGCCTTGCTGTGTTCCCCCCCCTCCCGATGCTGCCTGCCTTGCTGTGTTCCTCTCCCTCCTGATGCTGCCTGCCTTGCTGTGTCCCTCTCCCTCCTGATACTGCCTGCCTTGCTGTGTCCCTCCCCCTCCTGATACTGCCTGCCTTGCTGTGTCCCTCCCCCTCCTGATACTGCCTGCCTTGCTGTGTCCCTCCCCCTCCTGATACTGCCTGCCTTGCTGTGTCCCTCCCCCTCCTGATACTGCCTGCCTTGCTGTGTCCCTCCCCCTCCTGATACTGCCTGCCTTGCTGTGTCCCTCCCCCTCCTGATACTGCCTGCCTTGCTGTGTCCCCCTCCCTCCTGATACTGCCTGCCTTGCTGTGTCCCTCCCCCTCCTGATACTGCCTGCCTTGCTGTGTCCCTCCCCCTCCTGATACTGCCTGCCTTGCTGTGTCCCTCCCCCTCCTGATACTGCCTGCCTTGCTGTGTCCCTCCCCCTCCTGATACTGCCTGCCTTGCTGTGTCCCTCTCCCTCCTGATACTGCCTGCCTTGCTGTGTCCCCCTCCCTCCTGATGCTGCCTGCCTTGCTGTGTCCCTCTCCCTCCTGATACTGCCTGCCTTGCTGTGTCCCCCTCCTTCCTGACGCTGCCTGCCTTGCTGTGTTCCCCCCCCTCCCGATGCTGCCTGCCTTGCTGTGTTCCTCTCCCTCCTGATGCTGCCTGCCTTGCTGTGTCCCTCTCCCTCCTGATACTGCCTGCCTTGCTGTGTTCCCCTCCCTCCTGACGCTGCCTGCCTTGCTGTGTCCCTCCCCCTCCTGGTGCTGCCTGCCTTGCTGTGTCCCTCTCCCTCCTGATGCTGCCTGCCTTGCTGTGTCCTTCTCCCTCCTGATGCTGCCTGCCTTGCTGTGTCCCTCCCCCTCCTGATACTGCCTGCCTTGCTGTGTTCCCCTCCTTCCTGATACTGCCTGCCTTGCTGTGTCCCTCTCCCTCCTGACGCTGCCTGCCTTCCTGTGTTCCCCTCCCTCCTGATGCTGCCTGCCTTGCTGTGTCCCTCCCCCTCCTGATGCTGCCTGCCTTGCTGTGTCCCTCCCCCTCCTGACGCTGCCTGCCTTGCTGTGTCCCTCCCCCTCCTGACGCTGCCTGCCTTGCTGTGTCCCTCTCCCTCCTGATGCTGCCTGCCTTGCTGTGTTCCCTCTCCCTCCTGATGCTGCCTGCCTTGCTGTGTCCCTCTCCCTCCTGATGCTGCCTGCCTTGCTGTGTCCCCCTCCCTCCCGATGCTGCCTGCCTTGCTGTGTCCCTCTCCCTCCCGATGCTGCCTGCCTTGCTGTGTCCCTCTCCCTCCCGATGCTGCCTGCCTTGCTGTGTCCCTCTCCCTCCTGATCCTGCCTGCCTTGCTGTGTTCCCTTCCCTCCTGATGCTGCCTGCCTTGCTGTGTTCCCCTCCCTCCTGATGCTGCCTGCCTTGCTGTGTCCCCCTCCCTCCTGATGCTGCCTGCCTTGCTGTGTCCCTCTCCCTCCTGATGCTGCCTGCCTTACTGTGTCCCTCCCCCTCCTGATGCTGCCTGCCTTGCTGTGTTCCCTTCCCTCCTGATGCTGCCTGCCTTGCTGTGTTCCCTCTCCCTCCTGATGCTGCCTGCCTTGCTGTGTTCCCCTCACTCCTGATGCTGCCTGCCTTGCTGTGTCCCCCTCCCTCCTGACGCTGCCTGCCTTGCTGTGTTCCCCTCACTCCTGATGCTGCCTGCCTTGCTGTGTCCCCCTCCCTCCTGGTGCTGCCTGCCTTACTGTGTTCCCCCAGCCTCCTGCCTATTTCAAATTTTTGCACGGTGGCCTCTCTCTCCATGTCTCTGTAACCCTCTCCAACCCGCCTGGACCTCAACAGGGGGCTGAGAAGATCACTCCCTGTCAGATCCTTGGCTCTCTCTACCACCGTACACCACCCTCAAAGTGGCTGCTGGGGTGGTGGAGGGAGCAGATGGTTACAGACTGTCACACACCTCCTTCTGGGATGTGCCTTTGCAGAGAGAGGCTGGAGATAGATAGAGGGGTTTTTGTCGAAATTCATTCCAGGCAAATTCCCGGGACAACTACAGGGAAACTCTGAGGCATGTCAAATTCCAATGTGATTGCTTTTTCTCTGCAAAGACTGTACATAACTCTTCCAGGACCTTTGCACGTACTTATGATCCTAGAATTATGCCGCATGGAAACAGACCCTTCATTCCAACTCATCCCTACCACTTACTTGCAGATAAATTTTTGTAAATAATTATATTGTTGTAATAAAGAAAAACATGCAGCATTTCATTGTTGATGGCTCTACATTTATTACTTAGCTACTTTTTTTTAATGAACAACAGCCTGAAATGGGAAGCACTGAAGTTGATGACTGATTATTGTCTGGGTCACCTAAGAGTGGAACATACTGGAGACTGGTTGATATTATTGCACTTGCTGTAACTTTCACGTGGAAATGTTTTGTTTTACAAAGTCTATGAAGGAATGATGTTTTTGGACAAAAAGAGCTTACATTTTGTATTGCCCTTTAACCATCTCATAATTTCCCCAATTTCTTTTCAGCCAATTACACAGTTGCTATATAAAAAAAGTGATTGTTTTTTGGTGGGGGGAGGGTTTTTTGACATGCCCCCTCCCTGAGTACTTGGTAACCTTTTTTGTTATTCAGTGTTGACACATCCATATTCAGACAGTTGTGAGTGTGCTTTTCAAATGTATTCAGGTTTAAAGTAGTGTAGAACATCACATTTAAAAGCTTGTAATACACGCCCAAATGCTTGCATTACGTAATTACTTACACCATTGCTAACAACAATTGCATTTATATAGCTTGTTCATCACTGTGAAACACTCAAAGGGACTTTAGGGGATGATTAACTCCTATATTTGACACGGAGCCACATAAGGAGCTATCAGACGGTAGGGGAAGTAAGGGATAAGGGTTATGGTGGAGAATAATGCATCAGCCAAGATCCTATTGAATGGTGGAGCAGGCTTGAGGGGCCAAATGGCCTACTCCTATCCCTATTTCCTATGGTCTTATTGGGACAGTTGATCAACAGATCGATCAAAGGTGGAGTGGGGGTGGGTGGGGGGGGTAGGTGGGGGGTGGGTAGATCTTAAGAAGCAATGTTTCAGCCAGGTACAGATGTAAGGATGATGAAAACCTTTTCACCCAGTGAGTACTTAGGACGTCTGGAAGGCACTGCCTGGAAATGTAGTGAGGGCTGGTTCAGTTGAAGCATTGAAGAGGGTATTGGATGGTTATTTGGATATTAACGGTAGGCAGAGACATGGGAAAAGGCAGGAGATTGGCACTCGAGGATAGAATCACTGAAAACACAATGGACCAAATAGCCTCCTTCTGCACCATAATAATTCTGTGATTCTGAGGCAGCTGCAGGGATTTATAGCCACTTCCAGCCCCAGTGTATACCCACCCACTCAAGCAGAAAATCATGTTTCCATTCAAGCCGCCCCCCCCCCCCCCCCGCTCCCATGCTACCACCCTTCTGTACCCCGCATGCCCACTCCTTCCTGTTTACCCCTCCCCCGCATATCTATCCCTTCCCTTTGCATGCCCACAGCCCCCTCCACCACAAGACTGCTCCTGAGCCACCCCCGTCACCTCACCAGAGACTCCACGTTTTCTAATTGAGTTTAAAAGTCGGATACCTCTATCCGTTCCCTCTTGAATAGGCACCTGTCGGCAGGTGGGAACATCCCAAGTGTACACAGAATAGCCCCTGTCTCCAAACTGAAAGTAACCACCTCCAAGGTCACATGACGACAGCAAGTCACAGTGCACAAATATATTTCTCCAAACACACAACAGTGTTGGCATTCTATTGCATTGAAAGCAGTTCAGAGGAGGAGTCCCAGACTAATCCCTGGAAAGTGTGGGTTGGTCAGGTTGGGCCCATATCAGTAGGAGTTTAGAAGAGTCACAGGTAGTTTGATCAAAACACAAAGTCACAGAGTCATACAACACAGAGACAGACCCTTCAGCCCAACTTGTCCATGCCAACCAGATATCCTACATTAATCTAGTTCCATTTTAGATTAGGTTAGATTCCCTACAGTGTGGAAACAGGCCCTTCGGCCCAACAAGTCCACACTGACTGTGTGAAGAGTAACCCACCCCACTCTGACTAATGCACTTAACACTATGGACAATTTTGCATGGCTAAAAATAACTCACTTGATCTGCACAGCTTTGGATTGTGGGAGGAAACCAGAGCACCCAGAGGAAACCCAGGCAGACACAGGGAGAATGTGCAAACTCCACACAGGCAGTTGCCTGAGGTTGGAATCAAACCTGGGACCCTGGTGCTGTGAGGCAGCAGTGCTGACCACTGAGCCACCGTGATTTGCCAGTACTTGGCCCATATCCCTCCAAACCCTTCCTATTCATATACCCATCCACATGTCTTTCAAATGTTGCAATTGTACCAGCCTCCACCACTTCCTCTGGCAGCTCATTCCATACACGTAACACCCTCTGTGTGAAAAAGTTGCTCCTTAGGTCCTTTTTATATCTTTCCCCTCTCATCCTAAACCTATGTCCTCTAGTTCTGGACTCCCCCACTCCAGAGAAAAGACCTTGTCTATTTATTCTATCCATGCCCCTCATGATTTTATAAACCTCTATAAGGTCACCCCTCAGCCTCCGACGCTCCAAGGAAAACAGCCCCAGCCTGTTCAGCCTCTCCCTGTAGCTCAAACCCTCCAACCCTGGCAACATCCTTGTAAATCTTTTCTGAACCCTTTCATAACATCCTTCCGATAGGAAGGAGATCAGAATTGCACGCAATATTCCAAAAGTGGCCTAACCAATGTCCGAAACATGTAAGACCCTGAGAGGTCTTCACCAAATGGTGCAGTGAGGATACGCTTATGGGAGAGTCTAGAACTGGAGGGACCCTGCTAAATAATTAGGAATTACCCATGGAGATGAGGTGATTTTCTTTTCTCTCTCACAGGGTGTGGGTCTTTGGAACTATCTTCCTAAAGACCTGGTGGAAAGCAGAGACGTGAATAACTTTAAGGAAGAGTTGGATAAACCCTCGTCAGGCAATAAAGGAAGTAACAACAGAGGTAGTGAGAAAAATTGGTAGTAATCTTCTAGGAATCTTTAGAGTTTGGAAAAACCCTGGGGGTTTGGATAATTGCCAATTTATGCAAAAAAAAGGATGAAGAGAGAAAAACAGGCAATTCTAGGCCAGTTAGTTTGTCATTTATTATCAGGAAGATGTTAGAGTCAGTTACAAAGAATGTAATACCAGAATATTTACAAATACATAATATGATCAACATGGCTTCATGGAGGGTACATCAAGCCTTGATAAATTTACTAGAAACCTTTGAGGGGGTCACAAGCAGGATTGGTAACAAGAAGAAAGGGGGAGCAGTGGATGGAATATATTTGGATTTTCAGAAGTTATTGGCTTATGTAAGAGCTTATGGTGTTGACAGTAATATATTAGCATGGGCAGAGGATTAACCATCTAATATAACTAATATATTAGCATGGGCAGAGGATTAACCATCTAATATAACTAATATATTAGCATGGGTAGAGGATTAACCATCTAATATAACTAATATATTAGCATGGGCAGAGGATTAACCATCTAATATAACTAATATATTAGCATGGGCAGAGGATTAGAGCTGAAAATGTGTTGCTGGAAAAGCGCAGCAGGTCAGGCAGTATCAAAGGAGCAGGAGAATCGACATTTCAGTCATAAGCCCTTCTTCAGCTCTCCTGCTCCTTGGATACTGCCTGATCTGCTGCGCTTTTCCAGCAACACATTTTCAGCTCTGATCTCCAGCATCTGCAGTCCTCACTTTCTCCTGGGTAGAGGCTTAACCATCTAATATAACTAATATATTAGCATGGATAGAGGATTAGTTAGTTAATATAAGACAGTTGGGATAAAGGTGGCATTTTCAGGATGGCAACAGTGAGGGGTGAGGAAGATGCAGAGATGCTTCAGTGTGATTGGACAGGCAGAGTGAATGGGCAAATGCATGGCAGATGCAGAATAATGTGGGTAAATGTGAGGTTATCCACTTTGGAAGCAAAACAAGAGGCAGACTATTATCTGAATGGCTATAAATTGAGAGGGGTTGTGCAATGAGACCTGGGTGTCCTTGTACACTAACCACTGAAGGTGCAGCAGATGGTCAAGAGGGCAAATGGAACATTGGTTTCAATAGCAAGGGGCTTGAATACAGGAGCAGGGGTGTCTTGCTGCAACTGTACAGGCAATTGGTGAGACCACCCCTGGAGTATAGTGTGCAGTTTTAGTCTCCTTATCTGAGAACTGATATTCCTACTGTAGAGGGAGTGCAGCAAAGGTTTACCAGACTGGTGCCTGAGATGGCACGACTGATGGATGAGCAGAGATTAAATCAATTAGGATTATTTCAGAAGAATGACAGAAGATCTCATTGAAACCTATAAAATTATAACAGGATTCAAGAGGGCAGATTCAAGATGGAATACCTTCCCTAAGGGCATTGTGAATCTACCTACAGCATGTGGACTACAGCGTTTCAAGAAGGCAGCTCACCCCCACCTTCTCAAGGGGCAACTAGGGGCGGGCAATAAATGCTGGGCCCAGCCAGAGACACCCACATCCCACATTATGAATTTAAAAAGACTCTGCTTTGATGACATGGGGAGCCCAGAACCAGGGGTAACAGTCTAAGGATACAGAGTAAACCATTTAGGACTGAGCTGAGGAGAAATGTCTTCACTCAGAGAGTGGGGAACCTGTGGGATTCTCTGCCACAGAAAGTGGTTGAGGCAAAACATTGAATGTTTTAAAGAAGGAATTTGATGTTGAACTTGGAACTAAAGGGATCAAAGGAGTATGAGGGAAAGCTAGCAGTGAGTTGGATGATCAGCCATGATCCTTACAAATAGTGGAGGAGGCTTAAGGGCTGAATGGCCTACGCCTGCTCCTATTTTCTATGCTTCCATGTAGTGGAATGCCACAGGAATTAGAGTCATGGAGTCAAACAGCATGGAAACAGGCCCTTCGGTCCAACTCCTCTATTCCAACCAGGTGGGCCACAATTATTTCCAATCTATATTAATGACTTGGATGAGGAAATTGATCGTATTATTGTCAAGTTTGTCACAAAAATACGTGAGAAGGAAAGTGGTGAGGATGACACAAATATTCTGCAGACAGATCCAGACAGAATGAATAATTGGACATAAACTTGGCAGATGGATTATCATGTGGAACAACTTGATGGCGGAGCTGAATGTTATTTAAATAGGGGAAAGACTACAGGAAGCTACAGAACAGAGGGATTTGGGGATCTAGGGCATGAATCACAAAAATCTAGCATCCAGGTTCAGCAGGTAATAGCTGAAAATGTGTTGCTTATGCCCAAAACGTCGATTCTCCTGCCCCTTGGATGCTGCCTGACCTGCTGCGCTTTTCCAGCAACACATTTTCAGCTCTGATCTCCAGCATCTGCAGTCCTCACTTTCTCCTCAGCAGGTAATAGGGAAGGTTAATGGAATGTTGGCTTTTATTTCAAATACAATGGAGTATAAAAGTAAGGAGAGGCTTTATTAAAATGAAACCAAGCACCTATCAGACCACATTTGGCAGCCCGTGAACAGTTCTGGGCCCTTATCTAAGCAAAACAGATGTAGATTGGCGTTGGAAACAGTCCACAGCAGGTTCACTCAGATCATCCCAGGTATGGAGGGACTGTCTTACGAGGAGAGATGGTGTAGATTGGGCCTGTACGTTTTGGAGTTTATGAGGATGAGAGGTGGTCTTTTTCAAATATACAGGATTCTTAAGGGATTTTGACAGGTTAGATGTGGAGAAGTTGCTTCCCTGTGTTGGAGAACCCGGGACCCGAGGACAGAATCTTAAATTCAGGGGTCAGACATTTAAGACAGAGATGAGGAGGAATTTCTTCTCTCAGAGGGGAATGAATCTATAGGATTCTTTACTACAGAGGACTGTCGGGGCTGGGTCATTAAATATATTCAAGGTTGAGAGAGACAGTATTTTAATTAGAGTCAAAAAGTGTGGCCTGGAAAAGCAACATCCGAGGAGCAGGAGAGTCGACATCCTGATGAAACAGGAGAATCTTCACCAGGAATGTTGTGGGGGTGGGGTGGGGAGGGAGCTCAAGGGGGCTAAGAGATAAATGGGAGGGAGGGGGGTGGGGCTGGGGGCAAGGTAGCTGGGAATGCGATAGGTGGATGCAGGTGGAGGGTGATGGTGATCGGTCAGAATGGAGGGTGGAGTGGATAGATGGGAAGGAAGATGGACAGATAGGACAGTTCAATATGGCTGTGCCAAGTGGGAGGATTGGATCTGGGATGAGGTGGGGGGGGTGGGGAAATGAGGAAACTGGTGAAATCAATATTGATGCCATGTAGCTTGAAGGTCCCAAGGTGAAAGATGAGGGCTTCTTCCTCCAGGCGTCAGGTCACTTGGATTTGGCGGTGAAGGGAGGCCCAGGACTTGTATGTTTTTAATTAGTAAGGCAATTAAGAGTTAGTAGAGGAAAAGGCAGGAAAGGGGAGTTGAGGATGATCAGACTGGTATGGAATAGTCTACTCGTGCTCTGATGCCTGATGGTCTTAAGCCAGTGAGAGGTTTTCAAGGTAGGTTGAAGTATAGATTTGATGAGCAGCCATCAGTGGAAGAGAAGGCTTGAGGGGCTGAATGGCCTGTCTGCCCTGATTCCTATTGGATGGTAAGAGTACCCCATTCCCCCCCAAACATTAATTGGCCAATGGGGGAAATGACTGCATGCACAATCCCCTGTTCTGTCTCCCATATGATCCTGACCCTAGGGTTGAGAAACCCACAGTGGGGATCACCCCCATGTGGACTCTGGAGATTTCTAAAAGATGTATTTGTCGATGGTTATGGGTGTCACTGATTAGGCTGCCATTTGTTGTTCATCCCTGATTACCTTGTAGTGTTTTATGTGAGGTGTTTCACTCTGTGAGTACATCTAGTCCAAGTAAAGACAGACTTTGGAATCTTCCTTCAGGAGTGACCCTTTGGGGATGGGGATCTGGGCTGGGTTTGCCTACTGCTGCAGTTGACCCTCATATAACCCGATCTCACACTCCAGCCTGCTGCCAAGCTCTGCATCCCAAATGGGAGGGTTCCAACTGCTTTCAGAGTTGAAGTTCAACAAGTAATCATTCTGAACAAAGCCGGACAGAATTATTACAGCAAGAATGGAGGCTATTTGGCCCATTGCTTCTCTGAACAAACAGCTCACTCGCTGCCGACCTCTGGCCTTTTGCCTGTAACCCTTCCCTTTCAGATCCATCTAAATCCCTTCGAAATGTTTCAGTCAAACTTGCCTCCCACACTGTCTCAGGCGCAGCAATCCTGATGCCAGGCCATTCGCTGCATGAATCAAATTTCACAAGAGGACACTATTAGGCCTCCATGTTTGTACTGACCCTCTGACAGAGCCAGTGCCACTCTGTCTTGCACGGTGCACGTAGCCTGGCTCAGTGATTGGCACAGTGGTCTCACAGCACCAGGGACCTGGGTTCGATTCCACCCTTGGGCGACTGTCTGTGTGGAGTTTGCACGTTCTCCCCGTGTCTGCGTGGGTTTCCTCCGGGTGCTCTGGTTTCCTCCCACAGTCCAAAGATGTACAGGTTAGGGTGAATTGGCCGTGCTAAATTGCCGTATAGTGCCGAGGGATGTGTGGGTCAGCCATGGGAAACGCAGGGTTGGGTCTGGGTGAACTGCTCTTTGAAGGGTTTGTATGGGCCGAATGGCCTGCTTCCACACTGTAGGGATTCTGAGGTACTTTCTCTTGTGTAACACACACCCAATTCCCTTTTGAAAGGTGAATTCCAACCACATCACAGTAACCCACTGTTCCCCTGATCTCCCCTCTGCCCTCGTCTGACTGGCA
Source organism: Chiloscyllium punctatum (assembly GCF_047496795.1). Taxonomy (NCBI): domain Eukaryota; kingdom Metazoa; phylum Chordata; class Chondrichthyes; order Orectolobiformes; family Hemiscylliidae; genus Chiloscyllium; species Chiloscyllium punctatum. The sequence goes on from NC_092752.1 coordinate 4,629,679, forward strand.
GAACAGGCTCCAGTCCTCTATGTCCCCCTCGTTAAAAAAGATCACACCAGAAATCCAGGTTATATAATCCAACAGGTTTATTTGGAATCACTAGCTTTCGGAGCAGCAAGTAACTCACCAACCTTCCTTCACGGGAAATATTTGTGGTCCAGAACTCTTTTTTTTCTGGGAATGGATTTTATTTAAATGCCTGACACTTGAGGGACGGTGGGGGGGGGGGGGGTGGGGAGTGTGAGTGAGTCGACAGCAACAAGGAGCTCACATTGCAGGCAGTCTGTACTGGGAGGAGCCAGTGTGTGTGTGTGTCCCAGGGACTGGGGCAGGTACACACACTCACGGAGAGGGAGAGGCAGTGTCCCGGTGCTCAGTGCCCCCCCCCCCTCTCTCTCTCCGGCTGATGGAGCCCAGCACAGCCCCCGGGGCGGGCAGCAAGCGCAGGAACCTGGGCTTCTTCAAACCCCCGAGGCTGTACATCCAGGAGAGGCGCCGCACCGACACCATCATCAGCGAGAGTGCAGCCAGCAGCGAGGAGGAGAGATGCGGCACTCTCAAGAGGAGCCAGTCTGATCGCACCGAGTACAGTCACAAACTGAAAGGTGAGAGGGAGAGAGAGAGCCTGCGAGGGTGGGGGACACGGGAGGGAGGGGGAACAGAGGGGAAAGGTTTTTAATAAAGGGGGGGAGACTCAACCCACTTAACATATCACTCTTTAAAGGTCTCAACACTCATTCATTCCCCTGTCTGCCCAAGGGCACCTTGTCAAATCCAGGTTATAACAGTGGGGATGGGCCGATCGGCCTCTTCTGTGCTGTGGGATTCTCTGACTGTGTAACTGGAGCTGGGGAAGGACCTGTTGCCCAGCTCACCTGAACCTGCGCACTCTGATACACATGATTTGGAGATTTGTAGTTGGACTGAGGTGTACAAAGTTAAAAATCACACAACACCAGGTTATAGTCTGACAGGTTTAATTGGAAGCACGAGCTTTCGGGGCACTGCTCCTTCCCACCTGATGAAGGAGGGTCGCTCCAAAAGCTAGTGCTTCCAATTAAACCTGTCAGACTATAATCTGGTGTTGTGTGATTTTTACCTTCGTCCACTCTGATAGAGTCATCAAGATGTGCAGCACGAAAATTGACCCTTCGGTCCAACTTGTCCATGCAGACCAGATATCCCAACCCAATCTAGTCCCATTTGCCAGCACCGGGTCCATATCTCTCTAAACCCTTCTTGTTCATATATCCATCCAGATGCCTTTTAAATGCTGTGATTGTACCAGCCTCCACCACTTCCTCTGGCAGCTCATTCCATACACACACCACCCTCTGTGGGAAAAAGTACCCCTAAGGTCCCTTTTAAATTTTTTCCCTCTCATAAGACCATAAGACATAGGAGCAGAAATTAGGCCATTCAGCCCATCGAGTCTGCTCCACCATTCAATCATGGCTGATAAGTTTCTCAACCCCATTCTCCCACTTTCTCCCCATAACCCTTGATCCCCTTTACAGTCAAGAACCTATCTATCTCTGTCTTAAACACACTCAATGCCCTGGCCTCCACTGCCTTCTGTGGCAGTGAATTCCATAGATTCCCCACTCTCTGGCTGAAGAAGTTTCTCCTTATCTCCATTCCAAAAAGGCCTTCCCTTTACTCTAAGGCTGTGCCCTCTGGTCCTAGTCTCTCCTGCCAATGGAAACACCTTCCCAATGTCCATTCTCAATTTTAATTCCCAATGTTAATCAGTCCACTGTTGGTGACTGTCCTTTCAGCTGCCTGGGCCCTACATCCAGGGATTACTGCTCAATGATACCCCTCAACAACACCACTCTCACCCTAAGCCTACACCCTTTGGACTCCTCTACCTTGGGGAAAAGTTCACCCTTTCCAGGCTCGTGATGATTTGATAAATGGAGTCATGTATGACTTTCAGTGTCAGTGCAAGACCATGGGCTGTATGTCCCAAAACTGGCTGATCAAATCCAGTAGCTGAGTTCTTTGGCTGTTTGCAATATATATAACATGCTTTATATCAACCAGCCTTCACTTTTAATATGGGGAGAAAGTGAGGACTGCAGATGCTGGAGATCAGAGTCGAAGAGTGTGGTGCTGGAAAAGCACAGCAGGTCAGGCAGCATCTGAGGAGCAGGAGAATTGACGTTTTGAGGATAAGCTCTTCATCAGGACTTTTATCATCCACTTTTAATACCCAAAATATCTTGGGTTAGATGTGATTCCAAGATTAGGGAGCACTTCCTGACTAACTCTGAGTGTGCTAATAGTGACACTAACAACCAATTTAAAATGATCAGTCAAGTTCATGCTGAGGCCCAGCTATACAGGCTGGAAGGGAGATGTAGTCATGGCCAGAGATCTGTTCCCTGCACACAAAACAAATACGTACAAGCCTGGCATTTTTTAAATTACAAGATATTATAATTCCCTGTTGTTTTCCACATGATAACACAACAATCAATCAGGACCAACGTGCCAATCAATCAGCACCTTGTTTTCCTGTTTTATACATCAAAATTTGGCATTCTTGCATTTGTCCTGATAAGTGCATAACGAAAAGCCTCACAAACATCTTTTCAGCAAGATTCAAGCTCTGTAATATTTTAACATGCACCCCACCTGCTCCCCTATCAGCCCCTCGTGCTGACTGCCCTGGACCAGCTGCCAGTCCAGCAGCGTCTCAGTTTGGAAACTCATAGCCTCTCTTGTGCAAAATCAACTCTCTTGGCCCTCCCTATTTCTGGAACCTTGTCTCGCCTAAAGCCCTCATAGATATTGGTGCTGCTGCAGTTCTGCCATTTCAGCATCGCCCAACTTTAATCCCCAACTTGAATCGCTCCACCACTGGGGACTGTCCCTTCAGTTGCCTGGGCCCCACATCCAGGGGTTACTGTCCCTCGAAGACCTTCAACAACACCAACCTTCTCTCGACTTTGATGATGTTCCTTGAAGCTCACTTGTCCTTGATCACCGTTTAGGCAAAGGTGAGGACTGCAGATGCTGGAAATCAGAGTCTAGATTAGAGTGATGCTGGAAACACGCAGCAGGTCAGGCAGCATCCGAGGAGCAGGAGAATCGACGTTTCGGGTAAAAGCCCTTGTCCACTGTTTGGTGGATTGTGGCCTGTGATGTGCCAATCATGCAACTTGCGATGCTTTATTGTATTAGAAGCCTTGGTTGAAAGTAAATTATTCTCACGTTAATGAGAACCTTCAGTCCATCTGTTTGAAAACAATGAATAAGGTCTCCTACTTCATTGCTGTAGAACAAGGAATTCTCATAATTGTCTAACATTCCAGAAAAAATAGATTAACTGATCATTAATTTTGCGTGTTTTTGGACTCTTAATTGTGTTTCCGAAAAATTTATTTTTAATAGTGTTTTCAAGATGTAGTGATATAAATACATGTTTTTTATTTAGTTAAAAAAATTGAATTCACATCATTGAAAAGATCTTGTTAACATAGAATCCATAGCAATTGATGGGTGTGATAAGGGTTAAGATTAGGTTTACAGAGTAATGAATGATGATTTATTGTCACTTGGACTCTACAATGAACAACACAGTAAACCACAGTGAAAAACCTCAACTGTTGCCACAGTCTGATGCCATTTTCAATAGTTTAAGAATAAGAAGATATAGCTGGAACATAGTGAGAAAAGATCTGGCTAATGAAGTGTTATGGGGGAAAGTGAGAAATGGTTCATTTTGGCAGAAAGAATTTTAAAAAGTATATTATTGAAATAGTGAGAGTTTGCTGAGCTCTGAGGTGTAAAGGGATGTGTCACAGAAAGTTAGTATGAGGGTACAAGTAATCAGGAAAGCCAATTGAATGTTTATTGTGAGGGGAAATTGAATGCAAGACTATGACTATGCTTCAGTTAAACAGGGTTTTGGTGAGACTGGATCTGGAGGCCTGTGTACCGTCCTGCTCCCCATACTTATGAATGGATGTTTATGCGTTGGAACTCAGAGCAGGTTTCCCAAACTAATCCCTGGAATGTGGGGATTGCCTGATGAGGAAAGGCTGGATAGGCTGAGACCTGTATCCTCTGGAGTTTAGAAGAGACAGAGGTGACTTTATTGAAACATTTCAGATGCTGAGGGACCCTGACCAGGTGGATGTGGAAAGGATGTTTCCTCTTTTGGGAGAGTCTAGAGTTAGGGTTCAGAGTTTAAAAATAAGCCTGCACTCATTTAGACCATAAGACCATAAGACATAGGAGTGGAAGTAAGGCCATTCGGCCCATCTAGTCCACTCCGCCATTCAATCATGGCTGATGGGCATTTCAACTCCACTGACCCGCATTTTCCCCGTAGCCCTTAATTCCTTGTGATATCAAGAATCTATCAATCTCTGCCTTGAAGACATTTAGCGTCCCGGCCTCCACTGCACTCTGCGGTGATGAATTCCACAGGCCCACCACTCTCTGGCTGAAGAAATGTCTCCACATTTCTGTTCTGAATTGACCCCCTCTAATTCTAAGGCTGTGTCCACGGGTCCTAGTCTCCTCGCCTAACAGAAACAATTTCCTAGCGTCCACCCTTTCCAAGCCATGTATTATCTTGTAAGTTTCTATTAGATCTCCCCTTAATCTTCTAAACTCCAATGAGTACAATCCCAGGATCCTCAGCCGTTCCTCGTATGTTAGACCTACCTTTCCAGTATGTCCTTCCTGAGGTGTGGGGCCCAAAACTGGACACAGTACTCCAAATGGGGCCTAACCAGAGCTTTATAAAGTCTCAGTAGCACATCGCTGCTTTTACATTCCAACCCTCTTGAGATAAATGACAGCGATTTAAGGCAGTGATGAAGAAACATTTTTCTCTAAGGGTTGTGAGTCTTTTGAATTTCCTTCATCAAAAGGCAGTTCATGCAGAAGTTCTGAATATTTTTAAGGCAGATTCTTGGTGGTCCAAAGGGATGAAAGATTATTGGTGATACACTGGAATGTAGAGTTGATGTTAAAATCAGATCAGCCATGATCATATTGAATGGGGGGGGTAGACTTGAGAGGCAGAATGGCCTCCTCTTGTTCATTCCTTATGTTATTGGACCTTTCCTACAGTGTGCAATTCTTTTAAAAGCGATACCTTAAAAGCCGCTCGCTCAGTACTTACAAGAATCAATAGTCATTAATGTGGTCCATTTGTTTGTTTTTAATATAATGGTCATTAATGCTCTACACTTAGTTGGTTTTAATCTTTAACTTGAGTTTTAAAAGCCTCAAATTACTACAAATATTTGGGAATGGAAATTGGGAAGTGGTTTAGGATTCAGATTTACAGGGTACATTACAGCTGCCTTTGAATTGTTTGCAACTTTATGTATGCCACATACTGCTGACTGAATGATAGGTGCCTAATGTAATCCAGCACCAGTGAAATAAAACCCTATTAACCTTTAAGGCAGTTTTTGTCTTTAGCTGTATCCAGTCATGGAATTATGTAGACCCTTCGGTCAAACCAGTCCATGCCGACCATAATCCCAAACTAACCTAGTCCCACCTGCCTGCGCTTGGCCCATATCCCTCCAGACATTTCTTCTTATTCATATACTTATCCAAATTGTCTACTAAGTGTTGCAATGTACCTGCAACCTTTGGATGTTCATTCCACACATGAAACACTCCGTCTTCTTTAAATCTTTCTCCTCTCGCCTTAAAAATATGTGCCCTAGTTTTGAACCCACCCACCCGAGGGAAAGAAACCTGCCAGTCACCTTTTCCATACCCCACATGATTTTGCAAACCTCTATAAGGTCACCCCTCAACCTTGTACACTCCAGTGAAGAAACTGCAGTCTATGCAGCCTCTCCTTATGACTCAAACCCTCCATTCACAGCAACATCCTGGTAAACCTCTTCTGAATCATCAAAGTCAGTCAATGTTCCTTTTTGGGGTAGGTGTTAACTGAATTTGAACACGTATGTAGGACTGTGATTGTGTGAGCTGGAGCACACTCACCTCTAGGCACAAGAGAGGGTTAAGTATGAGCTCATCCCTTGATGAATCACACTGTAATTAGACTCTAGCCTTGGCTCAGGTACATCCCACATCATAAGCATAATGTGACCAACCTGAACCAACAGGTGTATAGCTGAAGACATGATGTAATGTGTTAACAGTTCCCGGTGAACAGGTGAATACTGCACCATCTGAAGCCCAGACACACAAGGCAACTGCAAAATTCATGGCTTTTAACAGCAGGCACTACACACGTTACGATAATGAAGTAAATGCATTATTCAGAATATTTTAGAATTCCCCAACAGCTTTCAGGTCGTTTGGATTGTTTTTATTTTGCAGCAGAAAGTCAGGACCTTTTAAATTTAACTTTTTATCCTATATATTACAAATTGTATTGTATTCGGGATCATGGGGGGGGGGGGAGGGGGCGCGGTTTATGAAATTGGAATTAAAAAATAATTCAGGCTAAACAATAGACCATCCTACATTGAATCAACCAAATTAATACCAGCATCTGCTTGTCAAGGTGACCTGCACTGGGTGAATTGCTTCCTCGCTGTTGTTAACAAGGTGCATATTGCAATCTGAAACAAACGAGACAGGTGTAATGTCTGTCCTCCATATGATCATGGCTGGGAGCATAACACCAGATCCATTAAAATACAAGAGAAGTTTTTCTGAAATTTGTTAGAACGAAGCAAACTAGTCTCCATCACAGCAGCAACTTGCACTAGTAAGACAGCTTTGATGTGGTAAAGCATATCAGGGTTTCTGACAGGAGTATTCTCTGAGACAAAAAATACTGCAGATGCTGGAATCCAAAATAGACAGGCAGGAGGCTGGAAGAACACAGCAAGCCAGGCAGCGTCAGGAGGTGGAGAGGTCAATGTTTCGGCTATAACCCTTCTTCAGTATTGTCCAGCAGGTTTTGACAATTAGGTATGTTAGGAAATAGTGTGAACAGGTGAGTGAAAACTTGATCAAAGGAAAACGAGAGAGAGAGAGAGAGATGGGGGGAGAATGTGTATGAGAAAGAGAGAGAGAAAGTGTGTGTGAGTGTGATAGAGAGAGACAGGTCCAAGACAAAAATTCCAAATCCCAGAATTCCTTATCGGAGCCAGACAGCTGAAGGTAAGGCTGCCTGGCCAATGGTGGAAAAATGGAGGCCAGAAATGGTGCCTTTGATCGTGCCACCTGTCTTTGTGTTTAAACAATCAGGCGCAGGCTCCCAAGAATCTGGTGCCGAAACAGTTTCAAACATAAACAATCTACCTCCATCCAACTGCAATGACTCATATGTCACATTTTGCATACATGTTACAGTTCTGAAGAAAGGTCACTGGACCTGAAACATTAACTCTGCTTTCTCTCCAGATATCTTTCCAGATCTGCTGAGCTTCTCCAGCAATTTCTGCTTTTGTTTCTGATTTCCAGCATCCGCAGTTCTGTGGATTTTTGTATGGTGTTTTGCTAGTTCCCTGCAGAACATTGTGTGCCAACAGTCCCCTGCCCAACTCAGAGGAAGAGATGAATGGTTCACACTCACTCATTCAGTGCTCCCACCCCCACCAGAGCCTAATCATTTAACAGGGCAGTTTGTGCCTATCCTTCCTTCCCACCTGGTCTCCATCATTGTACATTGCCTGTACCTGACTGAGGTAGGCTGCTTGGATGCAGCTCAGGCCTTCAGCTCCTGACTGAGACGCATACATGCACCTATTCAGACACAAGAGTCGTATTAGTGACACTGCCCTGCACCACCTCTAATCCCCTCACTCCCCACCTCACCCTCAATTCCCTTCCAGCTCCAATAAACCCACATTAAACATGGTCCAAACCCATGGCAAGCCCCTTTGCTGTTTTTAATGGTGAGTGCTTGGAAGTTGTCTCCTGCTCCAACCTTTGGTCAACTTGCCTAATAACCTCCTATGTAGTTCACTGTCCAAATCTGTTAGTAATGTGTCTGCAACTTACCTTGGGGCATTCTATGTAGTTAAAAACACTATGTAAATTCAAGCTGCTTTATAAGCTATTTTACTACATTAAAGACACTAACTAAAAGGCAATGTGTTTTTGTTATTATTAATGAAATTGAAAATAAAATGTAGGAGCTGAGGGGTAATTTTCGTCATGCTACATTAGAAACAACTCCGCCCAGCCCTCAAATATATGGAGGATAATCCCTCAACAAAATTTTAATTAACTTTTCATACATCAGGATTTTATTTTTAATTGCGGGAAATAGTCACCCATTGACAATATAATTTCCTCAATTTAACAGCATCGGGCTATTTACAAGTAAAGATATTTCTTTGAGCAGGAAGCTATATTCAATTAGAATTCTTATTTGCAACAATAAAAGTCTGTCCCCTCTCAAAAGTAACCTATTACAAAGCAAAACAACTATTAAATACAAGGGACTGGGATCCTATTACCCAGTAAAAAACACTTTAACACCAACCTGACGGATTTGTGAGCTGTAACAGATGAGTTCAGTAAACACTGACAGCCTGGAGCCAATGGGTTTCAATAAGGCCATTGTAAAGCTTGCCCATTTCAAAGGATAATAATCTGAGAAATCCCGAAGATGAGTAGGCTGTGTGGTTGTTCAAGATTGCCCCACCATTTTGTAGGATCACAACTAGTCGTCGAATTCCACTCTGCTCTTCCTCCCTCTTCCCATACCCGTCATTCACCAGAGCTCGTTCAGTCTCAGCAACTCAATTGGCCTCCATAGCCCCCTTCCAAAGATTCCCAACCCCCCACCCCCCCCACCCCCGAGTGAAGGAAATTCTGCTCATCTCAGTTTCAAATTATCCTGATACTGCCCCCCGCCCCCAGCAGTATGGCACACCAACCTCTACCTTGCCAAAGCCAGACGCCAACTCACTGACACCTCCTCCCACTGCCCCCTCAGCCACAACCTCACCTCCCATCACCAAACCATCACCTCCCAGACCATCCACAACCTCATCCCCTCAGGGGATCTCCCACCCGCAGCCTCCAACCTCATAGTTCGGGAACCCTGCACCGCCCGGTTCCACCTCCTAACCAAAATTCACGAACCTGACTGCCCCTGTCTCAGCCTCCTTTTGCCCCACGGAACCTACCTCCTCATTTTTCAGGCCCATCCTGTCCCACTTGGTCCAGGAACTCCCTCCATAAATTTGGGACACCACCCACCTCCTCCATGACTTCCGTTTCCCCGGCCTCCTACACCTTATCTTCACCATGGATATCCAGTCCCTGTACACATCCATCAGCCATGACAAAGGCCTCCAAGCCCTCTGATTCCTCCTCTCCCGTCAACCCAACCAGTACCCTTCCACCGACACATTCATTGGATTGGCTGAACTGGTTCTCACCCTCAACAATTTCTCCATCAAATCCTTCCACTTCCTCCATGGGCACCCACATGGGCCCCAGCTATGCCTGCCTCTTCGTTGGGTACATGGAACAGCCTATCTTCCACAGCTACACCGGCACCATCCTCCACCTTTTCCTCTATTACATTGATGACTGTAACACAAGGAGATTGAACAGTTCATCAACTTCACGAACACCTTCCACCCTGACCTCAAGTTCACCTGGATCATTTCGGACACCACCCTCCCCTTCCTGGATTTCTCTGTCTCCATCACCGGCAAACAACTCAACACGGACATCTATTACAAACTCACCGACTCCCACAGCTACCTGGACTACACCCCCTCCCATCCCCCCTCCTGGAAAAACGCGATCCCTGACTCCCAATTCCTTCACCTTCTGCCGCATCTGCTCCCAAAAGGAGAAATTCCGCTTCAGAACATCCCAGATGGTCTCCTAATTCAAGAACCGCAAATTCCCTTCCCACATGCTCAACAATGCCCTTCAATCTCCTCCACTTCCCGCACCTCTGCCCTTGAACCCCACCTCTCCAATCACAACATGGACAGAACCTGCCTGGTCCTCACCTTCCACCCCCAAATCTCCCGATAAGGTATAATATCTTCTGCCATTTCCACCATCTACAATCAGACCCCACCAGCTAAGATATATTTCCCTCCCAACCCCCATTTGCGTTCTGCAGAGACTATTCCCTCATTAGGTCCATGCCCCCAGTAACCCACCCTCCTCTCCCGGCACCTTCCCTTGCCACCGCAAGAAGTGTAAAACCTGCATCCACACTTTCCCCCCATCCCTCCCTTCACCTCATCCAAGGCCCCAAAAGGATCTTTTCACATCTGGCAGAGATTTTCCTGCTAATCCACCTACCTCATCTACTGTGTCCGTTGCTCTCAATGTGGTCTCCTCTACATTGGGGAGACAGGACGCCAATTTGTGGAATGCTTCAGGGAACATCTCCGGGACACACGCATCAAACAACCCACTGCCCTGTGGCTGACTACTTCAACTCCCCCTCCCATTCCACCAAGGACATACAAGCCCTGGGCATCCTCCACCGCCAAATCCAAGCCACCTGACTCTTGGAGGAAGAACGCCTCATCTTCCACCCTGGGACCCTCCAACCACACGGCATCAATGTCGATTTCACCAGTTTCCCCACCTCCCCTCCCCGACCTACCTTATCCCAGATCTCAGATGCAACCCTCTAACTCGGCACCGCCCACTTGAACTTCCTACCTATCCACTCCACCCTCAGCTCCGACCCCCCCCACCTGTATCTAACGCCTTCCCACCCATCCACATCCCCCTATTTATTCTCCCCCACCTTCTCCTGAAGGGCTTATGCCCGAAATGTCGATTCTCCTGCTCCTCAGACACTGCCTGACCAGCTGTGCGTTTTCAGCTCCACACTCTACGACCCCCAGTTTCAGCCTATCCAGCCAGGGACAATAAACTCTCAACATTTGCCTGGTCAATCCCTGTCAGCTTCTTAAACATTTTAATAAGATCGGTCATTCTTTGAAACTCTCCTTGCTGTGTTAATAGCTGTTACCTGTGGGACCGTTCAAAACTGTGGATACTATAAAGGCCTAAATTCAGGGTTTAGTTTATTTCATTGCCATCTGGTCGCTCTTACAAATATGAGTGTGATCATCCTGGCCTAAATCAGTATGCACTATCCATGAAACGAGATGGTAGACTTGCATTTATATAGCACTTTTCACAACTGCAGGCCATTTCAAAGCCTGTCACAGCTATTCAGGTCAGTTCCTGTTGTGATATCGGGAAACATTGCAGCCAATATGCATACAGCAAGCTTCCACAAAGAGTAATGTGATAACGACCAGATCATATTTTTTGCGATTGTAGTTTAAAGTTAAATATTGATCAGGATACTAGGGATAACTCCATGGATCTTCTTTTGCGTTCAGCTGAGATGACAGCTAGAGCCTTATTTTAACATCTGAAAGCCAGCGTTCCTGACAGTGCGATATTCCCTCAGTACTGCAGGGAGATAGCAGCCTGGGTTATAGGCCGAAGGTTTTGATGTGGGACCTGAACCAATGTCCTTTGGTTTCAAAGGTGAGGGTGTTAGCCATTAAGCCACATTTGGCAGCTGAAGGACAAGGAAAGAAAGATTCCAATCAGGCAAAGAGCGATGTTCCGGCATGTTCTGACACTTGATCATGAATGATTACCATTGAGTCAATTGGAAGCGCACTAGCTTTCAGAGCGACGCCCCTTCATCGGGTGATTGTGGAACCACCTGATGAAGGAGGGTCGCTCCGAAAGCTAGTGCGCTTCCAATTAAACCTGTTGGACTATAACCTGGTGTGGTGTGATTTTTAACGTTGTCTCAGTTTTTAAAATTTTCAGTGGAATCCCAGCCCTCATTATTTGTTTTGTGGTTTGAAAGGAGAGGGGATTTGTGTGTGGGGAGGGGGGGGGGGGGGGAGGTGGAGAGGGGATTTGTGTGTGGGGAGGGGGGGGGGTGGAGAGGGGATTTGTGTGGGGGGGGGTGGAGAGGGGATTTGTGTGTGGGGAGGGGGGGGGTGGAGAGGGGATTTGTGTGGGGGGGGGGTGGAGAGGGGATTTGTGTGTGGGGGTGGAGGGGGGGTGGAGAGGGGGTGGAGGGGGGGGTGGAGAGATACACATTTGCAGTGAATCCTGAGTGAGCCTATGCTTCTACTGCTCTCAGACACACACACTGGCACACACACTGACACGCACACTGATACACACACATCGACACACACACCGACACACACACTGATACACACACAGAAACACACACATCGACACACACACTGATACACACACAGGAACACACACACCGGCACATACACTGATACACACACAGGAACACACACACCGGCACACACACCGACACACACACACTGATACACACACAGGAACACACATCGGCACACACATTGATACACACACAGAAACACACACACCGACACACACACACACTGATACACACACATGAACATACATACCGGCACATACACTGATACACATACAGGAACACACACACTGGCACACACACCGACACACACACACTGATACACACACAGGAACACACACACCGGCACATACACTGATACACACACAGGAACACACACACCGGCACACACACCAACACACACACACTGATACACACACAGAAACACACACATCAACACACACACCGACACACACACCGACACACACACACTGATACACGCACAGGAATACACACACCGACACACACACTGACACACAGGCACACACATTGATACACGCACAGGAACACACACACCGACACACACCGGCACACACACACAGAAACACATACACCGACACACACACTGACACACACACCGGAACATACACTGATGCACACACAGAAACACACACACCGGCACACACACACTGATACACACACAGGAACACACACATCGACACACACACTTTCACACAGGCACACACACTGATGCACACACAGAAACACACACACCGGCACACACACTGATACACACACACCGACACACACACTGACACACAGGCACACACACTGATACACGCACAGGAACACATACATCAACACACACACCGACATATACACCAGCACACACACCGACACACACACACTGACACACAGACACACACACTGATACACACACAGGAACACACACATCAACACACACACTAGCACACACATTGATACACACACATCGACACACACACAAACACACACACTGATACATGCACAGGAACACACACACCGACACACACTGTGACACACAGGCACACACACTGATACACACACAGGAACACACACACTGACACACAGGCACACACACTGATACACACACAGGAACACACACATCGACACACACACCGGTACACACACACTGATACACACACACCGACACACACACTGACACACACACCGGCACACACACTGATGCACACACAGAAACACACACATCAACACATACACACTGATACACACACAGGAACACACACACTGACACACACCGGCACACACACTGATACACACACAGAAACACACACATCGACACACACACTGATACACACACAGGAACACACACACTGACACACAGACACACACACCGACACACACAATGACACACACACATCGGCACACACACCGACACACACACTGATACACACACATCGACACACACCAACACACACACCGGCACACACATTGATACACATAGAGAAACACACACATCGACACACACACCGGCACGCACACACTGATACACACACACCGACACACACACTGACACACACACCGGCACACACACTGATGCACACACAGAAACACACACACCGGCACACACACAGAAACACACACATCGACACACACACCGACACATACACACTGATACACGCACAGGCACACACACTGATACATGCACAGGAACACACACGTCAACACACACACCGAAACACACACCGGCACACACACACAGGAACACACACTGATATACAGACATCGACACACACACCGGCACACACACAGAAACACACACATCGACACACACACTGGCACAGACACTGATGCACACACACACACCGACACACATAGGCACACACATTGACACACATAAGCACACACACCAACACACACAGGTGCACACACCGACACACACACCAGCACACTCACTGATACACACACAGGAACACACACATCGGCACACACACAGGCAAACACACCGATGCACACATAGGAACACACACACCGACACACATAAGCACACACACCAACACACACAGGTGCACACACCGACACACACAGGCACACACACATACACATACAGGAACACACACATTGGTGCACACACCGTCACACACACAGGAACACACACCTACACACATAGACACACACATTGATACACATACAGGTGCACGCACAATGACACACAAACAGACACACACACTGATGCACACACTGACACACACACCGACGCACACACCGACACACACAGGCACACACAGGAATACACACAGGCACTCAAACTGACACATACAGGCACATACACAGGAACACACACACTGACACATACATAGGCACACACACAGACACACACACTGACACACACACAGACACACACACAGGAACACACACACAGGAGCACACACAGACACACACAGGAACACACACACAGACACACACACAGGAACACACACAGACACACACACTGACACACACATAGACACACACACAGGAACACACACACAGACACACACAGTAACACACACAGACACACACAGGCACACACACAGACACACACATAGGCATACACATAGACACACACAGAGACACACACACACATGAACACACACAGGCACACACACAGGCACACACACACAAGAACACACACAGGACCACACACAGGAACACACACAAAGACACACACACAGACACACACACAGGAACACACACAGACACACACACACAGGAACACACACACAGGCGAACACAGGAACACACACACTGACACACACACAGGCACACACACAGGAACACACACACAGGAACACACACAGACACACACACAGGAACACACACTGACACACACACAGGAACACCCACAGGCACACACACACTGACACACACACACACAAGAACACACACACTGACACACACACAGATACACATACAGGAACACACAGACACACACACAGGCACACTGACACACACAGGAACACACACACTGACACACACACAGGAACACACACTGACACACACACAGGAATACACACAGACACACACACAGGAACACACACAGGCACACACAGGAATACACACTGACACACACACAGACACACACACAGGAACACACACAGACACACACAGGAACACACACAGACACACAGACAGGAACACACACAGACACACACACAGACACACACTGACACACACATAGACACACACACAGGAACACACACACAGACACACACAGTAACACACACAGACACACACAGGCACACACACAGACACACACATAGGCATACACATAGACACACACAGAGACACACACACACATGAACACACACAGGCACACACACAGGCACACACACACAAGAACACACACAGGACCACACACAGGAACACACACAAAGACACACGCACAGGCACACACACAGGAACACACACAGACACACACACACATGAACACACATACAGGCGAACACAGGAACACACACACTGACACACACACACAGGCACACACACAGGAACACACACACAGGAACACACACAGGAACACACACTGACACACACACAGGAACACCCACAGACACACACACACTGACACACACACACACAAGAACACACACACTGACACACACACAGATACACATACAGGAACACACAGACACACACACAGGCACACTGACACACACAGGAACACACACAGGAACACACACTGACACACACACAGGAACACACACAGACACACACACTGACACACACACAGGAATACACACAGACACACACACACAGGAACACACACAGGCACACACACAGGAATACACACTGACACACACACAGACACACACACAGGAACACACACAGGCACCCACACAGACACACAGGAACACACACTGACACACATTCAGACACACACACAGGAACACACACAGACACACACACAGGCACACAAACAGGCACACACAGGCACACAGACACTAACACACACACCAACGCACACACAGAACCACACACAGATACACACAGGTGCACACACTGACACAGACACAAGTGCACACAGTGACACACACAAGTGTACTTCAGACACATACACCGACACACTTCAGACACACCCAGAGGTACACTCATACTCACACTCAGATCCTCACTCACATTCAAATTCTCTGTCTCATTCTCTAATGCTCTCACACTCATACTCACATTCACACACATTGTCTCTCACTCTCTCTCTCCTTCATTCTCTCTCACTTTCCCTCTCACCCTCTCGTTCGATCTCTCAGTCATTCCTTTTAGGATTTTGAAAGTACACAACATTTCAATGAAATTCTTTTGAGAACTACAACACTCTTATATACAACCGCTTCAGTTCCGGGGCATAGATATACCTTGTCCTCATGTTGCTGAAATAGTTTTTGATTATTATGCAGATAGAATAATTCTCTAAGGGCTTCCTACTGTTTGATGTAGGCAGCTGGCCAACACTATTACGCTGGTGAGGATTTTAAATGTAATCCAAAAGGTATTCCTGCAAACTTGCAATCAGTGGTTGCACACAATACTGTCTGTAAAACAGGAGCCTTTAATTCAGCTGAATGTGAATGTCTTCATTAATTTAACACTGCCTTAACCCCTGCCCACAGTCAGGGAGCAGGTGATGGATACACACCTGGAATAACACTGCACTGTCAAGCCTAATTCTCTTGCTGATCTATCTTTACACTCACTGTTTAAAGCAATGGGCAGCAGCGGTGATACTAGTTTCTCTTTCACTGAAACCCATACTGATCCTGCAAATAGCATCCAAGCCAGACCCATCCCCTTACTCCATCCCTGGCCACGACAGGCAATTTCCCATCGCCAGTCCGCCCTCACCTGCACATCTTTGGACTGTGGGAGAAAACCAGAGCACCCAGAGGGAATCCACATAGACACAGAGAGAATGTGCAAACTCCACACAATCATCTAAGGCTGGAATCAAGCGATTGGGGGTGGCACGGTGGTACAGTGGTTAGCACTGCTGCCTCACAGCACCAGGGTCCCAGGTTCGATTCCAGCCTCGGGAGACTCTCTGTGTGGAGTTTGCACGTTCTGTGTGTGGGTTTCCTCTGGGTGCTCTGGTTTTCTCCCACAGTCAAAGCTGTGCAGGTTAGGTGAATTAGCCATGCTAAATTGCCCATAGTCAGGGGTGAATATGGGAAATGGGTCTGTGTGGGTCACTCTTAGGAGGGTCGGTATGGACTTGTTGGGCCAAAGGGCCTGTTTCCATACTGTAGGGAATCTAATCTAATTAGAGTCCCTGGCACTGCGAGGCAGCAGTGCTAACCACTGAGCCACCGTGCCTGTCCCTTCATCCTGTTCCATTTAGTTTGAACACTGCTTAGTGCCGACCTGTCTCCATGTGGGAAATTCCTCATCCCCCTAATAAAGCAGGATGATCTCTCCAGTCGTGCTCCTGCAAAGCACCTTGTGAGGTTTGACTCTTTTAAAAGCGTTACAGAGGAACCTCGATTATCTGGCATTCGTTTAACTGCATTTCAGATTATCTGAACAAGATCGCAAGGTCCCGATGTGTGGTTAACGATGTTATCCGGCATCGATTATCTGGCATTCAATTAACCAAACGCGATATTTCCCCGCCCATGTTGTTTGGATAATCGAGGTTCCTCTGTATGTTAATGCAAGTTCTTGTTAAGCTCCCATTCAATTGATTTGATTTACAGTCACGTGTACCGAAGTACAGTGAAAAGCTTTGTTTACGAGTAGTACAGGCAGATCATAGTAAGCAATAACAGACAGATCATAGAGTGGGAAAAAAAACTCTTGGACAGAATGAGGCGTACAGGTTACACTGCACAGGATGTGCGTTAGGCAAGATCAATGTTAACAAGATCAGCATTAATTGAAGTTAGAGAGTCCATTCATCTGTCTAGTGACGGCAGAGAAGAAGCTGTTCCTGAACCTGTTGGTGCATGTATTCAAGCTTCTGTATCTTTTGCCTGACAGAGAAAGTTGTAGGAGAGTATTCCCGGCTGGGAGGGGTCTGTGATGATGTTGGCAGCCTTTCCATGGTAACGAGACGGGTAAATGGAGTCCATGAATGGGAGGTTGGCTTCTATGATGGTCTGGGCTGTGCACACCACCTTCTGTCCTGGGCAGAACAATTGCCATACCAGGCCATTATGCACCCAAACAGTATGCTCTCAAACGTGCTTCTGTAGGAATTGGTGAGAATCCTAATGGACATGCTGAATTTCCTGAGCTGCCTGAGGAAGAAGAGGTATTATGTCTTATTGACCGTCACATCGATATTGGAAGTTGAGGACATATTGTTGGTTATCATCACTCCGAGGAACCTGACATTGTCAACCTCCTCTCTGTTGCTGCATTGATGTAGATTCCATTGACTTGTGGCCACCAGTCAGGCTGGCTGAGGGAGTGCTGCTGTCTGATGAACCATTCCAGTTAGGATTTGATTTACAGAGGTGTGCAAAAGTTATCATGTCAACATTTGAAACACCATTCTTCTTGCCAGTGTTTATCTCTCAAACCAACGTTGCAAAAAAGGCCACTGGGTCTTCTATCACATTGTTCCTTACTCAGTACATGTTGGTTGTTGTGTCTGTCTGCAACATAACAGCATTTTGTTTTTGGTGGGCACTGGCTGGGCTCCGCATTTATTGCCTGTTCCTAGTTGTCCCTTGAGAAGGTGGGGGTGAGCTGCCTTCTTGACCCGCTGCAGTCCATGTGCTGTGGGTAGACCCACAATGCCCTGAGGGAGGGAATTCCAGGATTCTGACCCAGTGACAGTGAAAGAACAGTGATATATTTCCAGGTTAGGATGGTGAGGGGCTCAGAGGGGAACTTGCAGGGGGGTGGTGTTCCCATGTAGCTGCTGCTCTTGTCCTTCTAAAGTGAAATTTTATTTAATTCTTTCCTTTTATAATTACAGGGTGTTTCACAAACATTGTTAGGTGAATTGGCCATGCTAAATTGCCAGTAGTGTTCAGGGATGTTGGGTGCATTAGTCCGGGGTAAATGTCGAGTAATAGGGTAGGGGAACGGGTCTGGGTGGGTTACTCTTCAGCGGGTCAGTGTGGACATGTTGGGCCGAAGGGCCTGTTTCCACACTGTAGGGACTCTCTGATTCTATGATTCTACAGCTGATTAAAGACTTTGATGAAATGTAGTCACTGCTGTAGGAAACACAGGGCCTGATATGTGCACAGCAAGATCCCACAAATAGCAGCATGGTCATAGCCAGATAATCTGATTTTGTGATGATAATTGAAGAAGAAACACAATGCCCTGCTCTTCATGATATTAGTTGGGGGGGGGGGGTGGGTGGTGGAGGTATTTGTGAGCCCACATCAGATTGGGGTTGAGATGTGCAGTGCCTCCCCCCCCCCAGTACCCAGTTAAAAGACGAGGAGCCCACCCAGCAGGGGTAGAGTGGGGGTGCCCTAACTCAGCATGTGCCAATAACACCAGCGCAGGCGTAGTGGTGACATGACCCCAGTGTGAGGAGGTGGCAGGTGAAATGGATCAGAATGAGTATGTTTTTTGATGTCGGTGAGGGGGAGGTGAGAGCTGGAGGAAGAAGAGGAACGTGGGAGTCTGCCCATAACTGGAGCCAGTGAAAGGAAAGTGAGCTGGGGGGTGGGGGGGGGGGGGGGTGTACCCCTATCTCAGTTGTCTTTAATGGGTGAGTGGGCCACCCGAATCCCTGATAGCTGCCTAACTGTGCTGGGCATGGGCGGTGGGTGGGCAGGAGAGAGTTGTATCCAGGTCTATCCGTTTAACATCTGATTGAAAAGACGGCTCCTCTAACATCCCAGCAGCCCTGCAATACTCCAGCAAAGCCAAAAACCTTCTGAGCTCAAATTCTGAATGAAACTTGAAACCAGAGCGTCAGAATGAGACAAGAATGTGCCTCCCTGCACTGAGCCACACTGACACCCCTCAGAAAGCTGTGCAGGTCACAGGCCTCAGGAGGTGCCGACGACAGTTCTCCTCAATCCTACAACACATTTTCAAACCCTTTAATTGTGGAGTGCTCGGGGCTGTTTGAGGAAATATATCTCAATGCAAGTCCTTTCACCCAACTAGTCAACAAAACGAATTATAACATGTCCACTTCCTCATTGCTGTGACAGAACTAACCAGGCAAACTATTGAGGAACTTCCTTGAAGTCTTTGTTCTTATGAACAATCCATAGTCAGCAGCGAAGTCCGTTTAATTCGCAGTGAGGCGTGGCGAGTTTATTTGCTTCCACCTGTCGATGTTGCAAAACCTCGCTGCCTCTTCCAATCCAGTCGCTGTGCTGGAATGTCGCGTTTATACAGACTGAAGTGAACAGGAACTAAGATTTGTGGTTGAATATATTAAAAGTCACTATTGTGAGAATTGTTTGGGAGGCAGAGAATTTAACATAATTTAAAAGACAATGGGCCAGCATTTCAAAAGGTGGATAAAAGATGATGAAATGTAATTGGTGCAGGTACCTTTTGTTGAAGCGTTTCCAACAACAAGGTTCATGTACACAGGATAGCACCTTTTGTTTCTCCTGACAGGGCTGACTAGGCCTTGTTTAACATCTCAACTGAGAGGTAGCACTTTCAAATAGGATTGGAAGTAGGTTACTCAGCTCACCATTCTCAGGTTACTCAGGTAGGCGCCACCATTCAGTGAGATCACGGGCTGATTTAACAATCCTAAGCTCCACTTTCCCACATAACGTTTGGTTCTCTTACTGATTAAGAACCTCTCACAATCTTAAACACCGAACTGTGCAGCATTTCCTCAGTATTGCACTGGCAGTCTGGATGAGTGGTGCTGGAAGAGCACAGCAGTTCAGGCGGCATCCAAGGAGCAGTAAAACGTCAGCCTCAAGTTGAAATATTCTTTATCACTCACTGTTTCATCAATAACCAGCTGACAATCTGAATCAATAAGATAACGATTCTTCTTAATCAGAATAGTGTACTCTTCTCTGTAATAGTGTGTAGCCTCTACGATATCCATTAATCAAGGAACTAGCTATTGGGTTTTTTTCTTTCTTCACAAAACTATCCTTTATCTTTATTGTTCATTTATAGGATGTGGGTACTGATGGCTGAGCCAACATGTTGCCCTTCCTTAGCTGCTCTTGAGAAGGTATGCTGAGTTACCTTCTTGAACTGCTGCAGTTCTTTGGGTGTAGGGACACCCACAATTCCTATTAGGAAGTGAGATCCAGGATATTAACCCAGCAACCCTGAAGGAATGGTGATATCTTTCCTAGTCAGGATGGTGAATGGCTTGGAGGGGAGTTGCAGAGGGTGGTGTTCCCATTATCTGCTACCTTTTTCCTTCTAATTTGAAGAGATTATTGATTTGAAAAATGCGAAGGAGTCTTAGCGAGTTGTGGCGGTGCATCTTGTGGATGGTACACACTGCGCATTGGTGTAGGAAAGAGTGAATGTTGAAAGTGTTCAGTGGGGTGCAAGTCAAGGGGATTGCATTGACTTGGATGGTGTTGAGCTTCTTGAGTGTTGTTGGAGCTGCCCCCATCCAAGCAAGTGGGGAGTATTCCATCACACCCCTGACTTGTGCTTTGTAGATAGTGAGCAATCAGGAGGTGAGCTACTCACTACAGGATTCCTAGTCTTTGAGCTGCTTTTGTAGCTGCAGTATTTATGTGGCTAGTCCACATCAGTTTCTGATCAATGCTCAGTCAAAAGAATGTTGAAGTGGGAGTTGCTGTTCCAGAGAGTTGAGCAAGTGATCCAGGCAGCCACGTGACAAAAGTGAGGACTGCAGATGCTGTGAGATTAGAGTCAAGAGTGTGGTGCTGGAAAAGCACAGCAGGGCAGGCAGCATCCGAGAAGCAGGAAAATCGACGTTCCGGGCAAAAGCCCTTCATCAGGAATCTAGGCAGCCACCCGTGTTGCCATTTAACCAGGAAATACTGTACTGTTGGAGATGCTGTCTTTCGTTTGCAATATTAAACTGAGGCTCCATCTGGCTTTGTTGGCACATCAGAGAAATCCTATGGTCATTGTTTCAATAGAGGGCAGGAGAGACTTCCTCCTGGTGGTCAATATTCACACTCTGGAATCATGGAATCCCTACAGTGTGGAAACAGGCCCTTCGGCCCAACAAGTCCACACCAACCCTCCAAAGTATATCCCACCCAAACCCATTCCCCTAATCTATTTACTTGACATTTACTCCTGACTAATGCGCCTAACCTACACATCCCTGAACACTACCGGCAATTTAGCATGGCCAATTCACCTAACCTGCACATCTTTGGACTGTGGGAGGAAACCCACACAGATACAGGGAGAATGTACAAACTCCACACAGACAGTTGCTCGAGGCAGGAATTGAACCCAGGACCCTGGCACTGTGAGGCAGCAGCGCTAACCACTGGGTTATTGTGCCACCCCAAGATCGTTAAAAAAGAGATTATCAGGACCATCTCATTTTAGCTACCAGTGGGATCTGGCTGTGCATACATTTGCTGCTGTATTTTTATAACTTAACAACAGTGACTACATATCAAAGAGACAACATTACTTCAGTCACAAATCTCTTTCAGGCATTCCTGAGGGTGTGCAAGGTGCTACATAAATGCACATTGTTTGTTCTTGTCATCTTGAATGCTGAGCTGTTAGAATTGTCAAATCCAAAAGAAGTGGAGATTTGAGTGTATCCATTTCCCTACGGCATACTCCACTCCCCCTGCAGTCCCTCGCGCTTCCTCAGTTGTCCCCCACTGGGTGGATAAACTTGCTGGGAAGGTGCAGCAGGTCTAGCAGCGTGTGTGTGTAGAGATTCTCGTTAGGCAAGGGGCTGAAAACCTATTGGGGTTTGGTAGGAATGCCGATTTGAGGTTACAGCTATGGTCTTATTGAATGCAGAAGCATGCTCGAGGGGCTGAGTGGCCTACTCCTGCCACTTCTGCATGGTTCAAGAAACTGCGTTAATGTTTGAGGTCATAACCAGCTTTCATCAGGACAATCCTAACCATAGAATACCGATAGTGTAGAAGCAGGCCATTCAGCCCAGAGAGACCCTCCCAATCTCTGTATTTCCCATGGCTAATCCACATAACCTACACATCCCTGGACATTAAATTATGGCCAGTCCATCCTAACCTGCACATCTTTGGACTGTGGGAGGAAACCCGCACGGACATGGGGAGAACGTGCAAACTCCACACAGACAGTCGCCCAAACTGGAATCAAACCCGGGGGTCCCTGCCTCTGTGAGGCAGCAGTGCCCACCCCATGAAAACACAGTCAGTTGGACACGTTAACTCAATGCTATCCACAGACATTGCCAGACCTGCTGAGCTTCTCCAGCATGTTCTTTGTATGCCCCATCTCCATCTAGCAATCACTTTGAGTATGACACCAAGGCAGACGCTCAGACTGTATGGGAGCATCGGAGGCTCAGGGGTGACCTTATCGAGGTTTATGGAGTCATGAGGGGCATGGATAGGGTAAATAGACAAGGTCTCTTCCCTGGGGTTGGGGAGTCCAGAACTAGAGGGCATGGGTTTGGGGTGAGAGGGGAAAGATATAAAAGAGACCTAAGGGGCAACTTTTTCACGCAGAGGGTGGTACGTGTATGGAATGAGCTGCTAGAGGATGTGGTGGAGGCTGGTACAATTTAAAAGGCATCTGGATGGGTATATGAATAGGAAGGGTTTGGAGGGATATGGGCCGGGTGCTGGCAGGTGGGACTAGATTGGGTTGGGATATCTGGTCGGCATGGACGGGTTGGACCAGAGGGTCTGTTTCCGTGCTGTACATCTCTGTGACTCTATGACTCTACAAATGCTCACCTGGGCTGGAATGTTGTGATCCTATTTCTGCTGCTGCCCAGTGGGTTTTCTGCCCTCTTGTGTTTACTGAGAATATCTGAATCAATGATCAGAAAAGACTGAGTGTTTTGTGTAATGTTATTTGAATGTATTTGTTAACCATACCGACATTCCCAGAACCAGTTTGCAAGGGCTGCTGTGGAAACTGAGCTCTTCACTAGTGAACGGCTAGCTGTAAGCAGAGGAGTTAATGTAAACCAGACTGCAGTTGCATTTGCAAGTGGACAGACATTAAACTTCCTTCCTTGAGGGTCAGGTGTCCAAGTGATCTTGAAAATGAAGAATCACAAAGCACATTTCAGTTTGGGGAGATTGGGAAAGTGCAGCGTATTTTGCAGTCAGTCCATTTCTACAGCAGTTCAACCCTTGACCACCTTCTCTAGACTAATCAGGAATGGGTAATAAATGCTGGTCGTGTCTGGGGTGTCTAAATCCCATGAATCAACAAAATAAGCTGCGAGAATGACAGCACAAAACGCACCTGGGAATTTGACCCCAATGTCAGTGTCAAAAAGTGTGGCCTGGAAAAGCACAACAGAGGAGCAGGACAATCAGTGTTTCAGGCATACGCTCTTCATCAGGAATGTGGGGGGGGGGTCCAAGGGGTCTAAGAGATATGTGGGAGGGGGAGTGGAGGTTGGGGGGGAAGGTAACTGGGAATGCGATTGGTGGATGAAGGTGGGGGGGTGATGGATATAGGTCGGAGAGGAGGGTGCAGCGGAAAGGTGGGAAGGAAGATGGACGGGTAGAACGGGTCATGAGGGTGGTGCTGAGTTGGAGGGTTGGATCTGGGATGAGGTATGGGGAGGGGAAATTTGGAAACTAGTAAAGTCGACGTTGATGCCGTGTGGTTGGAGGGTCCCAAGGCAGCAGATGAGGGGTTCTTCCTCCAGGCATCACGTGGCTTGGATTTGGGAATGGAGGAGGCCCAGGACTTATATATCTTTGGTGGAGTGGGAGGGGGAATTGAAATGTTCAGCCACAGGGCGATGGGGATGTTTGGTGTGTGTGTGCCCCAGACATGTTCTCTGAAACATTGCACAAGCTGATGTCCTGTCTCCCCAATGTAGAGGAGACCACACCGAGAGCAACGGACACAGTAGATGAGATTTTTGGTCATTCAGCCCATCAAGCCTGCTCAATCAGATCATGGCTGTTCTGATAACCCTCAATTCCACATTCTTGCTTTTTCCCCATAACCCTTGATTCCCTTCCTGATTAAAATCCGTCTATATCAGCCTTGAGTGTACTTAAATGACTCAACATCAACAGAGAATTCCACAAATTCACTAACCATGACATAGAATCATAGAGTCGTAGAGATGTACAGCACGGAAACAGACCCTTCGGTCCAACCCGTCCATGCCGTCAAGATATCCCAGCCCAATCTAGTCCTACCTGCCAGCACCTGGCCCATATCCCTCTAAATCCTTCCTAATCCTGTCCCCATCCAGATGCCTTTTAAATGTTATAATTGTACCAGCTTCCACCACTTCCTCTGGCAGCTCATTTTCTCCAAAGTTCCAAAACAATGTAACAGCATATAAAATTGCTGCTCCTGGAATTTGAGGAAATCACCTCCAAAACCTAAAATACCTCAAAAAAGGAACAGCTGTTACAGCCAGAAATTTTTCCCATCCTCCATCTTGGATTACCCAGAATCCTGATGAAGATGTCAGTGTGATATTTTGGCCTCTGGTCTGCATGTGAGACACATCCAGCTGGGTTTTTCTGGGCCTGTGATGGTGGGGTTTGAGGGATGGGAAAGTAACTGCATCTTAACAGCTCCCCAATGCAAACACACTACCAGAGGTAGTACACTGCCACTGTCATCCTTCTTACATTAGTCTCAGTGACTACTCAGTAATTTCAGGCAGAGGATGAGCCATGAATAAGTGTCAGCAGAAGATGCTGTTGTCCTTGGAAACAAGATGGAGGTTAATACATCACATTATTATCTGTTTCCCCTTCTGAGAGAGTCTAGGACCAGAGGGCATTGTCTCAGAATAAAGAGGCACCAATTTCAGATCGAGACAAATGTGGGCTTCGCGGTGGCTCAGTGGTTAGCACTGCTGCCTCACAGCACCAGAGACCCAGGTTCAATTCCAGCCTCAGGTGACTGTCTGTGTGGAGTTTGCATGTTCTCCCCGTGTCTGTGTGGGTTTCCTCCCACAGTCCAAAGAACGCCATGTTAAATTGCCCATAGTGTTCAGGGATGTATCGGTTAGGTGTATTAGTCGGGGGGAATGGGTCTGGATGGGATACCCTTTGGAGGGTTGGTGTGGATTTGTTGGGCCTGTTTCTACACTGTAAAAGAATTTATTCTTATTGAGTGGCAGAGCAGGCTTGAGGGGCTAAATGGCCTACTCCTGCTCCTGTGTCTTATGGTATAATATTCTTGTTCTTCTTCTTGACAGGCACATTTACTAACTATTACCAATAAGAAGTAGGTACGATGTGTGCTTCCAGAGAGAGACTGTGCCAGACTCCATTCAACTCCAAACTGCCCCAAATATTCTGCCCCAGCCTGGCCCTGTTTCTGCCCAGTGGCTGTGTTATAGATCAGACTAGGAGGAGCTTTGGCATAGGTCAGGCATTAACGCTTCCATACCCATTAGCTTGTGTAATGGGGAATAGAAGTGAAACAATGATGGGTTTAGATGAGAGATGGTGGGAGGATAATCAAATGGGGCAGAACCACTGGCACGGACTGAGCAGGTGACAGTGTAGTGGTAATGTTGCCGAAACGGTATTTCTGGAGGCCCAGGCTAATGTTTGAAGGACATGGCTTTGAATCCGAGTGTGGCAGCTGGAGAAATTTGAATTAATCAAAATCAGGAATTAAACCAGCAGGGCTAATGGTGACCAGGTAACATAGAGTCATAGAGTCATAGAGATGTACAGCATGGAAACAGATCCTTCGGTCCAACTCATTCATGCCAACCAGATATCCCAACCGAATCTAGTCCCACCTGCCAGCACCTGGTCTATATCACACCAAACCCTTCCTATTCACATACCCATCCAAATGCCTCTTAAATTTTGCAATTGTACCAGCCTCCACCACATCCTCTGGCAGCTCATTCCATACACGTATCACCCTCTGCGTGAAAAAGTTGCCCCTTAGGAATCTTTTATATCTTTCCCCTCTCACCCTAAACCAATGCCCTCTAGTTCTGGACTCCCCAACCCCAGGGAAAAGACTTCATCTATTTGTCCTATCCATGCCCCTCATAATTTTGTAAACCCCTATAAGGTCACCCCCCAGCCTCCAACGCTCCAGGGAAAACAGCCCCAGCCTGTTCAGCTTCTCTCTATAGCTCAAAACCTCCAACCCTGGCAACATCCTTGTAAATCTTTTCTGAACCCTTTCAAGTTTCACAACATCTTTCCGATAGGAAGGAGATCGGAATTGCACACAGTATCCCAACAGTGGCCTGACCAATGTCCTGTACAGCCACAACATGACCTCCCAACTCCTGTACTCAATACTCTGACCAATAAAGGAAAGCATACCAAATGCCTTCTTCACTATCCGATCTACCTGCGACTCCACTTCCAAGAAGCTATGAACCTGCACTCCAAGGTCTCTTTGTTCAGCAACACTCCCTAGGACCTTACCATTAAGTGTATAAGTCCTGCTAAGATTTGCTTTCCCAAAATACGGCACCTTGCATTTATCTGAATTAAATTCCATCTGCCACTTTTCAGCCCATGTGCTGTTTAAAAAAACAATCCATCTGACCTTTCCTTTGGGGAAGAAAATCAGCTATCCTTCCCTTGTCTACTTGTGACTCCAGGCCAACAGTAATGTGATTGATGCTGAAATGGCCAAGTGAAACACTTAGATCCAGGGCAATTAGGGACGGAGAATGAATGCTGGTCTCGCCAGTGTCACACACACCTCTATAAAGGAAATAAAAAGTAAAGGGACTTGTTTACCTCAAGTTACAGATTTGGCCTAGCTGCTCTGTAACAGGATCCTCACAGAAACCAGGAGCAGGCCACTTAGCTGTTCACGTCTGCCCTGCCATTTCATGTGATCATGGCTGATCCCTGTATCTCAACCCCACTTTCTCACCAAGACCCCTTTAATATCTGATCAAATGGTCAATTGCTGTCATTAATATGTGCAGTGACCCAGCTCCACAGCCTGCTTTGGTAGTGAATGGATGCCATATGTTACCTGCCCTCTGAAGAAAGCTTTCCTCATCTTGGTCCAAAATGGTCTGCCATGTATCCTGAGAATGTCAGCCATGGTTCTACACCTCCCAACCAGGGAAACAGTCCGCCCTGCATCGAGTCTGTACACTTATATCTGAAAGTGATAACTTATAACTTCATACATTTTAATCAGATTCCCTCTTATCCTTCTAAACTCTAGTCAGTACAGGCCCAGTCTAACCAATCTCTATTCATGGGACAACCCAGTATCAGCTGAGTGAACCTCCACAGCCCTCTCCCTGTGACAATTCTTCTGTAAGGCAGAGAGAGAAAGCTGCACACAATTCTCCAGGAGTGATCTCACCACAACCTGTATAACTGCACTGAGACGGCCCTACTTCTGAACTCTCATCCCCTTGCAAGTTGATACGCCATTCACCTTCCTAACTGTGTGCTGCACCTGCCTGTCTACCTTCATTGACCGATGTACAAGGGTGAACATGGCGGCTCAGTGGTTAGCACTGCTGCCTCACAGTGCTAGGAACCCAGGTTTGATTCCACCCTCGGGCGACTGTCTGTGTGGAGTTTGCGTATTCTCCCTTTGTCTGTGTGGGTTTCCTCCAGGTGCTCTGGTTTCCTCCCACAGTCCAAACATGTGCAGATTAGGGTGGATTGGCAATTCTAAATTGCTCATAAATGTCCAGGGATGTGCAAGTTGGGTAGGTATGCCATGGGAAATGACTGGTTATAGGGAAAGGGGACGTGTCTGGGTGGGATGCTCTTTGGAGGGTTGGTGTCAATTTTATGGGCTGAATGGCCTGCTCCCACACTGTAGGGATTCTATGAAGTACACCCTTTGTACATCCACACTTTCCACTATATCACCATTTAAATAATGCCCTGCCTTTCTGTTTTCCACACTGGAGTGTGGTCTACTGGCACAGTGGTAATGTCCCTATCTCTGAGCCAGGAGGTCCAGATTCACATCTCACTGTTCCAGAGATATACAAGAACACCCTTGAAAAGGTTGATTAGATTTCTCCATGTTATACTACAGTGGAAAAGATGATTTGCCCAAGGGAATTTTTAAGCCTTTTTAGCTGTGAGGACAGGCTATAAAGATTTAGAACACCTTGAAGCTTCACTGTGCTGGTACAGTGTAGCATAAACATGCAGCTTCTCCAGGGTAAAGCTCCCTGCCATGAGTCTTTAGAAACCTTTTCTTCTTGAGTTGGTTCATTAAGCTATTGCTAAGCAACTTGGTGAAAGTCAAGAATAAGTCATCAACTGGGAATTGGAAAAGGATGGGCTCTAATGGGAGTTTGACATACAGTAGCCAATCTCGACAGTGAATGTGAAAATATATTCCAGTCTTCTCTCTCCTTCTCACTTTCTCCCAATTTAAATAAAACGCACATTTTCCTTTCCAAACGAGCTGAATATTTACAAGGTTTTACTTATTGGATCTTGGCTGTTGGACAATTGCATCATTGCTTGGTTGGAAGAATGTTAAATGTAGGAGAACACATCAGCTGAAGTGTGTTGCAAGAGCATAACGTGTTAAGATGTAAACATAAGCCTCAGGATAATAAGCTGAGGTTATTGAAAACCCAGGAGGTGTTGCACACATGAATCTCTCTCTAACGTATGTTGTTCGACAGGAGGTGCGTTCTGTGCCCAGTTTCTTCCAGTTGCAGTCCAGCACATGTGGGCAGAATGGATAACAGAGTGCAGAAAACAGAGGGCAGGTTTTTGAGAATCACTCCTTAAGGAAGATGTTCCACAGGGATAGATGTTCGGCCCACTGTTCTACCAGTTACAAACACAACTTGGACCCAGAAATGAGAGAACCTCCACTTCCAAATTTGCAGATGATACCAATTTTACGGTGTAGTTAATGTCTTGGGTTTCTATGAGACCACACCTGGAGCACTTCACAGTATTAGTCTTTGCATTTAAAACATAGCTGGCATTGGAGGCTTTATTAAGAACAGTTACAGAGGTTAGACCTTTATCCATCAAAGTATAGAAGGAGGAGGGATGATGTGAGGGGGCTTGATAGTGCAGCTGTTGGGGATCATAAAACCCAAGGACATAGTTACAGAATAAGGGACAGCTCATTTACAATTGAGGTGTGAAGGGAATTCCTCTCCCAGAGGGGAGTGAATGTCTTGAATTCTCTACCCCAGAGAGAGGTGGAGGCTAGATTGCTGGGAGTATTTATAGAGCCATTGAGATGTACCGCACGGAAACAGACCATTCGGTCCAATTTGTCCACAATGACCAGATATGCCAACCTAAACTAGTCCCATTTGCCAGCATTGGGCAATAGGTATATTATTCATATACACATCCAGATGCACTTTAAATGTTGTAACTGTACCAGCCTCCACCACTTCCTCTGGCAGCTCATTCCATACACGCACCACCCTCTGCATGAAAAAGTTGCCCCTTAGGTCATTTTTAAATCTTTCCCCTCTCACCCTAAATCTATGCCCTATAGTTCTGGACTCTCTGACCCAGGGAAAAGATTTTGTCTATTTATCCTATCCATGCCCCTCATGATTTTATAACCTCTATAAGGTCACCCCTCAGCCTCCGACACTCCAGGGAAAACAGTCCCAGCCTGTTCAGCCTCTCCCTATAGCTCAAATCCTCCAACCTTGGCAACATCCTTGTCAATCTTATCTGAATCCTTTCAAGTTTCACAACACCCTTATTTAAAACAGAGGTAGATTGATGTTTGAAATAGCAGGGAGTTTAGGACTATATTGATCTGGCATGAAAGAGGATTTGAGACCTGGCAGATCAACCATGACCATATTGGATGGCAGGTTAGACCTGAGGGCTGTATCGCCTACTCCTGCACCAATTATTAATGTTGTTATGTAATACCAGGAAAAATGTGACAAAGTACAAGTAGGTATTGAAAATGTTGCAGAATGGCATGTAGCTAGCAACTGAATTTCAATCATGATGGGAGGTGGCACATTTTATTGAAAGGAATAAGAAAGAGAGGAAAATCAGAGTCTAAATGGGGTCAAGAGGTCAAGCTGTAGAGAAGTAGTGAGTCAGGTCAATAAGACCAACACTGGGCATATTTCTACAGGAAGAGAACCAAAAATAAAGGAAATATGCGAAACCTGGATTGGCTTTGGTTAGACCATGGTAAAAAGGTATTGTATCCGTTGCTCCCGATGTGGTCTCCTCTACATTGGGGAGACTGGGCGCCTCCTAGCAGAGCGCTTTAGGGAACACCTCCGAGACACCCGCACCAATCAACCAAACTGCCCCGTGGCTCAACATTTCAACTCCCCCTCCCACTCTGCCGAGGACATGGAGGTCCTGGGCCTCCTTCACCGCCGCTCCCTCACCACCAGACGCCTGGAGGAAGAACGCCTCATCTTCCGCCTCGGAACACTTTAACCCCAGGGCATCAATGTGGACTTCAACAGCCTCCTCATTTCCCCTTCCGCCACCTCATCCTAGTTTCAAACTTCCAGCTCAGCACTGTCTCCTTGACTTGTCCAGATTTGTCCGACTTGTCTATCTCCTTTTCCACCTATCCACTCCACCCTCTCCTCCTTGACCTATCACCTTCATCTCCTCCCCCACTCACCCATTGTACTCTGTGCTACTCTCTCCCCACCCCCACCCTCCTCTAGTTTATCTCTCCACGCTTCAGGCTCACTGCCTTTATTCCTGATGAAGGGCTTTTGCCCGAAACGTCGATTTCGCTGCTCGTTGGATGCTGCCTGAACTGCTGTGCTCTTCCAGCACCACTAATCCAGTATTTGGTTAGACCATGTCTAGAGTACAGTTCACTGTCGTGGTGTCCAGGTTGTATAACAACCAGGTACAGGAGCAGTTGTCATCAAATGATTTCCCAGAATGATACCAGGCTAAGGGGCTCCTGAGTAGGCAGGTGTGAAGGCAACATGATATCATATAAAATCCAGCAAGGTGGACTTGCCATTGCCTAGTTAATGTTCAAGGGTCATGGGTTCCCCTCCCTCAAGTCCCTCCTCCCTACCTTTGATCTCAGCCCGCTTGGCACACCTTCCTCATTCCTGAAGAAGAGCTTATGCCCGAAACGTCGATCCTCCTGCTCCTTGGATGCTGCCTGACCTTCTGCACTTTTCCAGC
Source organism: Chiloscyllium punctatum (assembly GCF_047496795.1). NCBI lineage: Eukaryota > Metazoa > Chordata > Chondrichthyes > Orectolobiformes > Hemiscylliidae > Chiloscyllium > Chiloscyllium punctatum. The sequence goes on from NC_092752.1 coordinate 4,661,965, forward strand.
AACACATTTTTCAGCTCATGGGTTCAAATCCTACCACAGCAGCTGGTGCAGTACAAATTTGGTCAAAAAGTCGAAATTGGAAATGTCAGTGCTGGGTACCATCAAGGATTACTATAGAACCCATTTGGTTCATTATTCCACTTCAGGAAGGGAATCTACCATCCTACCATCTACCACCCACTGAGAAAAAGAACAGGAAATGACATCACCACAGGAAATAATATCACCAACCCAAAGAAACCCAAACATATAAATAGAAAGCAGGAATCATGTACACCGCTTCAACTGAGGCCCACTGAAGATGTTAACATGTTCTAGGAGAAAGTGAGGACTGCAGATGCTGGAAATCAGAGCTGAAAATGTGTTGCTGGAAAAGCGCAGCAGGTCAGGCAGCATCCAAGGAGCCGGAGAATCGATGTTTCGGGCATGAGTCCTTCTTCAGGAAACTTCAGGATTCCTGAAGAAGGGCTCATGCCCGAAACGTCGATTCTCCTGCTCCTTGGATGCTGCCTGACCTGCTGCGCTTTTCCAGCAATACATTTTCATCACTGAAGATGTTACCTAGTATGGTGATGAAATGTCTGGAAATGAACCTTCCAGCTCAGCGAGCAAACCTACATCCAGAAACTCAACCTGAGCTACAAATCTTCTCACTACCATCCCTACCTGGTCTGGCCTACGTGTGACTACAGACCCATGACAGCATGTTCACCTCTCCCTGAAAGACTGAAGATAATGAAAGCTTCAAAGGGCTGGCTGCTCCCAGTTTAGGACCTGTCTGTTATCCTGCCAATAGCCACCACTCTCACCTAGCATTGCTGGCACTACAGAAATGCCAGTCATCCAATTGGCCAGCAGTTTTCTTAGGACAGGACTGCTCCCAAAGTGCAGGTGAAAGTCTCACCTTAAAGCGATTCAAACTGCTCCCGGTGAGAGATCGGGATTGTGGGTCAGCTCACTCCAACTTTTTAACCTGTGAAGTGGGCACTGCAGCACACTGCAAGATTCAGCCAAGAGGTAACAACTGTCAGGAAGGAATGAGCTACCGTAAGTAGGAAGGATATCTGCTGTCCTTACCTGGCCTGGCCTGCATGTGACTTCAGACCCACAGTAATAGGATGGAACCTCAACTGTCTTTGGAAATGGTTGAGCAAGGCACAGAGTTCAGGAAAAACTAGGAATGGCCAAACAATTTTGGGGAGGGGGCTAACCAGGAATGCCCACATGAAGGAGGAAAAAACAAAGTTTTAAAGAAAAGTTTTTTCAAAAATGGGCCACTTCTTTTGATTTATTCCCACTCCCCGGTGATGCAGCGAATCACACCTGAGGAATTTAGTTTGGTTTTGATTCTCTTAATTGGCATTCCACTGAGAAGAAAGATCTATAACCTGATACATTTCAAGGCCATGAGCTGTGAACATCATATTGAGATTGAGCTTTAGAGAGGAACTCTTGATTCTCTTGTTTTCCTGGTAAGCCCAGGCAGGTTTCACGCTGGGCAAACAGAACACAGATACTAACCTACCCCCTGGGAACACAGAGAGAACAAAGAAATACGTGTGATAAATTCAACAGAATCCCTCTCTGAGAGATTGATTTAAAGGACCAGGAGAATATGACAGATCAGATCAAAATCCCAACAGACTAGCAGTTCACCACCTGTAACCAGAAATATCCTTTTCTTTCAAGAATATACTATTCACCATCAATGATTGGCACATGATGTATAAATGGAAGCACAGAGTTCAAAGCTCAGCGTATCACTGTGCATAGCCATGGTTACAGGAAGTTTATAACATGTATGGACTATCGCTGAGCACTGTGTTTGGTTGCTGTATCTCCAGAGATAACAAACTCCCTCAAATGGCATTTGTTGTCGATTTACTTTTGACAAAGGCTAAATACATTTCCTTGATTAAATATTTGTTTTTCCATTTTGTTCACCGAGAGGTCTATTCACAAGAGGACATGGTAGATAACGACAAGAACAGCCATTTTGTCAATTCTTCTCAAAAACCCACAGTCTCTTATCACAGCACCAGTCTTCTCTTCAGAGACACCTGGGCTAGAAATTCAATTGTAAATCACTCTGCATGAACAGACTTCACCAGCCTTTACATAACATCCCAAGAAGTATTTATAGCACCACTGATCTTCACTGATGTTAATGCTGTACCTCTATCATCTGACTTTATCTTGCCTTGTCAAGTATATCCATCTAGTCCTTTCTCTCTCTGTTTGGTCTTTCTAAATTCTCTTTAATACACCAGTACTTTTTGTCTCCCTATGGCAGTTGAGTTCCACACTACTATCTGGGGAAACAGTCCAAGATTTCGATATTTTTTCTCAAGAGATGTTACTACACAGTTCTATAGCAGGCAGGACTTGAACACAGACCTCCTGGTTCGGGGACACTACAACTGCACCACAAGAGCTCCCTAGTCTGGGTTCTTTTTAGGAGTGCAACTTTTGAAAAAAAATTAACCTTTTTTCTAATCAAACTGTTCAGAGTCATTATTACACAGCTCTGGATCCAGGTCTCCTGGTCCGGACGTAGGGATGCTACCACTGCATCACAAGAGGGCCTCCCAGTCTGGGTATTACATTTTGTTGCAGGCTTCCTTCGGCCCCCACATTTTCAATTCATCCAATCAAATGTCAGATTGCCAATTAGCAGCCAACTGTGGGAAGGTGACCAATTAGAGAAGGGAGTTGGCTGGTGTGGAATGCTCACCACCCAATCAGGACTGCAGGCAAAGATATCAGGCATTAGTGGGTAACATTGTTTATGGCAAGTCAGTCACAGCTACAGGTTTCAAGGCCCTCTGCTCTTGGAATTGGCCTTCATCTTTGTTTTAGTCCCGAATAAAAATATTTGTTTAAAAGTCAGTCAGAAATCATATGGACAGTGCCACCCTGCTGCCTGTGCTGTGCATGTTATAAAACCCTTCCAATTCCCAGGAAATGCAGCATGCCACAAAACAGCACACAACTGATTCGGATTGTTAACTAGTTCAATATTTTGTTAATGAGTGATTTTGAGATGGCTAGTCAGCTGCAGAAGTCTTCACCTATTGGTGATTTGGGAAATTGGCCGAATGACAGAGCTCATGATATCATGATTCCATACTTTACATACGCAGTGGTGGAGGGGGAAGAGGGGGAAGAGGGGGAAGAGGGGGACCCAGTTATGGGGGTATGGGAGCCCACCCAATTGTCTGTTGTAAAATATATCCCAAAGTGTTTCCTATTGGAGCTATTAATGAGTATCTGATGTTCATGGCTCCTCATTTTAGGCTAACTCAGAAATGAACTCATCTTTACATCCATCCTGTCAAACTGCTCCCTGATTTTAAAAACGTCTATCAGGTCTCCCCTCAGCCTTCTTATTTCTGTTGGAAATAGACTCAGCATGTGCTGATTTTCATTGCGATAACCTCCCAGTTCTGTTTCCATCCTTTTTGTATACTCTTTTTAAAACATCATACACTGATACAGTCATGTGGAGACCAGTCATGTGTACAGGGGGCTCTTAGGTTTAATCTAAGCTGAGCTCTAAGTATGTATTGCTGAAAAAGACAAGTTTTGTTGAAGTTTCCATCTTGCATCAGGACAATTTGCAAGAAGTACCAATCTAAAAGGGAATAATATTTGGAAGTGCATGAGAAGAGAGTGCTGATTGGTTGTCAAGTGGACTTACATTGGTAGAGGTTTTCCAGTTGGGAATGCACCAGTTAGGGGATGACTGACAGTTAACTGCCAAGCTTGGTTTAAGTTTAAACCAGGCAGGTTGACTCTGATCGACTAAGGCATTGCCTTAAGGATTGGAGAAAGTTTGAACTATTGCTTATTTAGTTATGATGAGACGGGCGCGATGCGTGTACATATTCTTTCAGCTTGGTTCGGCACTTCTTGCCATTTCACCATTTTGTTTCTGGGCAAGAAAGTCCATTGGCAACATTCATAACCTCCCACCACTTTAAACCATGAAGTGTTAATGAACAGCCATTATGGATCCTCAAATTATCATCTCTGTGGGAAGCTAGAGAAGTGATTGCTGGGCCTCTTGCTGAGATATTTGTATCATCGATAGTCATAGGTGAGGTGCCGGAAGACTGGAGGTTGATAAAGGTGGTGCCACTGTTTAAGAAAGGTGATAAAGACAAGCCAGGGAACTATAGACCAGTGAGCCTGACGTCGGTGGTGGGCGAGTTGTTGGAGGGAATCCTAAGGGATAGGATGTACATGTATTTGGAAAGGCAAGGACTGATTCGGGATAGTCAACATGGCTTTGTGCGTGGGAAATCATGTTTCACAAACTTGATTGAGTTTTTTGAAGAAGTAACAAAGAAGATTGATGAGGGCAGAGCAGTAGATGTGATCTATATGGACTTCAGTAAGGCGTTCGACAAGGTTCCCCATGGGAGACTGATTAGCAAGGTTAGATCTCATGGAATATAGGGAGAACTAGCCATTTGGATACAGAACTGGCTCAAAGGTAGAAGACAGAGGGTGGTGGTGGAGGGTTGTTTTTCAGACTGGAGGCCTGTGACCAGTGGAGTGCCACAAGGATCGGTGTTGGGCCCTCTACTTTTTGTCATTTACATAAATGATTTGGATGCGAGTAAAAGAGGTACAGTTAGTAAGTTTGCAGATGACACCAAAATTGGAGGTGTAGTGGACAGCGAAGAGGGTTACCTCAGATTACAACAGGATCTGGACTAGATGGGCCAATGGGCTGAGAAGTGGCAGATGGAGTTTAATTCAGATAAATGCGAGGTGCTGCATTTTGGGAAAGCAAATTTTAGCAGGACTTATACACTTAATGGTAAGGTCCTAGGGAGTGTTGCTGAACAAAAAGACCTTTGAGTGCAGGTTCATAGCTCCTTGAAAGTGGAGTTGCAGGTAGGTAGGATAGTGAAGAAGGCGTTTGGTATGCTGTCCTTTATTGGTCAGAGTATTGAGTACAGGAGTTGGGAAGTCATGTTGCGGCTGTACAGGACATTGGTTAGGCCACTGTTGGAATATTGTGTGCAATTCTGGTCTCCTTCTATGTTGTGAAACTTGAAAGGGTTCAGGAAAGATTTACAAGGATGTTGCCAGGGTTGGGGGATCTGAGCTATAGGGAGAGGTTGAAAAGGCTGGGGCTGTTTTCCCTGGAGCGTTGGAGGCTGAGGGGTGACCTTATAGAGGTTTACAAAATTATGAGGGGTATGGATAGGATAAAAAGACTTTTCCCTGGGATCGGGGAGTTTAGAACTAGAAGTCATAGGTTTAGGGTGAGAGGGGAAAGATATAAAAGATTCCTAAGGGCAACATTTTCACGCAGAGGGTGGTATGTGTATGGAATGAGCTGCCAGCGGAAGTGGTGGAGGCTGGTATAATTGCAACATTTAAGAGGCATTTGGATGGGTCTATGAATAGGAAGGGTTTGGAGGGATATGGGCCGGGTGCTGGCAGGTGGGACTAGATTGGGTTGGGATATCTGGTCGGCATGGACTGAAGGGTCTGTTTCCATGCTGTACATCTCTATGACTCCATGACTGTGACTCCTCAAAGATGTGCTTTATTGATAGTCAAGAAAAGTGGCAGACCCCCTGACTGAGTAACCTGAGTGACTCCCTGCTCAGTTGTGCCAGGCCTCAATTGCCCTGATCTTGGGTAATTGGGTGCATGGATTGGGGCTAAGAGGTAGCGTCTGAAATCCGCTCTCTGCCAATGCCCCTGACTCCTCTCCTAGAACCCTTATCCTATGACAAGAAGGTATGAACACTTAACTTCTGGTCATTGGATTTGCTGAGGAGTGGGCCTTGGCTGACTGTCTTTAGGACCCAGAAGCTGCCAGCCTCTGTTTAGCTTCTGGAGACCCAGGATACCATGTCATGGTCTGTGATAGACCGAAGCTTTCTTTTAACAAGCAGATTGACACGTACCAAGACAAATTTGTCATGTCAGTCAACACATAGCCGAAAGGAGGAAAATCACAGACTGGAGAATTGCTTTGGAAACTATTAGTAACTAATACAAAGTACATATATCGCTTTATCAGAGGTGTCAAGGTGAAACATGGATAGACATTATGTGGTGAGCATTACAGCAGGTCCTCACTTAAAATTGTTGCATTTCTGAAAATCATAACTTTAAGTAAATCATAAGATCTCACAGGAATTAATGTTAAAATTGGAGTTAGGTTCCTTCAGATATTTCTCAGGCTCCTGGCCTGGTACAGTGGCCTGCCAATGTTGGCATGACAACCTCCGGCCTGGCACAGCGGCCATCCGGTGTTGGCATGGCGATCCCCAGGCCTGGCACAGCGGCCATCCGGTGTTGGCATGGCGATCCCCAGGCCTGGCACAGCGGCCATCCGGTGTTGGCATGGCGATCCCCAGGCCTGGCACAGCGGCCATCCGGTGTTGGCATGGCGATCCCCAGGCCTGGCACAGCGGCCATCCGGTGTTGGCATGGCGATCCCCAGGCCTGGCACAGCGGCCATCCGGTGTTGGCATGGCGATCCCCAGGCCTGGCACAGCGGCCATCCGGTGTTGGCATGGCGATCCACAGGCCTGGCACAGCGGCCATCCGGTGTTGGCATGGCGATCCCCAGGCCTGGCACAGCGGCCATCCGGTGTTGGCATGGCGATCCCCAGGCCTGGCACAGCGGCCATCCGGTGTTGGCATGGCGATCCCCAGGCCTGGCACAGCGGCCATCCGGTGTTGGCATGGCGATCCCCAGGCCTGGCACAGTGGCCACCTCCCTTAGGGGGCTTCCTGACATTGACGTGGTGACCACTTGGCCTCCTGCAGCGGCCTCCCACTGTTGGCGTGTCACTGGTGCAGTCAGGAGCCAGGGCCCAGTGTGGACTGGAGTTAGGAGCCAGTGTGATCTGCTATACTAAACGTTTATTTCTGTAATGCTAGACCTTTTATTAATCTATTGTTTAAAACCTTGTAACTAAAGAAAGCTGTTCCTGGGTACGTTTTGTATCCAAATCAGTGCTGTAATTAGCAAGGTATAAACTTTTCACGATACTCATTGAGTATATGTGGCAATTAAGGCTATTCTATTAAATTCTAAAAAAAAGAGCAATATACAGATTGAATTGTTGCATAGTCCTGGCTGAAACAATTTGCAAAATAAAGTAAATCAATTAATATAAAAGAAAGACTTAAACATTATCAAGTTGGAATGGAATGCATCCCTAAATGCCTATTTTCATGAAGAAAATAACCTTTAAAATACATTTGTGTTATACTGCTCTACATTTATAAATGACAATATTGTAAATAAATGTTAAGAAAGTGCTCAGATGACAAAGTTTTAATGCAGGCTCCATCTCCTGGCAGAAACTGGTCAGTGCAGGCAGCCCCTGAAGTTCAGAACATCCTGCACTGACTATCTCCTGGTACCAGGATTTCAGTCCAAGTTCAGAACAGGAACCAGAGAGAAGCAGAGCAGCAAGTCCCCACGAGTGACACCAGAAATGTTAAAGATTGGAGCAGAGGGTGGGAACAGGAACTGTGGTGGGTTGGAAAATCAGGAATCAGGGCAGGGCCAGGAACAAGAGGCAGGCTGAGGGAACTTCAGGACTAAGGGAAGAGGAAAGATCTTGTGCAGGGGCAGGGAATGGACAGACGTGGCAAACTACATTACAGTGAATCTTTCAATATGAAACAGATATTGTCACTGTTTTATTAGTGGTGTTAAGGAGAGACAGCATTACCTGAGTCACCTTGAGACTTATTGTATCTGGTCTCTGCATCTTTCTCTACAAGAGTCTTCAAAGTATTTAATTGGGCTGTGGAATGTTATTGGATGTCCTGAGGATGGTCTTTGAGCCAGCAGTGGCGCATTCTCATCCCTGAGACACAAGGTTTTGGGTTCACATCCCAATTCAGGGATTGAGTCTGAAACTGAAGGGTGACACTTCAGTGCAGTACTGAGGGAGTACTGCATTGTTGGAAGGGCTGATCTTTCCAATGAGGTGAGGCATCCATCTGTCAGTTGTAAAAGATCCCGTTGCACTATTTCAAAGCGATCCGGGGTGTTTTCTCCTGGCCCCTGTTCATGAATCAACAAATCACAAAAACAGATAACCTGCTCACAATAGCAGCATGTATTGGGACATCATGTTGTGTGCAAATTGCTGGTTATGTTTCTTCCATTGTAACAGCGATTACACTTCAAAAGTTACTGCATCCGCTTTGAAACACTTTGTGATGTCCAGCAATCATGGCAAGTGCGAGATAAATGAAAATTCTTTCCTTCAAAATGGCAGCTTTAAATACAAAGGAAGAGTAGCCAGTGGGCAGCTAATTACATTCCTCAGCAATATAAATCCAGTGATATCCTTTCACAGAGTGCAGACTCATCCACAGACCCCGGGCTCTTCATATACAGATCTTTGAAGGTGAAAGGACCACATTAAAAGCTGCTTAAAAATAAACCCCTATTGGGTGGAATGCTGTTGAGGGGGCAGGGGTCTTTCCTGCTGGCAGGGGTGTGTGGTCTGTTCCACTGGAGGCCTACCAAAGCAGCATCCAATCCTACACCTGGAATTTACCCCCTGCATTAAAGGAGGGAGAGAGAATGGGAGAGGCAGGAGTTGGGGGTGAGGGAGGTGGAAGTCTGCCCAGCAACAGCTGCTGGTCCGTGATAGGCTGGCAGCTCTTGTGCTCAGCAACACCATGGTGAAGATGATGGCTGTATTTGGAACTGCACCCAGGCCTGTTTAAGGGAAAGTGCTGGCTGGGTGGGAGGGTGGGGTTTCCTTTGTTGGGGAGTGTGGCTAGAGGGGGTCAGAAGCAAGGGCAGGGGGATGGCTCTCAGCAGACATCCTCCCCCACCCCACACTCTACAGCCCCCTCGCTCCAGCCCCCCCACCCCACACTCCAGCCCCCACACCTCTCACCAGCCCCCACTCTCCAACTCCCTCACTCCAGCCCCCACCCCACACTCCAGCCCCCACCCTGCAGTACCTCCAGTCCTTCAATGGGGCTGTCCTTTGAAATTCTATGCCCCCCATACCCCCAGCTCCCAGTTTGACTGCATGGTGACAGACCTTCCTGCAGCTGGGTTGTTCCTCACAGTGGTGGTTGGGCGTCAGGCCCTTATCTGGTAATCTGTTGCCCTCCCAAAAACCCCAGTTGGTGGCAGGACTGGGAGGTTGAACAAGATTCCTGCCTCATACTTGATTCCGGAGTAATGAGGAAGATACAGGGTTTGAGAGTGCCGCCACTACACCCAATACAATGTACTTGCCAGCTCCAAGCTCACCACCTGTGGGAGCAGGAGATTCTGCTCAAAGGATCCTTTGTTTATCAGTAGAAGCATGGATACTGTACAACAACCAGGAAGGTCCACTAAAACTTTATAAATCTCAGAATTTGCTCAGGATGAGGAATACCAGTCAATGTGAAGAGACTGGAGGAGCTGGAATTGTTCGGAGCAGGGAGTGTTAAAGGGAAATTAAATCTAGCAGCTCAAAATTATGAAGAGGTTTTTGTAGTGGAAAGGGTTAAGACTCAAATCTGTAAATGGTCAGCCTCCAAAAGCAGTGATTTAAGACATCAACTAACACCAGAGTCCGGAGAGAGGGAATTCTGTCTGGATTTTCATGTTAAGCTTAATTGTGTAAATAGTTAGCAAAATGCTAATTAAATGCAAATTTATCAACAGCTTTGTCTGGAGATCCGACCAAGCACAAGACCCCATCTAAGATCCACACCCTAAGAACAAATTTTGGATTTTGACTTGCATCAATAGCCAAATATTTAAGATAAGTGGCAAAAAAAATGGGGTGGATGGGTGGGGGAAAATTCTTTTGAGTTAGAGTGATCATCACATTGTCCAGGGCTGATGGATACAAAATGGCAATAAAAATCTGGAACCCTTTCCAAGTAAGCTGTTGAGACAACAGGAGTTTCAAATCAGAGACAGACAGATGTTAAAGACTCAAGGTCAGTGACGGAGTTCAGGTAAAAATCAGCCACGATCCATTCAAGTTGCAGTAAAGACTCAAAGGGCTTACCGGTCTCCTCCTGTGTCTTGATTTCTTTTAGTTTCTGAATAACCTCCTTTTTATTCTCGGATCATTGATTCTGATGTTCCTTCCTTCCTGCCTTCACAGCTAAGATGACTCCCCACGCCATTCCTGAGGCACCAATGACCCCATCTCTGGACCCTGAGGAGCAGAGGCAGCGCATGATGGGCAGGAGGTTAAAGGTCATCAAAGAGCTAGTAGTGACTGAGAAAGATCACTTCAATGACTTGGATCTGTGCATCACACACGTGGTTCACCCACTGAGAGAGAAAAGGGTAATATTCTCAAAACATTACTTGAACCTTTCCTCTTTGTAGCTTTGATTTGTTGACTTGCTTTTCAGTGTGCTGACATTCTGTAGGTTTTCGCAGAGTTAAAATCAATTCCACATTTTTACCTCTTGCTGTGTTTTTTTTTCTCATGAGGACATAGCAGCAGTCCCCCAAATCTGGTGACAATAATTTGAACCCTTTTCATTACCAAAGTTACCTATTTCCATTTCCATATCATCAGCCGTTATGTCCCTTCCTTCACTCGTCTTCCACTGTAGACCATCTACATGCCTTTGTTATTTGTAGCTCTGAATGTTTGAATGTTTTCCTGTCTCTCCTCTCTCTTTCTTCCTTCCTAAAAGCTGATCTCATCCAAAATATTACAGACCATATTCTAACTCACACCACGTTGTGTTCGCACATCACCCTGTGCTCACTGATCCTCATTTAGTCCAAGTCGGACAATACCTCAATTTGATAAGTATTTTCTTTGATTTCAAATCCCTCCATGGTCTTGCTCTTTCTTATCTCTCTTGTGTTCTCAAGGTCTATGAACTTCTAAGATCATTGTGCTCTTGCAGACTGTAACCTCACAGCCTTCCCTGATTTCGTCACTCTGCCATTTACACCTCTGACTAGACCCGAACCTCTGGAATTCTCTCTCTATACACTCTTTCTCTGTTTTGAAGACACTCTTTGAACCCAGTTCCTTGATCAAGCCTTAGTCACGTGCCCTAACACTTCCTGGCGTGGTCAAGTGTGAAATGTATTCTTAAAACAGTGCACGAAACACCATAGAGCAAAGAACAACACAGTACAGCAACAGGCCTTTAGTCCCTCTCAGCTGTGCCAACACACTGAGCCTTACTGAAACTGTCTTCACTTACAGGATCTGTATTCTCTTCCTTTTCATGTATTCACCCAGGTGCTACGAGTGTGTCTGCTTCCACCACCACCACCTTCCAGGCACTCACCACCCTTTGTAGGAAAAACGTGCCCCGCATTTCTCTTTTAAACATCATTAGACAGTCTGGATTGTGTTGTCTTTGTGATTTGACCTTGATTTGTATCTGCAGATGGAGTGTCTCGATGTCGATGGGTTGTTCAGCAACATTGAATCTGTTCATCAGATATCTGCCAAGCTCTTGTCCATGTTAGAATATGCCATTGCTGAAGATGATCCAGAGATGCAGATGATCGGTATGTGAGCAGTGATATGTTTATGTTTGACAATGAAGTATCCCTGTGGGAATCACAGGCATCTACAGAGCAGTAGGAAGGCACTGTCTCAGACCCACCACACTGACTTTGTGGTGGAACAATTCCAAACCAATCTCACTCTCTCTCCATTACCTTCACTAAAGCCATCGGAGTTGGCCACCTACTCTCCAGGAGCACCTCACTCAAAGATAGTTCCTGTCATTCTCCTCTTCCTTTCTTGGTACATTCAGTTGTTATGCTCTCATTTCTCACTCTGCAACCAGAGGGATAATCTTACTCTCAGTTCTCTCAATTGGTGTTTTTACGATTTTAAAAACCTTACTTAACCATTTCTTAATGGAGTCATGAATTGCGGTGATTCCTCATGCCCGAAACATTGATTCTCCCGCTCCTTGGATGCTGCCTGACCTGCTGTGTTTTTCCAGCACCACACTCGCGACTCTGATCTCCAGCATCTGTAATCCTCAATTTCTCCATGAATTGTGGAGGTGTCAGTTTGAGATATAAGATCAGCCATGGTCTAATTGAATGGGGAAGCAGACTGAAGGAATCAAATGGACTATTCCAGTGCCTTTTCAAACGATTTTTGACTTTTCTGTTCTGTTGGTGCACCTTTCAATATTTCACATTTCTGGTAACACCCTTTTATTATACTGTCTGCTCCTTATAGTTTAAAGGGTCTTTCTGAAACTGCCCACATCACTCCAGCTGTGACCAACCAATGTTTTGTACGACTGATTAATCCTCAAGTATTCTAAAATGCAAAAGCTTTGATCTTATTTTTGTATAACTTTGCGTTTCTGTCCTTACACTTTCAGTAGTTGACATCTTTTTTCAATGATTTCACCTTGAGGCCAGCATAGCAGTATTGTACTGGTAATAACACTGGCATTAATCACATTATCATTGGATAACAGGAGATGAACACCAATAACAGCTGGAAATTGTGCCCTTTGTGCATTTGATCGACAATCAATAGGGAAAATGAGGAATAAGTGTAAACCTTTAACACAACCTCCCACTCCACAGCCTCCCACTGTTATTTTCTCTTCTCATTCATGTGAATTGGGAGCTTATTTCAGACTGTGAAATACAGCCCCCACCTGTTACACCATCCACACCTCGGAGCAAAGAGAACTCTGGGAATTGCTACTGAGCATGTGCATAAGGAGCTGTGTCATGTTGATGTTAGATCACATGGAACAGGAGTCTTTCAGAAGTCTCCTTTTACCATTCTTTGTAAATAATTAAGCTTCTTAGAGTTCAGTAAGAATGTGTGCCTCACCTTACTATATACACCCCTACCAGCAGCACCCCTTCAGCATTTGCTGGACAAGATTCAAAACATGCAAGAGGAGGCTTGACCAGGTCGACATTGAGAAGATGTTTGCACTAACGGAGGGATCACAAACTTGGGGTTATAGGTGCAGAATATGGAGCAGGGAGGGGTCTCATTTAATGTGAAGGAATTTTGTCTCCCAGATGGTAGTGCATGTCTGGAATTCTCCGCCTCAGAGAGCTGGATCTCTGAAAGTTTTAAAAAGAGGAATTAGAAAGTTTGTATTTAAAGTATTGAGGAGTTGAGGGGTGTAAGGAGATGAGATGACTCAAGTTGAGGCTTGGGGTGAAGCATCCACGATCGCGTTGAATAGCAGGCTGAATGGCCTGCCCCAGTTTCTGTTTCTTATGTTCTTATGACAGTAAGTGCGATATCTTGTGTGCTTCAGTAAATAGCTATCTTGTACTTATTGATTTTGACAAAAATTCTGCTATCTTTAGGCAAGTTCAGGTCTGTAATCTGCTTCTCATACCAGGTTAAAGTGCAAGGACCTTAATGATGAAATGTTCAATACAACCATTAACAAGTAGTTGAGGCAGCTGATAAAGGGAGACTGATGTTCTTTTGATGGCTTGGTCTTTTTTTTAACTCCCTATCACATACTAAGCTCAAAAATCCTGTTAACAGTTACATTCTTGCTGAAATTACCATGTCAATCTTCCCAAACACTCCTCTCTACATATCAATCAGTGAATATTCAGCATTCAAGGGCAAACCCCCTGAAACCCCATTCAGATTACAATGCAGCCTCCTTTGTTTCCTCAGTGTCTGCATCTTCTTTGTGAGCTTGTGGCAATAAATGTGCAACATTAATACACCACTCATGCTGAAACAAGATAGTGCAGTTGCTGGAAATCTGAAATAAAAAGAGAAAATGCTGGAAACAGCTACTAGTGCAGAGAGAGTAACAATGTTAATGTTTGAAATCAATGTCTTTTTGTGAGAACATAATCTACAACTTCCCTCATTTCCTATAAATATTGCAAAAGGGATCCAGAGAGTAAATGCTGGAGATTTCGCACACACAAACATAATCCCCACCCCCCCAAAACCCCGAGGGGAACATTACCCCTGCTCATGCCTCCACCCCCATTCCCCCCACCATCACACCCACTCCAGTTACAGGTTCCGCCCCCACTCCCAGCTCTACACCCACACCAGATCCCAGCTCCCGGCCCTGCCGAGTTTTCACCATCCCTCCAGACCTCCCACTCACTGAGGATGAACGATCAGTCCTCAGCAAAGGACTCACCTTCATCCCCCTCCGTCCACGCATCAATGAATTTAATACACGCCGTGACATCGAACAATTCTTCCGTCGCCTCCGCCTCCGAGCTTACTTTCACAATCAGGACTCCCGCCCACCTTCCGAGGACCCCTTCGCCCGCCTCCAACACACTGCATCCACCTGGACACCCCGCGCTGGCCTATTACCTGCCCTCGACCTCTTCATTTCCAACTGCCGCCGGGACATTAACCGCCTCAACCTGTCGACCCCACTCCAACCTCTCACCCTCACAACGCGCAGCCCTCCAATCCCTCTGCTCCAATCCCAACCTCACCATCAATCCAGCGGATAAAGGGGGCGCAGTGGTAGTCTGGCGCACTGACCTCTACACCGCTGAAGCCAAACGCCAACTCGAGGACACCTCTTCCTACTGCCCCCTCGACCATGACCCCACCCCCATCACCAAACCATCATCTCCCAGACCATACAGAACCTCATCACCTCAGGAGATCTCCCACCCACAGCTTCCAACCTCATAGTCCGGGAACCCCGCACTGCCCAGTTCTACCTCCTTCCCAAGATCCACAAGCCTGACCACCCTGGCCGACCCATTGTCTCAGCATGCTCCTGCCCCACTGAACTCATCTCTACCTACCTCGACACTGTCCTATCCCCCCTAGTCCAGAAACTCCCCACATACGTTCGAGACACCACCCACGCCCTCCACCTCCTCCAAGACTTCCGTTTCCACGGCCCCCAACCCCTCATCTTCACCATGGATATCCAATCCCTCTACACCTCCATCCGCCATGACCAGGGCCTCCAAACCCTTCATTTTTTTCCTCTCCAAACGTCCCCAACAGTACCCTTCCACTGACACTCTCATTCGTTTGGCCGAACTGGTCCTCACCCTTAACAATTTCTCCTTTGAATCCTCCCACTTCCTCCAGACCAAAGGGGTAGCCATGGGCACACGTATGGGCCCCAGCTATGCCTGTCTCTTTGTTGGCTATGTAGAACAGTTGATCTTCCGTAATTACACCGGCACCACTCCCCACCTCTTCCTCCGCTACATTGATGACTGCATTGGCGCCACCTCGTGCTCCCGCGAGGAGGTTGAGCAATTCATCAACTTCACCAACACATTCCACCCTGACCTTAAATTTACCTGGACCATCTCTGACACCTCGCTCCCCTTCCTGGACCTCTCCATCTCCATTAGTGATGACCGACTTGACACTGACATTTTTTACAAACCCACCGACTCCCACAGCTACGTGGATTACACCTCTTCCCACCCTACCTCTTGCAAAAATGCCATCCGATATTCCCAATTTCTCCGCCTCCGCCGTATCTGCTCCCAGGAGGACCAGTTCCACCATAGAACACAGCAGAGACCGCAATTTCTTTAGAGACCGCAATTTCCCTTCCCATGCAGTTAAAGATGCCCTCCAACGCATCTCGTCCACATCCCGCACCTCCGCCCTCAGACCCCACCCCTTCAACCGTAACAAGGACAGAACGCCCCTGGTGCTCACCTTCCACCCTACAAACCTTCGCATCAACCAAATCATCCGCCGACATTTCCACCACCTCCAAAAAGACCCCACCGCCAGGGATATATTTCCCTCCCCACCCCTTTCCGCCTTCCGCAAAGACCGTTCCCTCCACGACTACCTGGTCAGGTCCACGCCCCCCAAACAACCCACCCTCCCATTCTGGCACTTTCCCCTGCCACCGCAGGAACTGTAAAACCTACACCCACACCTCCTCCCTCACCTCTATCCAAGGCCCTAAAGGAGCCTTCCACATCCATCAAAGTTTTACCTGCACATCCACGAATATCATTTATTGTATCCGTTGCTCCCGATGTGGTCTCCTCTACATTGGGGAGACTGGGCACCTCCTAGCAGAGCGCTTTAGGGAACATCTCCGAGACACCCGCACCAATTAACCAAACTGCCCCGTGGCCCAACATTTCAACTCCCCCTCCCACTCTGCCAAGGACATGGAGGTCCTGGGCCTCCTTCACCGCCGCTCCCTCACCACCAGACGCCTGGAGGAAGAACACCTCATCTTCCGCCTCGGAACACTTCAACCCCAAGGCATCAATGTGGACTTCAACAGCTTCCTCATTTCCCCTTCCCCCACCTCATCCTAGTTTCAAATTTCCAGCTCAGCACTGTCTCCTTGACTTGTCCGGACTTGTCCGACCTGCCTATCTCCTTTTCCACCTATCCACTCCACCCTCTCCTCCCTGACCTATCACCTTCATCCCCTCCCCCACTCACCCATTGTACTCTATGCTACTCTCTCCCCACCCCCACCCTCCTCTAGCTTATCTCTCCACACTTCAGGCTCACTGTCTTTATTCCTGATGAAGGGCTTTTGCCCGAAACATCGATTTCACTGCTCATTGGATGCCGCCTGAACTGCTGTGCTCTTCCAGCACCACTAATCCAGTATAACATAATCACTGTTAACTCCAACCCAACATCAAAGCAATTTCTGTAGCTGGTAATGACATGAGTCAGTGGGCACAGCAGAACTAGAGATTGTGGGGGATGGGAAGAGTATGTAGGTGTGGATGGGGTTGCAGGTAGTGGGGGTGGGGTGGGCGTGGTGCCAGGAGCGATGGGTCTGCGGAAATGGGAGGGAGAAGGCGAGGTGGGTATTTGTCACAAGAAACAGACAGGAGGATGTTTCCTGAGTTTTCTTTTTCTTCAGATGAATTGCAACAACATCCGCTTATATACCTTCCGCAATCTGCAGGAGCATTGCTAGGATACACAATCAGACAAATTAGTCGCTGGACATTATGCCCCTTTCTTTAATCGCCATTTAATTGTCATTAGGGAATGGGGACATTAATATTTCAGCAAAGAGTTTTAATGGCAGTCTTAAGGAGCAGAGACAGAAATGGAGAGATTTTGTTAAAGAACGTTATAACTTGGACCTGGGCACTGCCACCAGTGGGGGAGCAGAGAGACTGTGAGGCTAGCTTTCTCACTCTGACTCTAGCTGAGATCAGTTAAGTGTCCTGGTAGGATTAGTTTATGATTTAGTATTTCTAAGTGTGAAGGCCAGTTTCAAGGAGCTTTCTGTTTACTCACATTGTCTTCACTTCTTTAAACAGGTGAAATATTCTTACAGCTTAAAACTCCTTTGGAAGAAGTTTATAAAATCTATTGTTATCACCACGATGATGCCAATAGTTTGCTTGAAACATACGACAAAGATGATGTAATTCGGCGACATTTAAGGAACCAAGTTGATGCTCTGAAGTAAGTACTTGTGGCTTTCTGAGGTGGATATCAGTTGTGGCCCAGTGGGTAGCAATCTTAACTTCGATCCTAAAGGTCTGCAGCATAAGCAGCTCAAGCCCCCATCATTGAGGCCGACATTCCCGGTGCTATAGTAAGGGAGTGCCGTATTGTCAGAGGTACTGTTTTTTTTGAATGAGTTCCACTGTTTCACTCCCTTAAGTTCTCCCTCCATGTCTTGACAAATATTTATCCTTCAAACAACATCAGGGGTCATATGGTCAAGAATCATGTGAGCAAACCTCCAGAAATGGCAGCGGTTCCAACTCTATGTTGACCGTAGCTGTTTGTTAAAATTGGGGTTCAAATAGAATGGGCCAGGTCCTCATCAGAACTAGGCAGAAATGGGTACTGCCAAGAATGACAGGCATTTGCCCGAAACATTGATTTTTCCTGCTTCTCGGATGCTGCCTGACCTGCTGTGCTTTTCCAGCACCAGTCTAATCTTACCTATTCATCAGAATTAGTCAGTGGTCTCTTTGGCATTAAAGTGCTCTGTGAATTTTAAAAAATTACACTCCCCTGGAGAACAACATGAATATACGGGTCTGAAAAGGTAATACTTAATAGTAGATCTTTTCTTAAACTATCCAGCCTTCAATTTCTAAAATTGCTTTATGTTCAAGTTTTTTTAAACTTGTTTTAATTATGATTTATTTCTTTTAAATATTAGGAAAATATACCAGGAGCAGTGAGTATACAATTTTATATATGACGAAAGAATTACTTCCACCTTTCAGTTTTCCTTAATCCTCTGGCTCTGGCTCTGGCTCTGGCTCTGGCTATGGCTGTCTCTCTGAGTATACGATGATTTATACATTAATCTGTCACTAGAATAGTTTCTATTTGTTCTGTGGCTTTTAGTCATCATTTGTCTGCCTGCCAATATGACCATTAACTCGGAAATAATCTTGGAAGTTTCTGAGTAAATGCTTATCCCAGAATTATTGGTGATCCACTAAAGCTATAAACTGGATTTGTAAATGGGATTTGTGATCAAACCATACATTTGTAGTTACTGTACTCCCTTCTTTAATCATGTGGAATATTGACCACATAAGAGGAAATGCTGAAAAAAGACATTTTTATTGAGGTTTTCATCTTGCGTTGCTCGTAAAAATACCAACGAAAGGGGATCACTAAAAACCGAAAGAACTGCAGATGCTGTAAATCAGAAACAACCACAGAAGCTGCTGGAAAAGCTCAGCAGGTCTGGCAGCATCTGTGGAGAGAAATCAGAGTTAACATTTAAGGTGCAGTGACCCTTAATAAGAACTGGGGCTCAATGTTTTATATTGTACAGGAGGTCAGTGCTGACTGGTTGGCAAGTGACCTGTGGATTGTAGAGATGTTGCCATGAACAATGCACCAGTTTGATGATGATTGGCAGTTTACAGCCAAACCTGTATTTCCACGTGTTATTATAGATTGACCTTATGCACATGGGACATTTCTACATGGTGCCAGTTTGATGCTGACAATAGAGAACATTATAGCCATTCTGTGGGATAATGGTTAACCTAATCAGATCATTTCTTGTTGTCTATTGTGCAAGTTCATGAACGGATGTAGGGACATGACTTGCAGTCCCAAAAAATCCCACACTTTCTCTAAAATTACCCATCAAGGGTAAATTCTGTCATAACTTTGCGTAACAGGTAAAACTAGGTATTTCACAAGTAATGTTCACCAATAACAGGATGCTATCCTCAAGCTAAAAGGATGTTCTGCCTACCAAACAAATGAGCAATGTGGTATTTAATTTCAGTCCCGGTGTGATGCCAGGTGTGTTGGCCATAACCCCAAATGATTGGCAGATTGTATCAAACATTGTGTCTTTTCAGCGGTTCTCCACAGACAAGCTATTTACTGTACCCAACCAGATATTGCTTGTAAAACTCACAACATGGTGTGGTGTCCAACATTAGATGTGATTCTGTGACTGGACAACATTTGCTGAAGAATCCTGAGGATGTTCGGAATTATACTGACACCGGTTTAAGACTGACAGTCGGGCTTTCCCTTCCACATATACAACACAATGGGACCAGTCCTTTGCAGACAGAAAGAACACATATGCAAATAGTTATCTCTTCTATAATGCTATGGTTGTGTTCTTGTGTAACCCCATGTTATAAAAAAACGCACAATTAAAAATAGCACTTAAAGTGTTAGCGATGCAATTGCGTTACAGTCAACACACGATTTAAAAGTTTATGCTTTGGACACAGCATCCCCTATTTGTCAATCGCCTTACAGTGAATTTGCGTTGTAGCAGAATAACCTGTAGTGTACTTCTTTCAACACAATACAAGAGGCAACAGCCATTCACTGGTTCATTCCTCAGGGCAATGCCTTAACCAATGAGTGTTGACCTTCAGTGTTCAAATATAAACAAAGCATGGTGGTGAATTGTCAGTAATCATCTAACTGGTGCATTCTACATGACAACACCTCTACCAATCAGAGTCCACCTGCCAACCAAACAGTACTCTCTTCTCCTGGAGTATTTAAAAACCTTACATTGATGTACCTGCTAATGTCCTGAGGTGAGCAAACTGAAAAGCTTCAAAAAATGCCTTTTATCCTGCAATTCTCGAGTTCTGTACTACCAAACAATAATAAAGGAGAAACTCTTTTCTGAAAGGAAGTTGTGTGAGATCTGAGAGTTCTGAATAATGTGTAAAGTTATATGAGAGATATAAAATCATGAGTTCAATCTGGAATAAGTAGAATATGGGATTGTTGAGTAGATCAATGTGTAAACTGCACTTCTTTCACAGCTATGTCAGAATACGTTACAACGTTTCAGCTGCATTAAGATCCAAAGTCCTTTTCCCAAGAGAGCAAATGAATTAACTAACTGACCAGCAACGTAGGAACAATATATTCCCACAAACAATATATTCCCTAAGAACCAAGAAACTATCTCCCTTACTTTCATCTCATTCCCACATTTTGCAGCAGAGTGTTAACCAACTTTGCTTCACCTCAATGCTGGGCCTTTTTCTTTTTTAACTTCCTCCATCAGGTCTTTTTTTCAGTCACTCAAAGAAACCAGCACCATCCAGGGTAAATATAGTCACATATTTGGCTAAGGTTCCATCCTGCAATTCTTCCCCACATACCTTAAAAAGGTCATCTTGGGGTGACACAGTAGCTGAGTGGTTAACGCTGCTGCCTCGCAGCGCCAGAGACACAGGTTCGATTCCAGCCTCTGGCGACTCTCTGTGTGGAGTTTACACATTCTCCCCGTGTCTGCGTGGGTTTTCTCCCACAGTCCAAAGATGTGTAGGTCTGGTGAATTGCTGAATTGTCCATAGTATTAGGCATATTAGTCAGAGAGAAATGGCTTTGGATGGGTTACTCCTTGTGGACTTGTTGGGTCGAAGGGCCTGTTTCCGCACTGTAGGGAATCTAATCTAATCAAAAGAGGTTAAATGTAAGCAAGAATTAATGTAGCACCTTTCACAACCTGGGGACACTTCATTGTACTTTACTACACAGCTCGTGAAGTATAGCCACTGTTATAATGTAGCAAATCAGGTGGTCTTTTACTCCTCGATGCAATGTGGCTTCCTTGGCCGTTCAGAAAGTAAACCATGTGTGGATATGACGGTACATGTAGGTCTGACCAGGTAAGGCTGCTAGATTTCCATCACTAATGGCATTAGTGAACCAGATGGGTTTTTACAACAATCGCTGGCAATTTCATGGTCACCATGGCAGAGACTAGCTTCAGTTCTGGATTTATAAGTTGAATCGAAATTCCACTGTGGGATTTGAACCCACAGCCCCAGGGCTTTACTCTGTCTCTGGATGATTAGTCCAATGAAATTAGTGCTTTACCATCATATCCCCTTTGTGCACAGCAAGATTCCAATAATCTATCTTATTGATGGTGTTGAAAGCCTGGCTCACTTAGTTGCTTACCTCCTTCCCACTGAGTTAGCCTGAATTGCACTGCAGGACTTGAGCTTGTGATCCAGACTGCTCGGAGCTGAAAATGTGTTGCTGGAAAAGCGCAGCAGGTCAGGCAGCATCCAAGGAGCAGGAGAATCGACATTTTGGGCATGAGCCCTTCTTCAGGAATGAGGAGAGTGTGCCAAGCAGGCTAAGATAAAAGGTAGGGAGGAGGGACTTGGGGGAGGGGTGTTGGAAATGGGATAGGTGGAAGGAGGTCAAGGTGAGGGTGATAAGGTGAGGGTGAGAACGAGGGTAGGTCCGATCAAGGACAGTGGTGGGAAACTGTGTATTGAGTCGGAAGAGATAGGAGAGGTCTTGAACAAGTACTTCTCTTCAGTATTTACGAACGAGAGGGACCGTATTGTTGAAGAGGAGAGTGTGAAACGGACTGATAAGCTAGAAGAGATACCTGTTAGGAAGGAAGATGTGTTGGACATTTTGAACAACTTGAGGATAGACAAGTCCCCCGGGCCTGACGGGATATATCCTAGGATTATGTGGGAAGCAAGAGAGGAAATTGCAGTACCGTTGGCAATGATCTTCTCGTCTTCACTGGCAACTGGGGTGGTACCAGGGGACTGGAGAGTAGCGAATGTTGTGCCCCTGTTCAAAAAAGGGAATAGGGATAACCCCGGGAATTACAGGCCAGTTAGTCTTACTTCTGTGGCAGGCAAAGTAATGGAAAGGGTACTGAGGGATAGGATTTACGAGTATCTGGAAAGACACTGCTTGATTAGGGACAGCCAGCACGGATTTGTGAAGGGTAGGTCTTGCCTTACAAGTCTTATTGAATTCTTCGAGGAGGTGACCAAGCATGTGGATGAGGGTAGAGCAGTGGATGTAGTGTACATGGATTTTAGTAAGGCATTTGATAAGGTTCCCCATGGTAGGCTTATGCGGAAAGTCAGGAGGCATGGGATAGAGGGAAATTTGGCCAATTGGATAGAAAACTGGCTAACCGGTAGAAGTCAGAGAGTGGTGGTAGATGGTAAATATTCAGCATGGAGTCCAGTTACAAGTGGAGTTCCGCAGGGATCAGTTCTGGGTCCTCTGCTGTTTGTAATTTTTATTAATGACTTAGAGGAGGGAGTCGAAGGGTGGGTCAGTAAATTTGCAGATGATACAAAGATAGGTGGAGTTGTGGACAGTGAGGAGGGCTGTTGTCGGCTGCAGAGGGACTTAGATAGGATGCAGAGCTGGGCTGAGGAGTGGCAGATGGAGTTCAACCCTGCCAAGTGTGAGGTTGTCCATTTTGGAAGAACAAATAAGAATGCGGAATACAGGGTTAATGGTAGGGTTCTTGGTCAGGTGGAGGAACAGAGGGATCTTGGGGTCTACGTACATAGATCTTTGAAGGTTGCCACTCAGGTGGATAGAGTTTGTAAGAAGGCCTATGGAGTATTATCGTTCATTAGCAGAGGGATTGAATTCAAGAGTCGTGAGGTGATGTTGCAGCTGTACAGGACTTTGGTTAGGCCACATTTGGAGTACTGTGTGCAGTTCTGGTCGCCTCACTTTAGGAAAGATGTGGAAGCTTTGGAGAGGGTGCAGAGAAGATTTACCAGGATGTTGCCTGGAATGGAGAGTAGGTCGTACGAGGATAGGTTGAGAGTTCTCGGCCTTTTCTCGTTGGAACGGCGAAGGATGAGGGGTGACTTGATAGAGGTTTATAAGATGATCAGCGGAATAGATAGAGTAGACAGTCAGAAACTTTTTCCCCGGGTACAACAGAGTGTTACAAGGGGACATAAATTTAAGGTGAAGGGTGGAAGGTATAGGGGAGATGTCAGGGGTGGGTTCTTTACCCAGAGAGTGGTGGGGGCATAGAATGCGCTGCCCGAGGGAGTGGTAGAGTCAGATTCATTGGCGACCTTTAAGCGGCATTTGGATAGGTACATGGATGGGTGCTTAATCTAGGATAGAAGTTCGGCACAACATCGTGGGCCGAAGGGCCTGTTCTGTGCTGTATTGTTCTATGTTCTATGTTCTATGTTCTATGTGATAGGCCGGAGTGAGGGTGGGGGTGGAGAGGTCAGGAAGAAGATTGCAGGTTAGGAAGGCGGTGCTGAGTTTGAGGGTTGGGACTGAGACAAGGTGGAGGGAGGGGAAATGAGGAAACTGGAGAAATCTGAGTTCATCCCTTGTGGTTGGAGGGTTCCTAGGCGGAAGATGAGGTGCTCTTCCTCCAGGTGTCGTGTTGCTATGGTCTGCGATGGAGGAGGCCAAGGACCTGCATGTCCTTGGTGGAGTGGGAGGGGGAGTTGAAGTGTTGAGCCACGGGGCGGTTGGGTTGGTTGGTCCGGGTGTCCCAGAGGTGTTCTCTGAAACGTTCCGCAAATAGGCGGCCTGTCTCCCCAATATAGAGGAGGCCACATCGGGTGCAGCAGATGCAGTAAATGATGTGTGTGGAGGTGCAGGTGAATTTGTGGCGGATATGGAAGGATCCCTTGGGGCCTTGGAGGGAAGTAAGGGGGGAGGTGTGGGCACAAGTTTTACATTTCTTGTGGTTGCAGGGGAAGGTGCTGGGAGTGGAGGTTGGGTTGGTGGGGGGTGTGGACCTGACAAGGGAGTCACAGAGGGAGTGGTCTTTTCGGAACGCTGATAGGGGAGGGGAGGGAAATATATTCCTGGTGGTGGGGTCCGTTTGGAGGTGGCGGAAATGACGACGGATGATACGATGTATATGGAGGTTGGTGGGGTGGTAGATGAGGACCAGTGGGGTACTGTTCTGCTGGCGATTGGAGGGGCAGGAAGTGGAGGAGATGCAGTGGAGAGCATCGTTGACCACATCTGGGGGAAAATTGCGGTCTTGGAAGAAAGAGGCCATCTGGGTTGTTCAGTATTGGAATTGGTCCTCCTGGGAGCAGATGCGGCGGTGGCGAAGGAATTGGGAATATGGGATGGCGTTTTTACAGGGGGCAGGGTGGGAGGAGGTGTAGTCTAGGTAGCTGTGGGCAACTCAGTCAATGTGGCACTAATTGAGTGCTGCATTGTGAGAAATTCTGTGTATTAAATGAATCTTCAAGCCAAGACACTGTTCAGATATATAAAGATGCACCACTGAAAGAAAAAGGTGGAAGTCTTCTGGTTAACATCTCTCCCTTTATTTTGATGGAGTGATTTTTCTTTAAAAGTAATTCGTTGGTCGTGAAGTGTTTAACGTTTCCAGAGAGCTTGATTAGGTACGACCTATATGCCAGTTTGAATCATGGACAGAACAAGGCCATTCAGCCCATTGTGCCTTACTGGCTCTTTAAAAGAGCGATTCATTTCATCACACTCCCCTGCCCTTTCCATATAGTCCTGTAAGCTTTACCCCCTAAAAGTATTTATCCAGTTTCCTTTGGAAAACTCCGATTAAATCTCTTTCCACTGCCTTTTCAAGCAGAACATTCTAGATTATACATCTGTTTAATATTGAATTAACTGATAACTATTGACTTGTTTTATTTCTATCAAAATTTTCAATTGAATCCCATCCTCAACAACTTAAAAACATTCCAATAAGGATCACAAATAGGCCATTTGTACCATTGGGCCTGCTTAACCATTTAACAAGATTGTGTCTGATCTGATTACTCCACATCCTACCTACCCCAATAATCTTTCACTCTCTCTTGCTTAACAAGAAATCTATCCCCCTCTGTCTTAAACATGTTCAAGGACTCTGCTTCCATTCGCTTTTCAAGAAGAGAGCTTCCCCTCAGAGGAGGCAGTGACCTAAGGCTATTATTGTTGGACTGTAAATGCAGAGACAGCACTGCAGATGGTCGGATTTAAATTCAATAAAAATATTTGGAATTAAAAGCCTAATGATGACCATGAACCATTGCCGATTATTGGAAAAACCCATCTGATTCACTAATGTCCTTCAGGGAAGGAAACTGCCACCCTTACATGGTCTGGCCTACATGTGACTCCAAACCTACAGCAATGAGGTTAACTCTTAAGGCTGGCCTAGCCAGTGATGCCCTTGTCACATGAATTACATTTTTTAAAATTCCAAGGATTCTCAATCCTCTGGAAGGATAAACCTTCCTCATCATCTTTTAAAATGGGTGACCCTAGTTCTAATTATGAAACGTTATAAAAAATGAAAGCCCCCAGCACTGAGTTTTGTGGCACAAGACTTGTTACATCATGCCAAGTAGAAAGAAGATAAGATTTATGCCCACTCTTAGTTTTCTGTTAGCTTATTCAATCATTTATCAAAGCCAATATGTTACCGCTTATACCAAATGCCTTCATCATCCACACTAGCCAAACTGCTCTGCTCAGGACCGTAAGAAACTACAGAGAGTTGTGAACACAGCCCAATTCTTCCATCCACTAACTCCATCTACACTTCTCACTGCCTCAGGACTGCAGCTTATAGGGGCAGCACGGTGGCTCAGTGGTTAGCACTGCTGCCTCACAGTGTCAGGGACCCAGGTTCGATTCCAGCCTTGTGTGACTGTCTGTGTAGAGTTTGCACATTCTCCCCGTGTCTGTGTGGGTTTCCTCCGGGTGCTCTGGTTTCCTCCCACAATCCAAAGATGTGCAGGTCAAGTGAATTGACCATGCTAAGTTGCTCATAGTGTTTGGGGATGTGTAGATTAGGTGTATTAGTTAGGGATAAATGTAGAATAATAGGGTAGGGGAATGGGTCTGGGTGGGTTACTCTTTGAAGGATTGGTGTGGATTTGTTGGGCCGAAGGGCCTGTTTCCACACTGTAGGGATTCTATGAACATGATCCCACCCTAGTTATAATCTCCTCCAACCTATTCCATTGGGCAGAATATACAAAAGCTCAAGACATGCACTGAGAAGTTCAAGTACAGCTTCATCCCTACTGTTATTAGAGTTCTGAATGGACCGCTCAAATTTTTCACTGTGCATAGGAACATGTGACAATAATAAAACAAATTTTAAAAAAATCCACTGGTTCCCCTTTATACAGATGTCACTACTTCACAGAACTGCACAAAATGATTAAAACGATTTCCCTTTCACAAAACGATATTAACTGCCTGATTATGTAGAATTTTTCTAAATGCCCTGCATTCACTCATTTAATTACAGGTTCATAACATTTTCCTCCTGATAAATGTGAAGCTAAATGACCAATAACTCCCTGATCTCTATTTACCTCCCTTTTTGAATAAAGGAGTTACAACTGTTAGTTTACAATCTAATGGCACATTCCCGAATCAAGAGAACCTTGGAAAATTAAAACCAATGTTTAAACTACCAGGCTAACCACTCTTGATTACACCCGCGGACGGTGTCTGTCAGGATCCAGTGACATATCAGCCCACAGCTCCAACAATTTACTTCAGTCCCACTTCCTGAGTGATTGTAACCTTGTTTAGCTCCTCCCTTCCATTTCCTGATTTGTAGCTATTTCTGGGATGTTGGCTATATTGTACACTCTGAGGATTGTTGCAAACGACCTTTTCTAGAGAGGGAGAATTCCAGATTTTCACACTCGTTTATGAAGAGTCACATTTCCAGACATCACTCCTGCAGAGGCTAGTTCGCACTTTGAGGTTATTCTCCTTTCTTTCACTCTCTTAACCACCCCGGAATCCAGAATTGGAAATTAGTCTCAGTGATGAAGTGCTTGAAATGACCAGCAATTGTTGTAAATGCCCATCTGGTTCACTAATGCCTTTTCGGGAAGGACATCTGCTTTTCTTAGCCCCTCTAGCCATAATGTGACTCCAGACCCACAACAATGGGGTGAACTTCTAAGTGTCCTCTGAAATGACTGACAAGTCACTCAGTTTAAGGGCAGTTGATGAAGGGCAACAAATCATAGAATCCTTACAGTGCGGAAGGTTGGTCCATCAAGTCCACAGCAACCCTCCAAAAAAAAAGTCTCACCCTTTCTCTGTAACGCTGCACTTCTTGTGGCTGACCCACCTAACCTGGATTAGTGGTGCTGGAAAAGCACAGCAGTTTAGGCAGCATCCAAGGAGCAGTAAAATCGATGTTTTGGGCAAAAGCCCTTCATCAGGAATACAGGCAGAGAGCCTGAAGGGTGGAGAGATAAATGAGAAGAGGGTGGGGGTGGGGAGAAAGTAGCATAGAGTACAATAGGTGAGTGGGGTGGGGATGAAGGTGATAGGTCAGGGAGGAGGGTGGGGGAAGGTAGCAAAGAGTACAATGGGTGGATGGGGGCCCACCTAGCCTGCACGTCCCTGAACACTATGGGCAATTTCCCATGGCCATTCCACCTAACCTGTACATCTTTGGATTGTGGGAGGAAACCCATGCTGACACGGGGAGAATGTGCAAACTCCACACTGACAGTCACCCGAGGCTGGAATCGAACCTGGCACTGTGAAGCAGCAGTGTTACCATGCCACCCTGTGCCGGCTTTGCCAGGGATGCATGCGTCCCATGGAAGACTAAAGAGCTAACCTCTGCCACAAACATAGAAAATAGGGAAATGTTATCAGCTTATTCAATCATAAAACACCTCAAGAGATTGAGTGATCTACTCCAGACCCAGTGTCCCTAGATTCAGCATGTTATAAAACGTTGGTTCTGATTGTTTGTAAGTAGGAATGATGAGTATCTCTTTCTGTCCCTGTTTCTAGAGGGAAATCCACCTTGTTGGATATGGGATCGCTGCTTATTAAGCCTGTGCAACGGGTGATGAAATACCCGCTGCTATTGAGTGAGCTTTACAAATCCACCCCAGAGTTGCATGCGGATCATAAACCAGTTGGAGATGCATTAGCAGCAGTGAGGCAAGTCAACGTGAACATTAATGAGTTCAAAAGGAGGAAAGACCTTGGTAAGATCATTGCTGTTCATCGTTGTAAATTCTTCAACATGAAAGGGAGTTATTGATTGTGGGTTTTTTGAGTGAGCAAGTTGCCAACGTATAGCCAGATGTGGGTAATTAATTACCATCCAAAGCCTAACAGAGGAGACTATGTTATACAAACATGTTTAGAAAAGCTTTTGTGTGATTCAATTGGTAGCAAACAAACCAATGTGGAAACAGATCAATGTGACTTCTCAAAAGCTTGTCAGTGGATTTACGTATGGAGGCATATCCACTAACACAGCGCTTCTCATTTTCTGCTTTGGTGCCCTGCAGCATTCTGGACTCAATATCGAGTTCAATAACTTGAGGGCTTTGTCCTTATCCCAATCCACACACACCAAGCCTTGTTATCACAGTCTGCTATTACACAACACATTATTAGACACTAACTGTCCCCAGGAACAGCTCTTCACCCTCCTGGTCAGATTGTGATCCACTCCTTTGTCTGTCCAGCTGCTCTTCTCTCTCTTTGGGCTCTATCCCCACCCATCATTTACTCCTTACCCCCTTCCCCCACCCTATCTTCTAAATATAAGCCTACATTTTCCGAGCTACCATCAGTTCTGAGGAAGGGTGACTCCACCTGAAACATTAACTCTGACTTCTCTTCACAAATGCTGACAGACTTGTTGAGTTTTTCCAGCCACTTCTATTTTTGTCTCTGATTTACAGCGTCTGCATCCTTTCGGTTTTTATTTAACACCACTCTTCTGCTCGTTTCTCCAGCAGCTGAGATTTCCAGAACCATCCGCGGTGTCCCCTGCCCTTGGTTTTATCCACGGTATCTACCTGCTTTTCTCATCCCTCCCATTATCCCCACACCCTGGACTGGACCAGGATTGGCACATTGCCGTACTGAAGGGAAGACCCCACATGTTTTCCAGATGTCCTCACCCACATTCCTCCAGATTGTAAGCGTATACAGTTTACAGGTTGACCCTTGCAGAAGCAGCTGTGAAATTAATTCAGTACAAAGTAAAATCCCATTTGGAACTTTGTTCCCAAAAAACTTGTCTAAACATCTAAACAGTTAGAGAAAGAGAGTGTAGCTTTAGCCCTTTCTGCTGGGAAACGAGTGCAAATTTTGGATCAACTATAACCCCAGGAGGAACCTCAGTGACATAACCAGTGGAGGAGGCAATGCTTTAACCTGAAACCTGGGCTAGGAGATTGGTAAAACCTGGACAGTAGCACCATGTGCTAACCTGGGAGAAGAGTGGGCAAGTCCAGTTTTTGTATCCTGACCTTTCCAAAACCTGGTGATGTGCCACTGGATACTGAGTAGTTCAGTCCTTTTTGTGTTTACCTTTTTATGATATATAATAGTAAGTAATTATGAATTAAAAGTTCACATTTGGCTTTTGTTCAGCTTTTGGTGGTTGGCTGAAGATCAGAAGATCAGCTTTTGAAGATTGAGCTATAAGCAAATTAGTGGATTCCAACTGTAGATATAACTTAATAATTTGGAGACCTGACTATGTTTGAACAAAGTGGACAATAGTGTGAAACCCTGCTGCTGTATTGAGCGTTTAGCTTCTACGCTTCACCTGCAATATGTGTTCAACAATGATGAAATTTTACCAAATGTTCTGGAGCTAATCACTCAAAACTAATCATGTAGCAGAGGCAAACATTGAGTAACGGATCAGAGAGGGAGAGACCACCCATGACATATTCTTCGAGAACTAAACTTTCAAAAGCAGTTCTACAAAACACATACCTAACATTCTTGCTTTCTCATCAGCTCATTCAGAGATGTTATTATGTACCTTCAGAACAGGTGGGCCTTGAACCCAGGTTTCCTGGGTCAGAGGCAGGGACACTATCACAAGTGCCCCTCATGATTAACATTGTTCATTATTTAACCTATTTTCCCTATTAGCCTGTTCAGAGAGGTTATTACACACCTCTGGAAGAGGTAGGACTTGAACCCTAGCCTCCCGGTTCAGGGATAGGGACACTACCTCTACCTCTGCGCCACAAGGAGGCCCCGGGACACATAATTATAACTTTGCTTTCCGAGCAACCTGTTCAGGAATATTACTTCACACGTCTGGATTAGGTGAGATTGAACCTGGACCTCCTAGTCCAGTGATGGGGACACTGCCACTGGACCACAAGATAGCCCCACGCAATGAATATTTTCTGCAGTCAGACTAATTTGCTCCACTTGCACCTTGTTCCTTCAGTGATGAAATACAAGAAAAGTGACGAAGATGAGTCTCTAAGGGACAAGCTGTCCAAGGTGAACATTCGATCAATTAGGAAAAAATCCAACCGTGTCACCAGTCACTTGAAGATCCTGACCTGGGGGGAGCTGCAGGTATTTTCCTTGTTATTAACATTGAGAGCATTTTAAACACTAGATCAATTTAATCCTCTACTGAGTTTTGACTCCATATCTTCGTTGTCACAAGATTATCTACGTCCACCTCTATAATAGTGCCTATCTCTGTCTCAGCCTGTGTGCTGCAGAAAACACTCCCAGCCTTGGCTTCGATATATTCCAGATTCAACTATTCCAAATACCATGTTGGACTTGCACCTCTTTCATCGCATCCAAATTTCTGATGTCCTGTTTCTGAACATGTGCTATGGCCAAAATGGTACTGCTAATCCAGAACCTCAGGCTAATTCTGGGGTCCTGAGTTTGAATTGTGCTTTGGCAAACAGTGGAATTTGAATTCCATAAACTCTGAACTAAAAGCTAGTCTGATGGTAACTGTGTAATGATTGGGTGTAACCTTTAGGTTAACTAACTTCTGCTGTCCTTACCCAGTGTGGACTACAACAGATCCACAATATTACCTCCTAACTGCCCTCTGAAATGGCCCAGCAGACCACTCAGTTGTATCAAAACCACCCTAAGTCGAAAGAAAGGAATTGAATTGGACAGAACACCTGGCACCAACCTAAGCACAGGAACCAAGAACTGCAAACACAGCCCTGTTGAATCTGACCACATCCTCCTTAGTTACATCTGGGGCTTGTGTCAAAACTGGGAGAAGGGTCCCACAGCTATCCTCATCACATGGTCATCCTCCTGGAATCAGCCTTTGTACACCATGCCCCAGACACCATCATCAGCACCCATCCCAGCAGAGGTCTGGTCTTAGTTTGCTTGCATGCACTTGCTGGAGTTTAACTAGTTGAAACCACACAGATTGGCAACAGGGAAGCACTGGTAAGCCGTGGCACCTTGTCCACCCTTGATGGTTTGAGATTGACTTGCAAATGTTGTTTCCCACCGGGTAGGCTGAAAATGTGTAACTGAAGTGGTAATGGCTTATCTATTGGCAAGTTGGAAGCACAGATGTTTGTGTGTGTTTGCATAAACTGCAAACTGCATTTGGTTATTTACAGGTCAAAGATGAGACATTCGATAGAGAGGAGAAAATATTTCGAAACCTGGAAAAGGCCGTGAGACTCTGTGCAAAGAATACTTTCTGTTACCATCAAAACATTCAGGTGAGGGCCAATGTTGTTATTGAGTTGATTATTCACAACATTTTCCCCAGGTTTGTTTGGGTGACTGTAATTACAGAATGACAGCCACTTTTTGCATCTGTTTCATGTGTAAGTTATCAGGAACTGAGCTGTGTCTTGGTCTGTGGAAACATACATGAAGACTGGAAAGATGATAAATTTTATGCATTGTGTGGAGTAAACTTTACTACTAAGTTAGAAAAATGTTAAGAATAAAATGAAAGATGACAAAAAGAACATTTCATCTGCAAAGTTCCCGTTATTGGATCGGAGCAGAGCTTTGTATGAATTTGTTTGGGCAGGACTTTATGATCAATGTGCACAGATGCGTGAATGGGTAGAAGATTTTGTTGGGCTTCCCAGACGTAGCACAAAAGTAAGAAGGAATCTATTGAAACCATCTACGTTGGTCAAGAGAATTGTTTCATGCTATCAGCAGGCTTCACAGGACTGCAGGGAAGTGTTTTCCATTCTGCCAGCATCAAAGAAGAGCCAAAGGATGAAATTGCTGCAAAGTTAGCCACGAGAAGCAAATGCTGAGAACAAAAATGAGCAGTACAACCAGCCAGAGGTCATTGGCAAATCTTCAGCTGAGGTTGCGGGGACAGCAGAACAGGCCACTGAACAGACTGAGACAGCAGGTTTGACTTTGATTCCAGTTGATGAGCCAACACAAGTTCAAAAGCACAAGTACAAAAATTTGAGTTCAATCTTTTTATCTTTCAGTAAATAATCAGCAATGACAAAGACAGTGATATGTGGAGCATTTGGAGTATTATGCGCAGTTTTGGACCCCATGTCTCAGGAAGGATGTACTGGCCTTGGAGTGTGTTCAGAGGAGGTTCATGAGAATGGTCTCAGGAATGAACAACTTAACATATGAGGAACGTTTGAGGACTCTGGGTCTATACTTATGGAGTTTAGAAGGATAAGGGGGAATGTCATTGAAACATGCAGAATATTGAATAGCTTGAACAAAGTCAATGTTGGGAAGATGTTTCTGTTCGTAGAAGAGACTAGGACCCGAGGGCACAGCCTTAGAGTAAAGGGAAGACCCCTTTAGAATGGAGAGAAGGAGAAACTTCTTCAGTCAGAGAGTGGGGAATCGATGGAATTCATCACCACAGAAGGCAGTGGAGGTCAGGGCATTGAGTATACTTAAGATGGAGATAGATAGGTTCTTGAGTATCAAGGGGATCAAGGGTTATGGGGAGAAAGCAGAAGAATGGCAGAGCAGGCTCGATGGGCCAAATGGCCGAATTTCTGCTCCTATGTCTTATGGTCATATATAAGCAGCACTTCTCCAGGACCACGACCATGGAACATCGAGTTCACCAGGAAGATACCCACAGAGTGTGAATGAATGAAGATACCTAACCTACCGAACAGGGTGTTATTAAGAGCTTACATATGTCAACACAGGTGAGTCAGCAGATAGATCGAGAATAATGATTCACCTGAACAAAACGGAGATAAGCTACAAGCTATTCCATGGAGGCCAGACCAACATAGCAGCAGTAGCACAGGGCAGCACAGTGGCTCAGTGGTTAGCACTGCTGCCTCACAGCGCCTGGGTCCTAGGCTCGATTCCAGCCACTGACTGTGTGGAGTTTGCACATTCTCCCCGTGTCTGTGCGGGTTTCCTCCGGGTGCTCTGGTTTCCTTACACATTTCAAAGATGTGCAGGTTAGGTGAATTGGCCATGCTAAATTGTCCATAGTTGTCATGGGGGGGTGGGTTACTCCTTGGATAGTGAGTGTGGACTTGTTGGGCCAAATGGCCTGTTTCCACACTGTAGGGAATCTAATCTAATCAAGAAACATCAGAGTTTAGGATAAAATTAAAACCAAGGACTAGCCTGGTCTAAAACTACAAGGAAAAATGGTATTTGTTTTGACGGAGTAGTCATCTTCCATGATTAGGGCTGGTGTGGTAGTGGTAAATGTTCATGTATTTCAGTACCTGAGAGGATATGGGGGAACGTGGTGATTTGGGAGAGGGGGGAGCGGGGTGAGGTGAGAAAATGTTGGAGAGAGTGCTGTATAATGTAATAGTTTTTAAATTATTAATATTGCAGAATGTATTAGGCTCCAACTGATCTAATGAAGTCCCATTATGTTGAATGGCAAAAGCAGAAGTTCAGCTCTACAGGGCTATATTGTAATCACTCTATTCAGTGGTGTTATGACACACCTCTAGAGTAGGTGGTCTTGAACACAGGCCTCCTGCCACTGCAACACAAGAACTCTGTGTTCAGCTCTAGATCCTAATGTGTCATTTCTGGTTGCTGATAAACTTACTCTTAGTTATTAAATCGAACTAACGCATTGCAGCTATCGGAAGGATATTGTGAAACTTGAAAGTGTTCAGAAAAGATTTACAAGGATGTTGCCAGGGTTGGAGGGTTTGAGCGATAGGGAGAGGCTCAACAGACTGGGGCTGTTTTCCCTGGAGTGCCGGAGGCTGAGGGGTGACCTTATAGAGGCTTACAAAATCATGAGGGGCATGGATAGGATAGGGTCTTCCTTGGGGTAGGGGAGTCCAGAACTAGATGGCATAGGTTTGGGGTGAGAGGGAAAAGAGGGGAAAGGGGCAATTTTTTCATGCAGAGGGTGGTACGTGTATGGAATGAGCTGCCAGAGAAAGTGGTGAAGGCTGGTACAATTGCAACATTTAAGAGGCATCTGGATGAGTATATGAATAGGAAGGGTTTGGAGGGGTATTGGCTGGGTGCTGGCAGGTGGGACTAGATTGGGTTGGGATATCTGGTCGGCATGGATGGGTGGACCGAATGGTCTGTTTTCATGCTGTACATCTCTGTGACTCTATAACCAGTTGACCAAACAAGTATTGACCCTTAGACTCTGAATAGAAATGAGGATTGGTGACATCACCTGACTATAATCACAAACTGCTGGTGATCAGTTCCACAAATCTGACAAATCCCAAAACTCAGGGCCTAGTATCTGTGATATAGTCACCCTCAAATTTTTTAACATGAACTGCCCACAGCCTGGCCCACCTTTCATCCTTGAACCTTATTTTGTTAAAATTCTTTTGAACCAAGGAATGATTATTCTTGTACCATAAAACAGGTTTTGATGGGGAGTCAGCCAACTCAAAATGCTAACTCTGCTTTCTTCCCATAGATACTGCCAGACCTGCTGAGATTTTCCAAGAATTTCTGTTTTTATTTCATATATCCAGCATCTGCAGTTCTTTGTTTAATCTTCATGTGCTACATCTCTTCCAGGGATGCCCACCTTGATAAAGTTCTGCTCCTCTGACAGGATTTCAGTCTAACCTTTCTCCTCGTTCACCATCATTATTTGTGTTTTCTGTCCTGATATTTGAGAATTATTGTTGAATCTTTTCTTGCTCAGGAAGGCATGTTACTCGCTGTCCAGAATGTGCACAGCCTTCAGAGGATTGTTCAGGATTGCAACCACAACAACGGTGACTCTCTTCAGGAATTGAAGACCTACCAACATTCCTTTGAAAGTTTTGTAAGTACCGGATCTGATCTAAGAATTTTCTTCATGTTTCAGCTGCCAGATCCTCTTGGAGTGTTTGTGAAGTCACTGGGAATTAAATGCCAATCTCCTGAACAATGCTGGGAGTAAAGGTGCAGCACAGGTGGCTCAGTGGTTAGCACTGCTGCCTCTCAGCACCAGGGTCCTGGGTTCAATTCCAGCCTTGGGCAACTGTGTGGAGTTTACATGTTCTCCCCGTGTCTGTGTGGGTTTCCTCCCATATCCAAAAATGTGCAGGTCAGGTGAATCGTGCCTTACTCAGGGGTAAATGTAGGGTAATTGACCTGGGTGGGTTACTCGTTGGAGGGTCAGTGTGGACTTGTTGGGCTGAAGGGCCTGTTTCCACACTGTAACGAGTCTAATCTAATCAGTAACAAAAAAAAGACCAGTAGAAAAATCCAAGGAGTTTTATATAATATTGTTCACTTTTTCTTCATTTTCCTGAAGTATTTTGACTTAAGGTTAAATGAGTGATTCTGGAGAGAACTGTTGAAGTGCACAGATTGGTTGGAAGTAGAAGATATTGCGATTAGACCATGAGGGCTAGGCCCAGGCACCTAGAAACCCTGTGAGAATGTGACCTGCCTTTGACCATTTTAGTCATTGGTTTTGTGCCAGATTACTGTGGGCTACTATTTTTAATGCATGATTATCTTAGTGATAATGTTAAAATGGAGGAACAGAACACTCAATCACTTCAGCATCAATCATAACCAGATTAGACACAGCATAGAGCTACTGCTGGTCATTGAACTCCCTCCTTCAGTTAGAACTGATTCAATGCCAGGGCAAGGGGCTGAATGGCCTCCCCCACCCCCCCATCTCATGAGGAAAGGTTAGGTAGATTGGTCCTGCAATCCATGGGGTTTAGAAGGTGTGAGGAGTGACCTCATTGAAATAAATGAGATTCTTAGGAAACTTGTCAGGGTCAATGTGGAGAGGTTGTTTCCCCGTGTGGGAGAGTCCAGGGACCAGACAGCATCATCTCAGGACAAGGGGTTGGACGTTTAAGATAGAGATAGGGAGGAGTTTGTTTTCCTCTCAAGAGGAGTGAATCTGTGGAATTCTTTACCACAGACGGCTGTCGGGGCTGGGTCATAAGTATATTCAAGACTGAGATTGATAGATTTTTAATCAGTGAAGAAATTGAGGTTTATAGAGAAAAGGCAGGAAAATAGAGTTGAAGGTTATAAGATGGTAAGATATAGAGGCCATATTAGGCCATTCAGCCCATTGAGTTTGCTTTGCCATTCAATCATGGCTGATGTGTGAAAAGTGATGCAAAATATCAGCTCACTTCCTCTGCCATTTCTTTGATCATTGTTTCTGCTTCTTCAGGTTCATTTTCTAACAGTCCAATGTCCACTGTTACCTCCCTCTTACTCTTCAGAGATGTGAACAACTCTACTACAATCGTTTTTTTGAAACTAGCGAGCTTCCTCTGATAGTTCCATCTTCCTCCCCAGTTCTCATGCTTGTTCAGTTATCCTCTGCTGGTTTTTAAAGGCTTCCCACTAATCTTCACCACATTGTATGCTTTCTCTTATGCTTTTATGTTCTCCCTGACTTCCCTTGTCAGCCATGGTTGCCTCATCCTTCCATTAGTACGTTTCGTCTTTGTTGGGATGAACTTCTGCTGTGCCTCTCAAATTGCCCTCAGAAACTCCTGCCATCGCTGCTCTACCATCTTCCCTGTTAGGCTCCCTTCCAATTAATTCTGGCCAGCTCCTCCCTCATGTCTTTGTCGTTCCTTTTACTCAATTGAAATACCATTCCATTGGATTCCAGCTTCTCCCTGTCAAACCGCACGATGAATTCTGTTATGTTATTGTCACTGCCCCTCAGGGGTTCCTTCACCTTCAGCTCCCTAATCCAGTCTGCCTCATTACACATCACCAAATCCAGAAGTACCTGTTCCCTTGTGGGCCCAACCACAAGCTGCTCCAAAAAAACCACATTACAAACACCATAAATTCCTTTTCTTGAAATCCACTACCGATCTGATTTTCCAGTCCAACTGCACATTGAACTCCCCCATGAGTATTGTAATAGTACCTTTCTTACATGCCTGTTCTATCTCCTGATGTTTGGTCTGTCCTACATCCTGACTACTGCTAGGAGGCCTGTACATAACTCTCATCGGGGTCTTTTTCCCTTTGCAAGTTCCTCGACTCTACTCACACAGATTCTATGACTCCCAACTCTATATGATTTCTTGCAATCAATTTAATTTCATTTCTTACTAACGAGGCAACCCCACCCTCCCCCTCTATCTGCCCATCCTTTTGATAGGACATGTATTCTTGGATATTTAGTTCCTTGCTCTGATCCCCTTGCAGTCACATCTCTGTGATACCCACAACCTGCCAATTTCAGTCTATGCTACAAGCTCATTGACCCTTGTTTTGGATTCCACATTCATTCAAGTGCAACACCCTCAGTCCTGCATTGACTGCCTCCCTTCTCATTGTCTCATTATCTGCTGTGCATGAAGTTAGATTCCCGACCCTTGCCCTCTCCTATTACTTGTTCTCAAAATTTTAACTCTGCTGACTCCACCCCCTTTAACTTTCCATGGAAAGGAACCCTTGCCCCTACTATATTGTTTGAAATCTTATCCACAGCCCTAGTTATGTGATTTGCCAAGTTTCTGGTCCCAGTCTGATTAAGTGGAGCCCGGTCCCATCTGAACAGCTCCCTCCTTCCCCAGTACTGGGGCCAATACCCCATGAATTCAAACCTGTTTCTCTGACATCAACCTTTGAGCCACACATTTACATCTTTAATCTTATGTTAATTTGCTTGTGGTTCAGGGAGTAACCTGGAGGTTGTTACCTTTCTGGTTCTGTTTTTTAAATTTAGCTGCTAATATTCCCTCAGCAGAACCACTTTCCTCTTTCTACCTACACTGCTGGTGCATCCATGGATCACGACAACTGGATCTTTCCCGTCCCACTCCAAGCTCCTCTGCAGCCCAGATGAGACATCCTGAACTTGGGCAGCAGGCAGGCAACACAGCCTTCGAGACTCTCAATCCTGGCCACTGAGAACAGTTTCTATTCTCTGACTATCCTATCCTGATTACAATTACATTTCAGTTTTCTCCCCCCTCTTGCACAGCTCCTGATACCACGGTGCTATGGTCAGTTCAACCTTCCCACAGCTCCCTCCACCCCCACCCCCCCGCCCCCACTCCCATCGACACGGAATGAGAAGCTCAAACCTGTTCGACAAGCTCCAGGGCTAACGCTCCTCAGCATTACCTGGTTCCCTCGTAGTCGCCTTCTCCTGTCCCTGACCATGACGGAATTTGAGGTCGTTAATCTAAAGGATGTGTCTGCCTCCTGAAACGCAACATCCAGGTAACTTTCCCCCTCCCTGATGTGTCACAGTATTTGAAGCTCAGACACCTGCTTCCTCAAACAACTAACACTTGCTCCAGATGTGCTCACTCTGAACCAATGGGTCCACCAGCTCCCACATCAAACAGGTACAACACATCGCCTGGCCTAGCATCTCTATTTTAGTTACTTAGTTCTTAATTTGACATTTAAAAATTTCATATTGGTCATTTAGTTTGTAAATATTTACCCTATTTACCTTCGATCTGAAAATAACCTGTAATTAGTCATAGAGATGTACCGCACGGAAACCGACCCTTCCGTCCAACTCGTCAATGTCGACCAGGTATCCTAAATTAATCCAGTCCCATTTGCTAGCACCCGGTCCATATCCCTCCAAACCCTTCCTATTCATGTCCCCATCCAGATGCCTTTTAAATGTTGTAATTGTATCAGCCTCCACCACTTCCTCTGGCAGATCATTCCATACACACACCACCCTCTGTGTGAAAGAGTTACCCCTTAGGTCTCTTTTATATCTTTCCCCACTCACTGTAAGCCTATGCCGTCTAGTTCTGGACTCCCACACTTCAGAGAAAAGACCTTGTCTATTTATCCTATCCATTCCCCTCATGATTTTATAAACCCCGATAAGGTCACCCCTCAGCCTCCAACGCTCCAGGGAAACAGCCCCAGCCTGTTCAGCCTCTCCATGGCATGAGGCCGGGAGTTTACAGTTCAACACTCAACACAGAGAAAACCACCTTCGAAATCTCCCCAAGCCCACCCTAATTCGATATCCAGCCATGCCTCTCCTCCCTGATCTGACCTACCAATCCACCTTCCTATTCACCTATTCACTGCACCCCTCCGCACTGACCAATCACAATTATTACCTACCTGCATCCACCAACCACCAACCCACCAACCCTTCCCCCAGCCACAAACCCCCTCCCTCTATTTGTGGGCTCCTTTCCACCTTCCTCATCCTGAGGAAGGGACGAGACCCAAACATCATCTTTCCCTGTCCCCCCCCAATACTGCCTGACCCACTGTGCCCTTTCCCCCCGATACTGCCTGACCCACTGTGCCCTTTCCCCCCGATACTGCCTGACCCACTGTGCCCTTTCCCCCCGATACTGCCTGACCCACTGTGCCCTTTCCCGTTCCCCCCGATACTGCCTGACCCACTGTGCCCTTTCCCGTTCCCCCCGATACTGCCTGACCCACTGTGCCCTTTCCCTTTCCCCCCGATACTCCCTGACCCACTGTGCCCTTTCCCGTTCCCCCCGATACTCCCTGACCCACTGTGCCCTTTCCCGTTCCCCCCGATATTCCCTGACCCACTGTGCCCTTTCCCGTTCCCCCCGATACTGCCTGACCCACTGTGCCCTTTCCCGTTCCCCTGATACTCCCTGACCCACTGTGCCCTTTCCCTTTCCCCCCGATACTCCCTGACCCACTGTGCCCTTTCCCGTTCCCCCCGATATTCCCTGACCCACTGTGCCCTTTCCCGTTCCCCTCATACCGCCTGACCCACTGTGCCCTTTCCCGTTCCCCCGATACTCCCTGACCCACTGTGCCCTTTCCCGTTCCCCCTGATACTCCCTGACCCACTGTGCCCTTTCCCGTTCCCCCTCGATACTCCCTGACCCACTGTGCCCTTTCCCGTTCCCCTGATACTCCCTGACCCACTGTGCCCTTTCCCGTTCCCCCTGATACTCCCTGACCCACTTTGCCCTTTCCCGTTCCCCTGATACTCCCTGACCCACTGTGCCCTTTCCCGTTCCCCCTGATACTCCCTGACCCACTTTGCCCTTTCCCGTTCCCCCGATACTCCCTGACCCACTGTGCCCTTTCCCCCCGATACTGCCTGACCCACTGTGTCCTTTCCCGTTCCCCTGATACTGCCTGACCCACTGTGCCCTTTCCCATTCCCCCTGATACTCCCTGACCCACTGTGTCCTTTCCCGTTCCCCCGATACTCCCTGACCCACTGTGCCCTTTCCCGTTCCCCTGATACTCCCTGACCCACTGTGCCCTTTCCCCCCGATACTGCCTGACCCACTGTGTCCTTTCCCGTTCCCCTGATACTGCCTGACCCACTGTGCCCTTTCCCATTCCCCCTGATACTCCCTGACCCACTGTGTCCTTTCCCGTTCCCCCGATACTCCCTGACCCACTGTGCCCTTTCCCCTCGATACTCCCTGACCCACTGTGCCCTTTCCCCCCGATACTCCCTGACCCACTGTGCCCTTTCCCCTCGATACTCCCTGACCCACTGTGCCCTTTCCCCTCGATACTCCCTGACCCACTGTGCCCTTTCCCCTCGATACTCCCTGACCCACTGTGCCCTTTCCCCCCGATACTCCCTGACCCACTGTGCCCTTTCCCATTCCCGTTCCCGTTACCCTGATACTCCCTGACCCACTGTGCCCTTTCCCGTTCCACCGATACTCCCTGACCCACTGTGCCCTTTCCCGTTCCCCCGATACTCCCTGACCCACTGTGCCCTTTCCCATTCCCCCGATACTCCCTGACCCACTGTGTCCTTTCCCGTTCCCCCGATACTGCCTGACCCACTGTGCCCTTTCCCGTTCCCCTCATACCGCCTGACCTACTGTGCCCTTTCCCATTCCCGCGATACTGCCTGACCCACTGTGCCCTTTCCCGTTCCCCCGATACTCCCTGACCCACCGTGCCCTTTCCCGTTCCCCCGATACTCCCTGACCCACTGTGCCCTTTCCCGTTCCCCCCGATACTCCCTGACCCACTGTGCCCTTTCCCATTCCCCCGATACTCCCTGACCCACTGTACCCTTTCCCGTTCCCCCCGATACTCCCTGACCCAATGTGTCCTTTCCCGTTCCCCGATACTCCCTGACCCACTGTGCCCTTTCCCGTTCCCCTGATACTCCCTGACCCACTGTGCCCTTTCCCATTCCCCCGATACTCCCTGACCCACTGTGCCCTTTCCCGTTCCCGCCGATACTCCCTGACCCACTGTGCCCTTTCCCGTTCCCCCCGATACTCCCTGACCCACTGTACCCTTTCCCGTTCCCCCCGATACTGCCTGACCCACTGTGCCCTTTCCCGTTCCCCCCGATACTCCCTGACCCACTGTGCCCTTTCCCGTTCCCCCCGATACTGCCTGACCCACTGTGCTCTTTCCCGTTCCCCCCGATACTGCCTGACCCACGGTGCCCTTTCCCATTCCCCCCGATACTCCCTTGACCCACTGTGCCCTTTCCCGTTCCCCTGATACTCCCTGACCCACTGTGCCCTTTCCCGTTCCCCCCGATACTCCCTGA
This sequence comes from Chiloscyllium punctatum, assembly GCF_047496795.1. Classification (NCBI taxonomy): domain Eukaryota; kingdom Metazoa; phylum Chordata; class Chondrichthyes; order Orectolobiformes; family Hemiscylliidae; genus Chiloscyllium; species Chiloscyllium punctatum. The sequence continues at coordinate 4,703,845 of NC_092752.1, forward strand.
CCCACTGTGTCCTTTCCCGTTCCCCGATACTCCCTGACCCACTGTGCCCTTTCCCGTTCCCCTGATACTCCCTGACCCACTGTGCCCTTTCCCATTCCCCCGATACTCCCTGACCCACTGTGCCCTTTCCCGTTCCCCCCGATACTCCCTGACCCACTGTGCCCTTTCCCGTTCCCCCCGATACTCCCTGACCCACTGTGCCCTTTCCCGTTCCCCCCGATACTCCCTGACCCACTGTACCCTTTCCCGTTCCCCCCGATACTGCCTGACCCACTGTGCCCTTTCCCGTTCCCCCCGATACTCCCTGACCCACTGTGCCCTTTCCCGTTCCCCCCGATACTGCCTGACCCACTGTCCCCTTTCCCGTTCCCCCCGATACTGCCTGACCCACTGTGCCCTTTCCCGTTCCCCCCGATACTCCCTTGACCCACTGTGCCCTTTCCCGTTCCCCTGATACTCCCTGACCCACTGTGCCCTTTCCCGTTCCCCCCGATACTGCCTGACCCACTGTGCCCTTTCCCATTCCCCCCGATACTGCCTGACCCACTGTGCCCTTTCCCATTCCCCCCGATACTCCCTTGACCCACTGTGCCCTTTCCCGTTCCCCTGATACTCCCTGACCCACTGTGCCCTTTCCCGTTCCCCCCGATACTGCCTGACCCACTGTGCCCTTTCCCATTCCCCCCGATACTGCCTGACCGACTGTGCCCTTTCCCATTCCCCCCGATACTCCCTTGACCCACTGTGCCCTTTCCCGTTCCCCTGATACTCCCTGACCCACTGTGCCCTTTCCCGTTCCCCCCGATACTCCCTGACCCACTGTGTCCTTTCCCGTTCCCCTGATACTCCCTGACCCACTGTGCCCTTTCCTGTTCCCCCGATACTCCCTGACCCACTGTGCCCTTTCCCATTCCCCCCGATACTCCCTGACCCACTGTGCCCTTTCCCCCCGATACTCCCTGACCCACTGTGCCCTTTCCCATTCCCCCCGATACTCCCTGACCCACTGTGCCCTTTACCGTTCCCCCGATACTCCCTGACCCACTGTGCCCTTTCCCGTTCCCCCGATACTCCCTGACCCACTGTGCCCTTTCCCGTTCCCCCGATACTCCCTGACCCACTGTGCCCTTTCCCGTTCCCCCGATACTCCCTGACCCACTGTGCCCTTTCCCGTTCCCCCGATACTCCCTGACCCACTGTGCCCTTTCCCGTTCCCCCGATACTCCCTGACCCACTGTGCCCTTTCCCGTTCCCCCGATACTCCCTGACCCACTGTGCCCTTTCCCGTTACCCTGATACTCCCTGACCCACTGTGCCCTTTCCCGTTCCCCCGATACTCCCTGAACCACTGTGCCCTTTCCCGTTCCCCCGATACTCCCTGACCCACTGTGCCCTTTCCCGTTCACCCGATACTGCCTGAACCACTGTGCCCTTTCCCGTTCCCCTGATACTCCCTGACCCACTGTGCCCTTTCCCGTTCCCCCCGATACTCCCTGACCCACTGTGCCCTTTCCCGTTCCCCTCATACCGCCTGACCTACTGTGCCCTTTCCCCCCGATACTCCCTGACCCACTGTGCCCTTTCCCGTTCCCCCCGATACTGCCTGACCCACTGTGCCCTTTCCCCCCGATACTCCCTGACCCACTGTGCCCTTTCCCGTTCACCCGATACTCCCTGACCCACTGTGCCCTTTCCCGTTCCCCCCGATACTGCCTGATCCACTGTGCCCTTTCCCATTCCCCCCGATACTCCCTGACCCACTGTGCCCTTTCCCGTTCCCCCGATACTCCCTGACCCACCGTGCCCTTTCCCGCTCCCCCCGATACTCCCTGACCCACTGTGCCCTTTCCCGTTCCCCTGATACTCCCTGACCCACTGTGCCCTTTCCCGTTCCCCCCGATACTGCCTGACCCACTGTGCCCTTTCCCGTTCCCCCGATACTCCCTGACCCACTGTGCCCTTTCCCGTTCCCCCGATACTCCCTGACCCTCTGTGCCCTTTCCCGTTCCCCCGATACTCCCTGACCCTCTGTGCCCTTTCCCGTTCCCCCGATACTCCCTGACCCACTGTGCCCTTTCCCGTTCCCCCGATACTCCCTGACCCACTGTGCCCTTTCCCATTCCCCTGATACTCCCTGACCCACTGTGCCCTTTCCCATTCCCCCCGATACTGCCTGACCCACTGTGCCCTTTCCCGTTCCCCCCGATACTCCCTGACCCACTGTGCCCTTTCCCGTTCCCCTGATACTGCCTGACCCACTGTGCCCTTTCCCCCCGATACTCCCTGACCCACTGTGCCCTTTCCCATTCCCTTTCCCGTTACCCTGATACTCCCTGACCCACTGTGCCCTTTCCCGTTCCCCCGATACTCCCTGAACCACTGTGCCCTTTCCCGTTCCCCCGATACTCCCTGACCCACTGTGCCCTTTCCCGTTCACCCGATACTGCCTGAACCACTGTGCCCTTTCCCGTTCCCCTGATACTCCCTGACCCACTGTGCCCTTTCCCGTTCCCCCCGATACTCCCTGACCCACTGTGCCCTTTCCCGTTCCCCCCGATACTCCCTGACCCACTGTGCCCTTTCCCGTTCCCCCTGATACTGCCTGACCCACTGTGCCCTTTCCCGTTCCCCCCGATACTGCCTGACCCACTGTGCCCTTTCCCGTTCCCCCCGATACTCCCTTGACCCACTGTGCCCTTTCCCGTTCCCCTGATACTCCCTGACCCACTGTGCCCTTTCCCGTTCCCCCCGATACTGCCTGACCCACTGTGCCCTTTCCCATTCCCCCCGATACTGCCTGACCCACTGTGCCCTTTCCCATTCCCCCTGATACTCCCTTGACCCACTGTGCCCTTTCCCGTTCCCCTGATACTCCCTGACCCACTGTGCCCTTTCCCGTTCCCCCCGATACTGCCTGACCCACTGTGCCCTTTCCCATTCCCCCCGATACTGCCTGACCGACTGTGCCCTTTCCCATTCCGCCCGATACTCCCTTGACCCACTGTGCCCTTTCCCGTTCCCCTGATACTCCCTGACCCACTGTGCCCTTTCCCGTTCCCCCCGATACTCCCTGACCCACTGTGTCCTTTCCCGTTCCCCTGATACTCCCTGACCCACTGTGCCCTTTCCCGTTCCCCCCGATACTGCCTGATCCACTGTGCCCTTTCCCATTCCCCCCGATACTCCCTGACCCACTGTGCCCTTTCCCGTTCCCCCGATACTCCCTGACCCACCGTGCCCTTTCCCGCTCCCCCCGATACTCCCTGACCCACTGTGCCCTTTCCCGTTCCCCTGATACTCCCTGACCCACTGTGCCCTTTCCCGTTCCCCCCGATACTGCCTGACCCACTGTGCCCTTTCCCATTCCCCCCGATACTCCCTTGACCCACTGTGCCCTTTCCCATTCCCCACGATACTCCCTTGACCCACTGTGCCCTTTCCCGTTCCCCTGATACTCCCTGACCCACTGTGCCCTTTCCCGTTCCCCCCGATACTACCTGACCCACTGTGCCCTTTCCCGTTCCACCCGATACTCCCTGACCCACTGTGTCCTTTCCCGTTCCCCTGATACTCCCTGACCCACTGTGCCCTTTCCTGTTCCCCCGATACTCCCTGACCCACTGTGCCCTTTCCCGTTCCCCCCGATACTCCCTGACCCACTGTGCCCTTTCCCCCCGATACTCCCTGACCCACTGTGCCCTTTCCCGTTCCCCTGATACTCCCTGACCCACTGTGCCCTTTCCCTTTCCCCCCGATACTCCCTGACCCACTGTGCCCTTTCCCGTTCCCCCCGATATTCCCTGACCCACTGTGCCCTTTCCCGTTCCCCTCATACCGCCTGACCCACTGTGCCCTTTCCCGTTCCCCCGATACTCCCTGACCCACTGTGCCCTTTCCCGTTCCCCCTGATACTCCCTGACCCACTGTGCCCTTTCCCGTTCCCCCTCGATACTCCCTGACCCACTGTGCCCTTTCCCGTTCCCCTGATACTCCCTGACCCACTGTGCCCTTTCCCGTTCCCCCTGATACTCCCTGACCCACTGTGCCCTTTCCCGTTCCCCTGATACTCCCTGACCCACTGTGCCCTTTCCCGTTCCCCCTGATACTCCCTGACCCACTTTGCCCTTTCCCGTTCCCCCGATACTCCCTGACCCACTGTGCCCTTTCCCCCCGATACTGCCTGACCCACTGTGTCCTTTCCCGTTCCCCTGATACTGCCTGACCCACTGTGCCCTTTCCCATTCCCCCTGATACTCCCTGACCCACTGTGTCCTTTCCCGTTCCCCCGATACTCCCTGACCCACTGTGCCCTTTCCCGTTCCCCTGATACTCCCTGACCCACTGTGCCCTTTCCCCCCGATACTGCCTGACCCACTGTGTCCTTTCCCGTTCCCCTGATACTGCCTGACCCACTGTGCCCTTTCCCATTCCCCCTGATACTCCCTGACCCACTGTGTCCTTTCCCGTTCCCCCGATACTCCCTGACCCACTGTGCCCTTTCCCCTCGATACTCCCTGACCCACTGTGCCCTTTCCCCCCGATACTCCCTGACCCACTGTGCCCTTTCCTCTCGATACTCCCTGACCCACTGTGCCCTTTCCCCTCGATACTCCCTGACCCACTGTGCCCTTTCCCCCCGATACTCCCTGACCCACTGTGCCCTTTCCCATTCCCGTTCCCGTTACCCTGATACTCCCTGACCCACTGTGCCCTTTCCCGTTCCACCGATACTCCCTGACCCACTGTGCCCTTTCCCGTTCCCCCGATACTCCCTGACCCACTGTGCCCTTTCCCATTCCCCCGATACTCCCTGACCCACTGTGTCCTTTCCCGTTCCCCCGATACTGCCTGACCCACTGTGCCCTTTCCCGTTCCCCTCATACCGCCTGACCTACTGTGCCCTTTCCCATTCCCGCGATACTGCCTGACCCACTGTGCCCTTTCCCGTTCCCCCGATACTCCCTGACCCACCGTGCCCTTTCCCGTTCCCCCGATACTCCCTGACCCACTGTGCCCTTTCCCGTTCCCCCCGATACTCCCTGACCCACTGTGCCCTTTCCCATTCCCCCGATACTCCCTGACCCACTGTACCCTTTCCCGTTCCCCCCGATACTCCCTGACCCAATGTGTCCTTTCCCGTTCCCCGATACTCCCTGACCCACTGTGCCCTTTCCCGTTCCCCTGATACTCCCTGACCCACTGTGCCCTTTCCCATTCCCCCGATACTCCCTGACCCACTGTGCCCTTTCCCGTTCCCGCCGATACTCCCTGACCCACTGTGCCCTTTCCCGTTCCCCCCGATACTCCCTGACCCACTGTGCCCTTTCCCGTTCCCCCCGATACTCCCTGACCCACTGTACCCTTTCCCGTTCCCCCCGATACTGCCTGACCCACTGTGCCCTTTCCCGTTCCCCCCGATACTCCCTGACCCACTGTGCCCTTTCCCGTTCCCCCCGATACTCCCTGACCCACTGTGCCCTTTCCCGTTCCCCTGATACTCCCTGACCCACTGTGCCCTTTCCCGTTCCCCCCGATACTGCCTGACCCACGGTGCCCTTTCCCATTCCCCCCGATACTCCCTTGACCCACTGTGCCCTTTCCCGTTCCCCTGATACTCCCTGACCCACTGTGCCCTTTCCCGTTCCCCCCGATACTCCCTGACCCACTGTGTCCTTTCCCGTTCCCCGATACTCCCTGACCCACTGTGCCCTTTCCCGTTCCCCTGATACTCCCTGACCCACTGTGCCCTTTCCCATTCCCCCGATACTCCCTGACCCACTGTGCCCTTTCCCGTTCCCCCCGATACTCCCTGACCCACTGTGCCCTTTCCCGTTCCCCCCGATACTCCCTGACCCACTGTGCCCTTTCCCGTTCCCCCCGATACTCCCTGACCCACTGTACCCTTTCCCGTTCCCCCCGATACTGCCTGACCCACTGTGCCCTTTCCCGTTCCCCCCGATACTCCCTGACCCACTGTGCCCTTTCCCGTTCCCCCCGATACTGCCTGACCCACTGTCCCCTTTCCCGTTCCCCCCGATACTGCCTGACCCACTGTGCCCTTTCCCGTTCCCCCCGATACTCCCTTGACCCACTGTGCCCTTTCCCGTTCCCCTGATACTCCCTGACCCACTGTGCCCTTTCCCGTTCCCCCCGATACTGCCTGACCCACTGTGCCCTTTCCCATTCCCCCCGATACTGCCTGACCCACTGTGCCCTTTCCCATTCCCCCCGATACTCCCTTGACCCACTGTGCCCTTTCCCGTTCCCCTGATACTCCCTGACCCACTGTGCCCTTTCCCGTTCCCCCCGATACTGCCTGACCCACTGTGCCCTTTCCCATTCCCCCCGATACTGCCTGACCGACTGTGCCCTTTCCCATTCCCCCCGATACTCCCTTGACCCACTGTGCCCTTTCCCGTTCCCCTGATACTCCCTGACCCACTGTGCCCTTTCCCGTTCCCCCCGATACTCCCTGACCCACTGTGTCCTTTCCCGTTCCCCTGATACTCCCTGACCCACTGTGCCCTTTCCCATTCCCCCCGATACTCCCTGACCCACTGTGCCCTTTCCCGTTCCCCCCGATACTCCCTGACCCACTGTGCCCTTTCCCCCCGATACTCCCTGACCCACTGTGCCCTTTCCCATTCCCCCCGATACTCCCTGACCCACTGTGCCCTTTACCGTTCCCCCGATACTCCCTGACCCACTGTGCCCTTTCCCGTTCCCCCGATACTCCCTGACCCACTGTGCCCTTTCCCGTTCCCCCGATACTCCCTGACCCACTGTGCCCTTTCCCGTTCCCCCGATACTCCCTGACCCACTGTGCCCTTTCCCGTTCCCCCGATACTCCCTGACCCACTGTGCCCTTTCCCGTTCCCCCGATACTCCCTGACCCACTGTGCCCTTTCCCGTTCCCCCGATACTCCCTGACCCACTGTGCCCTTTCCCGTTCCCCCGATACTCCCTGACCCACTGTGCCCTTTCCCGTTACCCTGATACTCCCTGACCCACTGTGCCCTTTCCCGTTCCCCCGATACTCCCTGAACCACTGTGCCCTTTCCCGTTCCCCCGATACTCCCTGACCCACTGTGCCCTTTCCCGTTCACCCGATACTGCCTGAACCACTGTGCCCTTTCCCGTTCCCCTGATACTCCCTGACCCACTGTGCCCTTTCCCGTTCCCCCCGATACTCCCTGACCCACTGTGCCCTTTCCCGTTCCCCTCATACCGCCTGACCTACTGTGCCCTTTCCCCCCGATACTCCCTGACCCACTGTGCCCTTTCCCGTTCCCCCCGATACTGCCTGACCCACTGTGCCCTTTCCCCCCGATACTCCCTGACCCACTGTGCCCTTTCCCGTTCACCCGATACTCCCTGACCCACTGTGCCCTTTCCCGTTCCCCCCGATACTGCCTGATCCACTGTGCCCTTTCCCATTCCCCCCGATACTCCCTGACCCACTGTGCCCTTTCCCGTTCCCCCGATACTCCCTGACCCACCGTGCCCTTTCCCGCTCCCCCCGATACTCCCTGACCCACTGTGCCCTTTCCCGTTCCCCTGATACTCCCTGACCCACTGTGCCCTTTCCCGTTCCCCCCGATACTGCCTGACCCACTGTGCCCTTTCCCGTTCCCCCGATACTCCCTGACCCACTGTGCCCTTTCCCATTCCCCCGATACTCCCTGACCCACTGTGCCCTTTCCCGTTCCCCCGATACTCCCTGACCCACTGTGCCCTTTCCCGTTCCCCCGATACTCCCTGACCCTCTGTGCCCTTTCCCGTTCCCCCGATACTCCCTGACCCTCTGTGCCCTTTCCCGTTCCCCCGATACTCCCTGACCCACTGTGCCCTTTCCCGTTCCCCCGATACTCCCTGACCCACTGTGCCCTTTCCCATTCCCCTGATACTCCCTGACCCACTGTGCCCTTTCCCATTCCCCCCGATACTGCCTGACCCACTGTGCCCTTTCCCGTTCCCCCCGATACTCCCTGACCCACTGTGCCCTTTCCCGTTCCCCTGATACTGCCTGACCCACTGTGCCCTTTCCCCCCGATACTCCCTGACCCACTGTGCCCTTTCCCATTCCCTTTCCCGTTACCCTGATACTCCCTGACCCACTGTGCCCTTTCCCGTTCCCCCGATACTCCCTGAACCACTGTGCCCTTTCCCGTTCCCCCGATACTCCCTGACCCACTGTGCCCTTTCCCGTTCACCCGATACTGCCTGAACCACTGTGCCCTTTCCCGTTCCCCTGATACTCCCTGACCCACTGTGCCCTTTCCCGTTCCCCCCGATACTCCCTGACCCACTGTGCCCTTTCCCGTTCCCCCCGATACTGCCTGACCCACTGTGCCCTTTCCCGTTCCCCCCGATACTGCCTGACCCACTGTGCCCTTTCCCGTTCCCCCCGATACTCCCTTGACCCACTGTGCCCTTTCCCGTTCCCCTGATACTCCCTGACCCACTGTGCCCTTTCCCGTTCCCCCCGATACTGCCTGACCCACTGTGCCCTTTCCCATTCCCCCCGATACTGCCTGACCCACTGTGCCCTTTCCCATTCCCCCTGATACTCCCTTGACCCACTGTGCCCTTTCCCGTTCCCCTGATACTCCCTGACCCACTGTGCCCTTTCCCGTTCCCCCCGATACTGCCTGACCCACTGTGCCCTTTCCCATTCCCCCCGATACTGCCTGACCGACTGTGCCCTTTCCCATTCCCCCCGATACTCCCTTGACCCACTGTGCCCTTTCCCGTTCCCCTGATACTCCCTGGCCCACTGTGCCCTTTCCCGTTCCCCCCGATACTCCCTGACCCACTGTGTCCTTTCCCGTTCCCCTGATACTCCCTGACCCACTGTGCCCTTTCCCGTTCCCCCCGATACTGCCTGATCCACTGTGCCCTTTCCCATTCCCCCCGATACTCCCTGACCCACTGTGCCCTTTCCCGTTCCCCCGATACTCCCTGACCCACCGTGCCCTTTCCCGCTCCCCCCGATACTCCCTGACCCACTGTGCCCTTTCCCGTTCCCCTGATACTCCCTGACCCACTGTGCCCTTTCCCGTTCCCCCCGATACTGCCTGACCCACTGTGCCCTTTCCCATTCCCCCCGATACTCCCTTGACCCACTGTGCCCTTTCCCATTCCCCACGATACTCCCTTGACCCACTGTGCCCTTTCCCGTTCCCCTGATACTCCCTGACCCACTGTGCCCTTTCCCGTTCCCCCCGATACTACCTGACCCACTGTGCCCTTTCCCGTTCCACCCGATACTCCCTGACCCACTGTGTCCTTTCCCGTTCCCCTGATACTCCCTGACCCACTGTGCCCTTTCCTGTTCCCCCGATACTCCCTGACCCACTGTGCCCTTTCCCGTTCCCCCCGATACTCCCTGACCCACTGTGCCCTTTCCCCCCGATACTCCCTGACCCACTGTGCCCTTTCCCATTCCCCCCGATACTCCCTGACCCACTGTGCCCTTTCCCGTTCCCCCGATACTCCCTGACCCACTGTGCCCTTTCCCATTCCCCCGATACTCCCTGACCCACTGTGCCCTTTCCCGTTCCCCCGATACTCCCTGACCCACTGTGCCCTTTCCCGTTCCCCCGATACTCCCTGACCCTCTGTGCCCTTTCCCGTTCCCCCGATACTCCCTGACCCACTGTGCCCTTTCCCGTTCCCCCGATACTCCCTGACCCACTGTGCCCTTTCCCGTTCCCCCGATACTCCCTGACCCACTGTGCCCTTTCCCATTCCCTTTCCCGTTACCCTGATACTCCCTGACCCACTGTGCCCTTTCCCATTCCCTTTCCCGTTACCCTGATACTCCCTGACCCACTGTGCCCTTTCCCGTTCCCCCGATACTCCCTGAACCACTGTGCCCTTTCCCGTTCCCCCGATACTCCCTGACCCACTGTGCCCTTTCCCGTTCACCCGATACTGCCTGAACCACTGTGCCCTTTCCCGTTCCCCTGATACTCCCTGACCCACTGTGCCCTTTCCCGTTCCCCCCGATACTCCCTGACCCACTGTGCCCTTTCCCGTTCCCCTCATACCGCCTGACCTACTGTGCCCTTTCCCCCCGATACTGCCTGACCCACTGTGCCCTTTCCCGCTCCCCCCGATACTCCCTGACCCACTGTGCCCTTTCCTGTTCCCCCCTGATACTCCCTGACCCACTGTGCCCTTTCCCATTCCCCCGGTGCTGCCTGACCCACTGTGCCCTTTCCCGTTCCCCCGATACTCCCTGACCCACTGTGCCCTTTCCCGTTCCCCTGATACTCCCTGACCCACTGTGCCCTTTCCCGTTCCCCCGGATACTCCCTGACCCACTGTGCCCTTTCCCGTTCCCCCGGATACTCCCTGACCCACTGTGCCCTTTCCCGTTCCCCCGGATACTCCCTGACCCACTGTGCCCTTTCCCATTCCCCCGATACTCCCTGACCCACCGTGCCCTTTCCCGCTCCCCCCGATACTCCCTGACCCACTGTGCCCTTTCCCGTTCCCCTGATACTGCCTGACCCACTGTGCCCTTTCCCCCCAATACTCCCTGACCCACTGTGCCCTTTCCCGTTCCCCTCATACTGCCTGACCCACTGTGCCCTTTCCCCTTCCCCCTGATACTGCCTGACCCACTGTGCTCTTTCCCGTTCCCCCAAATACTCCCTGACCCACTGTGCCCTTTCCCATTCCCCCGATACTCCCTGACCCACTGTGCCCTTTCCCGTACCCGTTCCCCCCAATACTCCCTGACCCACTGTGCCCTTTCCTGTTCCCCTGATACTCCCTGACCCACTGTGCCCTTTCCCGTTCCCCCCGATACTCCCTGACCCACTGTGCCCTTTCCCATTCCCCCGATACTGCCTGACCCACTGTGCCCTTTCCCATTCCCCCCGATACTGCCTGACCCACTGTGCCCTTTCCCGTTCCCCCCGATACTCCCTGACCCACTGTGCCCTTTCCCGTTCCCCTGATACTCCCTGACCCACTGTGCCCTTTCCCGTTCCCCCGATACTCCCTGACCCACTGTGCCCTTTCCCCTTCCCCTCATACTCCCTGACCCACTGTGCCCTTTCCCTTTCCCCCCGATACTGCCTGACCCACTGTGCCCTTTCCCGTTCCCCTGATACTCCCTGACCCACTGTGCCCTTTCCCGTTCCCCCCGATACTCCCTGACCCACTGTGCCCTTTCCCGTTCCCCCCGATACTCCCTGACCCACTGTGCCCTTTCCCGTTCCCCTGATACTGCCTGACCCGCTGTGCCCTTTCCCGTTCCCCCCGATACTGCCTGACCCACTGTGCCCTTTCCCGTTCCCCTGATACTCCCTGACCCACTGTGCCCTTTCCCGTTCCCCCCGATACTCCCTGACCCACTGTGCCCTTTCCCGTTCCCCCCGATACTCCCTGACCCACTGTGCCCTTTCCCGTTCCCCTGATACTGCCTGACCCGCTGTGCCCTTTCCCGTTCCCCTATACTCCCTGACCCACTGTGCCCTTTCCCGTTCCCCTGATACTGCCTGACCCGCTGTGCCCTTTCCCGATCCCCTGATACTGCCTGACCCGCTGTGCCCTTTCCCGATCCCCTGATACTGCCTGACCCACTGTGCCCTTTCCCGTTCCCCTATACTCCCTGACCCACTGTGCCCTTTCCCGTTCCCCCGATACTCCCTGACCCACTGTGCCCTTTCCCGTTCCCCCCGATACTCCCTGACCCACTGTGCCCTTTCCCGTTCCCCTCATACCGCCTGACCTACTGTGCCCTTTCCCCCCGATACTGCCTGACCCACTGTGCCCTTTCCCGCTCCCCCCGATACTCCCTGACCCACTGTGCCCTTTCCTGTTCCCCCCTGATACTCCCTGACCCACTGTGCCCTTTCCCATTCCCCCGGTGCTGCCTGACCCACTGTGCCCTTTCCCGTTCCCCCGATACTCCCTGACCCACTGTGCCCTTTCCCGTTCCCCCGGATACTCCCTGACCCACTGTGCCCTTTCCCGTTCCCCCAGATACTCCCTGACCCACTGTGCCCTTTCCCGTTCCCCCGGATACTCCCTGACCCACTGTGCCCTTTCCCGTTCCCCCGGATACTCCCTGACCCACTGTGCCCTTTCCCGTTCCCCCGATACTCCCTGACCCACCGTGCCCTTTCCCGCTCCCCCCGATACTCCCTGACCCACTGTGCCCTTTCCTGTTCCCCCCTGATACTCCCTTGACCCACTGTGCCCTTTCCCGTTCCCCTGATACTGCCTGACCCACTGTGCCCTTTCCCCCCAATACTCCCTGACCCACTGTGCCCTTTCCCGTTCCCCTCATACTGCCTGACCCACTGTGCCCTTTCCCGTTCCCCCTGATACTGCCTGACCCACTGTGCCCTTTCCCGTTCCCCCAAATACTCCCTGACCCACTGTGCCCTTTCCCATTCCCCCGATACTCCCTGACCCACTGTGCCCTTTCCTGTTCCCCTGATACTCCCTGACCCACTGTGCCCTTTCCCGTTCCCCCCGATACTCCCTGACCCACTGTGCCCTTTCCCGTTCCCCCGATACTGCCTGACCCACTGTGCCCTTTCCCGTTCCCCTGATACTCCCTGACCCACTGTGCCCTTTCCCGTTCCCCCGATACTCCCTGACCCACTGTGCCCTTTTTCCCTTCCCCTCATACTCCCTGACCCACTGTGCCCTTTCCCTTTCCCCCCGATACTGCCTGACCCACTGTGCCCTTTCCCGTTCCCCTGATACTCCCTGACCCACTGTGCCCTTTCCCGTTCCCCCCGATACTCCCTGACCCACTGTGCCCTTTCCCGTTCCCCCCGATACTCCCTGACCCACTGTGCCCTTTCCCGTTCCCCTGATACTGCCTGACCCACTGTGCCCTTTCCCGTTCCCCTATACTCCCTGACCCACTGTGCCCTTTCCCGTTCCCCTGATACTGCCTGACCCGCTGTGCCCTTTCCCGATCCCCTGATACTGCCTGACCCGCTGTGCCCTTTCCCGATCCCCTGATACTGCCTGACCCACTGTGCCCTTTCCCGTTCCCCTATACTCCCTGACCCACTGTGCCCTTTCCCGTTCCCCCGATACTCCCTGACCCACTGTGCCCTTTCCCGTTCCCCCCGATACTCCCTGACCCACTGTGCCCTTTCCCGTTCCCCTCATACCGCCTGACCTACTGTGCCCTTTCCCCCCGATACTGCCTGACCCACTGTGCCCTTTCCCGCTCCCCCCGATACTCCCTGACCCACTGTGCCCTTTCCTGTTCCCCCCTGATACTCCCTGACCCACTGTGCCCTTTCCCATTCCCCCGGTGCTGCCTGACCCACTGTGCCCTTTCCCGTTCCCCCGATACTCCCTGACCCACTGTGCCCTTTCCCGTTCCCCCGATACTCCCTGACCCACTGTGCCCTTTCCCGTTCCCCCGGATACTCCCTGACCCACTGTGCCCTTTCCCGTTCCCCCGGATACTCCCTGACCCACTGTGCCCTTTCCCGTTCCCCCGGATACTCCCTTACCCACTGTGCCCTTTCCCGTTCCCCCGATACTCCCCGACCCACCGTGCCCTTTCCCGCTCCCCCCGATACTCCCTGACCCACTGTGCCCTTTCCTGTTCCCCCCTGATACTCCCTTGACCCACTGTGCCCTTTCCCGTTCCCCTGATACTGCCTGACCCACTGTGCCCTTTCCCCCCAATACTCCCTGACCCACTGTGCCCTTTCCCGTTCCCCTCATACTGCCTGACCCACTGTGCCCTTTCCCGTTCCCCCTGATACTGCCTGACCCACTGTGCCCTTTCCCGTTCCCCCAAATACTCCCTGACCCACTGTGCCCTTTCCCATTCCCCCGATACTCCCTGACCCACTGTGCCCTTTCCCGTTCCCGTTCCCCCCAATACTCCCTGACCCACTGTGCCCTTTCCTGTTCCCCTGATACTCCCTGACCCACTGTGCCCTTTCCCGTTCCCCCCGATACTCCCTGACCCACTGTGCCCTTTCCCGTTCCCCCGATACTGCCTGACCCACTGTGCCCTTTCCCGTTCCCCTGATACTGCCTGACCCACTGTGCCCTTTCCCGTTCCCCCGATACTCCCTGACCCACTGTGCCCTTTCCCCTTCCCCTCATACTCCCTGACCCACTGTGCCCTTTCCCTTTCCCCCCGATACTGCCTGACCCACTGTGCCCTTTCCCGTTCCCCCCGATACTCCCTGACCCACTGTGCCCTTTCCCGTTCCCCTGATACTGCCTGACCCACTGTGCCCTTTCCCGTTCCCCTATACTCCCTGACCCACTGTGCCCTTTCCCGTTCCCCTGATACTGCCTGACCCGCTGTGCCCTTTCCCGATCCCCTGATACTGCCTGACCCGCTGTGCCCTTTCCCGATCCCCTGATACTGCCTGACCCACTGTGCCCTTTCCCGTTCCCCTATACTCCCTGACCCACTGTGCCCTTTCCCGTTCCCCCGATACTCCCTGACCCACTGTGCCCTTTCCCGTTCCCCCGATACTCCCTGACCCACTGTGCCCTTTCCCGTTCCCCTGATACTCCCTGACCCACTGTGCCCTTTCCCGTTCCCCTGATACTCCCTGACCCACTGTGCCCTTTCCCGTTTCCCTGATACTGCCTGACCCGCTGTGCCCTTTCCCGATCCCCTGATACTGCCTGACCCACTGTGCCCTTTCCCGTTCCCCTGATACTCCCTGACCCACTGTGCCCTTTCCTGTTCCCCTGATACTCCCTGACCCACTGTACCGTGATATTGCCTGACCTGCCGTGTTTCTCCAATTCCCAGAATTACCACTGTCTTCTTCGAGAAAGCCACTTGTCACAGAAGCTTGCATCCATCCTCCACAGTGATCATTGTGCACATCCAAACTCAAGTTTTTTTTACATCTATTTATAGAAACTCAAGTAAATCCCAAGCTAATGTTCACCAGCTGCATACAATTAAAACACAATGAATATACAATTAACACCCACCACCTGCCAGTTCCCCTTCAAGTTGCGCACCACCCAGACTCCGAATTATCTCCATTGTTATGGGTCAAGACCCTGGTGCCCCTTCCCTAACTGCACTGTTACTTTATCAACACAGTTCAAGTGGACATCTTCCTCAGGGCAGTTGGAAATTACACAGTAAATGCTGGCCTACCCAACAATGTCCAAATCCAATGAATGATATTTTGAAAATTCAAAACAGAGGACAGACACTTTGATAAGCTGTCCCACTCATCTTGTCCCAGGCAGACCCCCGAGACTCCACATGGAGCAAGTGGGAAGGAACTTCTCTTCCTCTTGTTCCCTCAAGGATTCCACAGCGATGTAATATTTTTAAAGGTGGACATTATCTGGCTGGGTGAGTCCCTCTTGTGAAGTAAAATGTTTCATAGGAGCATTGTTGACAAAGTCTGACTGTGGGACAAATGAGGAAATATTGGGTTAAAGAGGTGGGTTTTACAGAATGGTAAGAGAGAGATTGAGAAATGGAGCAGTTTTGTCAGAATTCCCAGAATTCCAAAGTTTAGGGCCCAGGCAGCTGAAGGCACAAATGCTGTTTTTTCAAAAAAATCATTTGTGTAGGTCTTGCTATCTCAGCCAGCAGTTATCGTCTGTCCCTAATTGCCCAGGTAAGGATGGCAGTTCCCTTCCCTAATGGACATTAGTGACTTGAGGGGTTTTTCTGACAATCGATAATAGTTTCAATAGACACTTAATTCCAGCATTTTATTGAATTCAAACTCTACAATCTGGGAACATTATCTGGGTCTCTGGACAGTCTTGCAATAATACCACTATAACATCACCTTCACCCAATGATGGAACAATGAAAGTTTGGGAAATGGAAGGGGGCAGAATTGGAGGTGTGCAGAGATCTTGGAGGGTTGTGGGGCAGGAGGAGGTTATAGAGATGGGGGATGAATGAGCCATGGATGTGTTTGAGCACAAGGATGAACCTTGTACAAGTGGGATGCTGCCAGACTGGGATTCAGTGTTGGGCAGAACATCTGCTTGGGTCTATCTCTAACCCCAACCATAACATCTAACTCCTGACTTATCATTTCAGAAAGATCGTTTGGGAAGGCTCGTTGTGACGCCACTTGCCACGTTACACGTCCTATTTTCGACTCCTCAGAAGCTCATACAGAAGCGTTATGACAAATTGCTCGATTATGTCAGCTGCCTCAAGCAGTCCGAAAGCGTGAGAGACAAGAGGGAGGCAGAGGAACTGAACGAGGCAAAGAAGGATTATGAAGCATTGAATGGCCAGTTGGTGGAGGAACTTCAGAAGTTTAACAAGGCAGCAAAGAAAATACTAATTAACTGCATCTTCTGCTTCATGGCTGTCTTCAGGGACCTCATGAGCTCAGCGCTGCAGGCCTCCCCGCCTGTAAAGACCATCCTGGTGGGTTTGAACCTGTGGATGAGGGGCTTCAGTTCACCGAATTTACCTTGAAACCACTTCATTAACGTGTACTGTTGAAATTCTCTGGTACTCTGCTCAGATGGATTGATTTAGAAGTATTGAAGATTAAAGGATTGTCTCATTGAGATTTTGAAGCTGGTAAAAGGACTTGATGAGGTAGATAAGGTATATCCTTTGACGGGGACGGGTGGAACAGAGTCTAGAATGAGGAGACATAAACTTAGGGCTAGGCTATTTAAGAGGCAATGGTAGATAACACTTCTCCACACAGGCTACTGATTATAACATTGCGCTATACTCATGGTGTGGAGCAGAAGTTATTGCCGTCTTTAAAAGGAGAGATATTTTAAGTACAGATGGGTAATAGATGAAATTTGGATTGTCTGTGTGCAGTGCCTACATCATAGTTTCTGACAATATGAATCCATTATCCTCTGCGGTACATTGAAATGTAAACACCCATTGACTGTTCCTGGGCCAAGCATCCTCTACTGCACACCATGCTAACACCAGGGGGCAGAGCGAGCATTCTCTCAGCAGTTCCATTCTGTATTTCAGCTCACACAATCATGGTTCAAATGCCATTGTTGTTGAATCAGAGACAAAAAATACTGCAGATGCTGGAATCCAAAATAGACAGGCAGGAGGCTGGAAGAACACAGTAAGCCAGGCAGCGTCAGGAGGTAGAGAAGTTGACATTTCAGGTGTAACCCTTCTTCAGGACTGGGGGTGGGTGTAGGGGGGAGCTGCAGGTAAAGGGGGTGGTGGGAGCAGGATGGTGAAGTGGAGATAGGTGAAGACAGGTAGAGGGAAATACCTCTACATCCCATTGGTCAATGGGAGGAATGAATCCAGTAGGTGGCTGTGAGCAGTTGAAGGAATGAGAAGGGAGTCGAGGGATGGGGAGGGAGGTTATTTAGAATTGGAGAGCTCAATGTTGAGTCCTTCGGGCTGTAGGCTGCCCAGGCGGAAGATGAGGTGTTGTTCCTCCAATTTGCGGTTTGGTTCACTGTGACATTGGTGGAGGCTGAGGCTGTTGAATCATATAATTCAGGAAGAATTGAAAAATGTGGCGCTGGAAAAGCACAGCAGGTCAGGCAGCATCTGAGGAACAGGAGAGTCAACATTTCAGGCATAAACCCTCCATCAGGAATGTCAGAGAGGAAGGGTGCTGAGAAATAAATCAGGGGAGCGGGGGTGGGAGTTGAGGTTGGGGCTGGGAGTAAGGTCGGTCGGAAGGTGATAGGTGGATGCAGGTTGTGGGTAATTGTAGTAGGTCAGTGGGGAGGGTGGAGCTGGTAAGTGGGAGGGAAGGTGGACAGATAGGACAGGCCGAGAGGGCAGTGCTGAGTTGGAGAGTTAAAAACAGAAAAGCAGTTCAGGAATAGGCCTTTCATCTTGTGTTGACTCTTTGAAAAACTAACCACTTGCCTCTGTCCTTTGCCTACAACCCCACAATTTATTTTTGGATGTTTCTAGTATTTATCCAGTTCCCTTTTGAAACTTTTTAACTGAACCTGCTTGCATCACCCTTTCAGGCAGCGTGGCCCAGATTACAACTACCCTCTCAGTAAAAAAAAAGAAACTTTTGTTTGTCTTGTCTCTGCTTTGTTTGCCTGGAACCTGCCTGGATGTCCAGGACTGGAGCAGGGGAGCTTTTTAAACTCCTTGGTATTTTCCCCCTGTTAAGATTTTGCTGCCACTTTACGATCACTGATTTCCACTCTTCCTCAACAATGAAATGAGTTAGTAAGCCAGTTGTCACCACTGCTTCCAATGTCTGTCAAAATATAAAGAAATGGAAAGAAATAGGGAGCCTTTAAACCTTTTAGCCTGTGTTGTTCCTGTTGTTAATCTGTGGTTGTATATCTGTTCAGGAGTTCAGATTCTTTCAACATTCTAGAAAATGGAGTTTCCTTTTGCTGGAGAATGTAGAATTTGCAAAGATACCAAGGAGGAAATGAGAAGCCTTTGAATTTTTTTTAAACTCAGGGAGTTATCTCCTGAAATTAAGGTGGCCTGGTGACTCAGTGGTCAGCACTGTTACCTCATAGTCCCAGGGTCCCAGGTTCGATTCTACCCTGGGCTGACTGTCTGTGTGGAGTTTGCACATGGGCGGCTGGGCGGCACGGTGGCACAGTGGTTAGCACTGCTGCCTCACAGCGCCTGAGACCCGGGTTCAATTCCCGCCTCAGGCGACTGACTGTGTGGAGTTTGCACGTTCTCCCCGTTTCTGCGTGGGTTTCCTCCGGGTGCTCCGGTTTCCTCCCACAGTCCAAAGATGTGCAGGCCAGGTGAATTGGCCATGCTAAATTGCCCATAGTGTTAGGTAAGGGGTAAATGTAGATGTAGGGGTATGGGTGGGTTACGCTTCGGCGGGTCGGTGTGGACTTGTTGGGCCGAAGGGCCTGTTTCCACACTGTAAGTAATCTAATCTAATTCTTCCTGTGTCGGTGTAGGTTTCCTCCCACAGTCCAAAGCTGTGTGAGTTAGGTGGATTGGCCATGCTAAATTATCTATAGCGTTCAGAGATGTCTAGGTCAGGTGCATTAATGATATGGTAGGGGGGATGTGTCTGGGTAGGATAATTTTCAGAGGGTCAGTGTTGGGCCAACTGCCCTGTTTCCAAACTATAGGGATTCTATTCTATTTTTTATAAAAATGCACTCCCAGAAAGGGTGGTGGAAACAGACTCGGTAATAACTTTCCAATGGGAATTGGATCAATACTTGAAACGGAAATGAATGATAAGGCTATGCCCAGACAAAGAGGAGGGGTAGCATGGCTCACTCATTCAAAGATACATGATGGGTCAAATGGCCTCCAGCAGTCTGTACAATTGGATAACTACTGACGGGTCATAACCTGGTTTGTTTTTATACTTTAGGCTTCTCCTTCAGACAGGGTTCAAGACAGGAAAAAGCAAGCCATTGAAGAAATTCACAGTTTGTCATTTGGTAAAGAGTTTGGATCTCAGAGAGTGATTGAAAGGAGGACCAGCTTAGAAGAACGGTCAAAGAAAAGATCATCTGCCTCCATGGTTAGTCAGCACTGTCCTTTCTCATTAAGATGCATGTTTTATGAGTGTAAAAGAACTGCCCTTCTTGCCAGCTGCTATATCTGTTTCTCAGGAGTGTAGCATTGACAATGCCTGTTATTTTTGTACTCGAGTAGTTTCTCTTCTGAACACATTAAAAGTTGCCGCAGTCCTACCAGACCATGGAGTGCTCCCTCATTAGAGAGATGACTGGTCATGGTTTAAGCTGAGAGTCACCGTGCCTCAGAGTGAGGGGAGAGGTTGAGAAGGAGAGTCCTTCAGGGTAACCTCAGCCGGTGATGGGAACTGAACCCACGCTGTGAGGTCTCTCTGCATCGCAAATAGACCACCCAGCGAACTGAACCTCCCTCCTCCACCCAGTATATTGTTGGCTGCCTGAAATTGTTGCTCAGCTTCTGGGGATCTAGGCTCTGGAATTCCCTCCCTAATCCTCTCAACCTTAGACTTTCATCCCCCATAGGATGGTACCTTAAAATCTACCTTTTTAAACCAAACTTCGGATCACCTGCACTCATCTCTGGTTATGTGTTGGATGCCTGATATTGCTTCATGGTACAAAGTTTCACATTGGGAAGTTTTTGATTGTTAAATGCACTGCAGACACGGAAGCTCCTGTTATTAAGGTCTTCCTGTATCCAGTCAGTTTGTTTTAATAGAATTTATAACAGTCCAAGTCCTTCAGCCCTCGATGTTGTGCTGACCTTTAATGCTACTCTAAGATCAAGCTAACCTACCCCTCCCCTCCCCAATCTATCCCAGACCCAACCCTCCAACTCGGCACCACCCTCTTGAACTTCTACCATCTGTCCACCTTCCTTCCCAAACCTCTGCTCCGACCTATCACCATCACCACCCACCTGCATCCACTGCCTTCCAAGCTACCATCCACCCCCAGCCCCACTCCCCTCCTATTTATCTCTCAGCACACCCCCCCCCCCCCCCCCCAGCTTGTGGTGGAAATGTCGACTCTCCTACTCCTTGGAGCGGCTGTACTTTTCCAGCCATCCTTTTTGAGTCTGATCTGCAGTCCTCACATTCTCCAACATACCCTACCTTTTACTATCAGTCATGTGCCTATCCAAGAGTCGCTTAAATGTCCCAAATGTATCTGACTCTACTACCGCTGTTGGCAGTGCATTCCCTCATCCCCACTCTCTGTGTAAAGAACCGACCTCTGACATCTCCCCTAAACCTACCTCCAATCATCTTAAAATTATGCCCCCTCATGATAGCTATTTCCACTATGGGAAAAAGTTTTCTAGCTATCCACACTATCTATGCCTCATCATGTTGTACACCTCTATCAAGTCACCTCTCATCCTTCTTCGCTCCAATGATAAAAGCCTTGCCTCAACCTTGCTTCATAAGACATGCCCTCCAGTCCAGGCAACATCCTGGTAAATCTCCTCAATCCCGTCTCTTCACCCACATCCTTCCTATAATGAGGCGACCAGAACTGAACACAATATTCCAAATGCGGTCTAACCAGGGCTCTATAGAGCAGCATAACCTCCCAGCTCTTAAATTCAGTCCCCCGCTAATGGGACTTTCTCAATGACCTCAGTTCAAACAAAGGACAACACTTCAAGAACAAAGACAGAAATTGCTGGAAAAGCTCAGCACATCTGGCAGCATCTGAGGAGAGAAATCAGACTTAACGTTTCAGATTGAGTCTGAGGGGTCTGAAGTTCTGAAGAAGGGTCACTGGAACCAGGACATTAACTTTGATTTCACTCCACAGATGCTGCCAGACCCGCTGAGCTTTTCCAGCAATTTCTGTTTTTGTTTCTGATTTACAGCATCCGCAGATCTTTCTGTTTTCATTTGGAAATCAACACTTCATTCTTGTAAACACTGGGTCTTTTGGTTGCCCTGTTCTCTGAGTCTGTGACCCTGTTCCCCTTTTCTGTTCCACTTCAACTTTGGCATTTGTTTTTTTGATCTAGTTCTTTACATCAGATCATAAGAAAAATATGCTGCATCTTCTGAAAATTCAGGAACTCAGCCCTTCAAAACAGTGAGGCCTTTTTAAATTGTCAGACTGAAATTGATGGGTTTTTGTTCAGTGAGGGTTATGGGACCAGGCCGGTCCAGGAGGTTATGATACAGTTGCGCTATGATCCAATTAAGATGCACAACCTCGAATAACCTCCTCCTGTTCCTGTTACCCACATTGCATCAGATTGTTAATTATTCCAAATGTTCATTCCATGTCAGCAGTGCATTCCTGGTGCTTACCTACTCCATCTATCCAAGAGCAGTCGCTGCCCAATTTACACAATACCCAACCCCCAAACACCAGGCCTTGTTATAATATGGTCTGCTGTTACACATAGATTAGAGTGGTGCTGGAAAAGCACAGCAGGTTAGGCAGCATCCGAGGAGCGGGAAAATTGACGAAGAGCTTTTGCCCGAAACATCAACTTTCCTGCTCCTTGGATGCTGCCTGACCTGCTGTACTTTTCCAGCACCACTCTAATCTAGACTCTGATTTCCAGCATCTGCAGTCCTCACTTTTGCCTGCTATTAATCATAACCCATTGTTAGCTGCTTACAGTCCCCATTCATTCTCCCAGGTTGATCATTATCCACTCTTTTCTCTATCCAAACTGCTCTTCTCTCTCTTTGGGCTCTATCTCCACCTATCATTTACTCCTTACCCCCCTCCCCCACCCTATTTTCTGCAAATAAGAAACAATGTTTCCCTAGCTAGGAAGGGCTTCCCGATGAAGGGCTTATGCCCAGAACGTCGATTCTCCTGCTCCTCAGATGCTGCCTGACCTGCTGTGCTTTTCCAGCACCACACTCTCAACTCTGATTCCAGCATCTGCAGTGCTCACTTCCCTCTAGTTTTCCTAAACACTTCCAGTTCTGAGGAAGGGTCTCTAGGATCTGAAGCATGAAATCTGATTTCTCTCCACAGATGCTGCCTGACCTGTTGGGCTTAACCAGCAGATTCTGTTTTCATGATACAACATCCGTCCGCTTTCATTTTTTCTCTCTTTCATTCATTCTCTCCACTTCCCTCTATTCCTATAATTTTTCTTTATGTTCCTCTTTATCAGTTAACGTATGGTTCTCACTCTTTATTTTGTTAAATTTGTCCATTTACCTCAAAATATTCTACACTGCACACTTTTTCTCCTCACTTCTTCACTGAGTTGAAATTATGACTCACCACATTGACTTCTAATTTGTTTAATTATGGGTGGCACAAGTGGGGGGGGGAACATGGTGGCTCAGTGATTAATACTGATGCCTCACAGCGCCAGGGTCCTGGGTTCAATTCCAGCCTCGGGCAACTGTCTGTGTGGAGTTTGCACATTCTCCCCGTGTCTGCGCTGGTTTCCTCCAGGTGCTCCAGTTTCCTCCCATAATCCAAAGATACACAGGTTATGTGAATTGGCCGTGCTAAATTGCCCATAATGTTCAGGGATGTGTAGGTTAGGTGCATTAGTCAGGGGTAAATGTAGAGTAATAGGGTAGGGGAATGGGTCTGGGTGGGTTACTCTTCAGAGGGTCAGTGTGGACATGTTGGGCCTGAACGCCTGTTTCCATACGGTAGGGATTCTATAATACTATAGATACCAAACTATGGAATTCAATTTATCTAGAATATTTAGCCTATTAAATTGCACGTTAGCTTGTGTCTACATCACTGCTACTTTTCCTATTTATCTCTTTCATCCTCCTCTCCTCATCCTTCTTGAATGCTGATTCCTTGTGAAGATGTATGTCCAAGACATTGGTACCTCGTGCACCTGACTGCTCTTCATTGGCGAGTCTAGAGACTGAGCAATTTCATTACAAGGGGTGTCAGATCCACTCCTGCAACTGTCTTCACCCTTAGTCTGATACATAAAAGGGTAGAATTAGTTAGAATTAGGTGCTCTTTGCCAGTCAGATGAATACTGTCTCAATTTAAGGGCAATGGTTGGTGCAGTGGTCAATTGGCTAGATTAATAATCCAGAGGACTAGACTTCTGCAATTGAAAGTTACTTGCTGTGATGTTGACCATTAAACTGATTGTTGTAAAAACTCATCTGGTCCATGAGCACCTTAACATGTGACTCTAGAACAACATCATGTGGTTGACTCTAAACTGCCCCTGGAATAGCCTCGTCAAGTTGCTCAGTTCAAGGGTAATTAGAGCTTGGCTACAATTGGGTTTCATTAATTCACAGGACGTGGGCTTTACTGGCAGGGTCAGCATTTACCAGGTATCTCTAATTGTCCTTGAGGTAATTGTGGTGAGCTGCTTTCATGAACAACAGCAGTGCATGTTCCGTAGGTACACCCGCAATGCCATTTAGGAATAGAGTTCCAGGATTTTGACCCAGCAACATTGAAAGAATGACAAATATATTTCCAAGTCAGGGTGATGTGTAGCTCAGAGGGGAATTTACAAATGGCAGTGTTCCCATGTATTTGTGGTTGAAGAAATACAATCCCTTCAATCCAAGTCCACACCAGCCCTCCAAAGAGTAACTCATCTAGACTCATTCCCCTACCCTATTACTCCATACTTACCCCTGATTAGTGCACCTAACCTACAACTCCCTGAACACTATGGGCAATTTAATTTGGCCAATTCACCGACCTGCACATCTTTGGATTGTGGGAGGAAATTGGAGCACCCAGAGGAAACCCATGCAGACACCGGGAGAATTACAAACTCCACACAGTCAGCTGCCTGAGGCTGGGAACCTTGGTGAATTTCCGCAGTGCATCCTCTGGATAGTACACCCTGCTGCTACTGTACTGTATACTGGTGGTAGAGAGTGTAGATGCTTGTAGATGTGTTGCCAATCAAGTGGACTGCTTTGTCGTGGTTTTCAAGCTTCTTGAGTGTTGTTGGAGCTGAACCCATCCAGGCTTAGCTTCATCAGGTGGACAGGATTCAGGGAGTCAGGAGCTGAGTTGCTCCTTGCAGTATTCATAGTTTCTGACCTGCTTTTGTAACCACTGTATTTAAATGGTTGTCCAAGTCAGTTTCTGGTCAGCAGTAATCCCCAGGATTTGCTTGTGGCAAATATAGGCCAGACAGGACAAAACCTCCTAACCCAAAACATAGTGGCGAATCAAATGAGTCTTTACAACAAATGAACTGGTTCTGATGAAGAGTCAGTGGACTCAAAACATTAACTCCGTTTTCTTCCCAAGTTGCCAACCATGTCAAATCTAGAAATGCTGAGCCCTGCACTGCTCACCCACCCCCTTCACAAACTTAAATAAAACAAAAAAACTGCATATGCTGGAGATCTGAAACAAAAAGAGAAATTACTGGAGAAGCTCAGCAGGTCTGTGGGGAGAAAGCAGAGTTAACATTTCAAGTCCAATAACCCTTCTTCAAAACTTCATTCTCTTTGACTTTTGGAGCTGTGATTTTGTTCTGAGGTATTTACTGGTACTTGGTTTACTTCTGTTCCTCAAAGCCTCAGGCTCCCCAACAGACTGAAGATGTCAGGGCTAGGCTCTTGGCCACACACAGCCCTGACAAACTCTTTCAGGCAAAACGAAAATTCAATGCTGCCCAAGATTTAGACGCATCTCTTCATGAGGGGGAAATCGTGGCAGTCCTTGAGAAACAGGATCCTCTCGGGAGTGTGAACAGGTGGCTCATTGATACAGGAGGTGAGTGTTTCCAATTCCCATCACTCTATGTTGAGTTGAATTTTGCTGGTCTTTTAATATACTGCTGTTTACAGACATAGAGATCTATAGCACAGAAAAAGGCCCTTCAGTCCAACGTGTCCAAGCTGGTGAAAAATAACCATCTATCTATTCTAATCCCGTTTTCAGGCGCCTGGCCCATAGCCTTTTATTCCTTGACATCACGACTGCACATCCAAATATGACTTAAACTTCTGAAGAGTTCTGCATCTACTGCCTTTGCCAATCCACTCCATTGCCCTTCTTGTATGAGCGGTTGTGTTATGATCTCAGCTGATGTTACTCCTAGTCAAGACACATCGCAGACTGAAATCTCTCTTGATAGATCGTATTTCGTGTTTCTTTTGGAATAGCAAGGTGGTCTCCCCCTGAAACACAAACATTCAATGTTATGAATTTGACTTTAATGAAAAAGCATAAGTTTATTAAGCAAGCTATATTAAGATAGAATAGAACAAACCAGACAACTTACGTATATCTCAACTGTAATGATTTTGAAAATCACGGTAACACATAATGCTATTAATCCATAAAAACGCAAATCTCCATACAGTACCCAAAAGCACCAATTGTACAGTACTGACACCAGAGTAAAATCACCACCTCTAGCATCTCTATAGGTAACTGTGATTTTCACATCCAGTCTGCAAAATGTTCATTCACCTGAGCTTAAATGTTCTCAGCTTCAAATAATCTCTTCAGCTTTTTATTCAAACACTCCTGGTCTGAACTGTTACTGAACTCCTGGCCTTAAGGTAATCCATTTTTTCTACATTCTTCCTTACTCAAGAGTACTGCTTTACACATCCAACTTCATCTGAGACTTTTGCAGAACCATGCAAATTTGAAACTTCAAAACAAACTTTTGTTTTTCAAGGTATGGGTGTTTTCCCTAAGCTTAAAAGTGCCAGTCCCTGAAGTTAATATTTTAAATCTTAATGCAGTTATTTACCTTGCTTAGTAACAGACTTGGAGAAAGTGTGGACTGCAGGTGCTGGAGAGTCAGAGTTGAAAAGTGTGGCACTGGAAAAGCACAGCAGGTCAGGCAGCATCTGAGGAACAGGAGAGTTGACATATCAGGCATAAACCCTTCATCAGGAATATGGGGGTGCAGGGGGGCTGAGAGATAAAAGGGGGATGGGGCTGGGGGGAGGTAGGTGAGGGGTGGAGCAGAGGGTGGGAAGGAAGATGGACAGATAGGACAGGTCAAGAGGGTGGTGCCAGGTTGGAGGGTTGGATCTGGGATAAGGTAAGGGGAGGGGAAATTTGGGAACTAGTGAAGTCAATGTTGATGCCATATGATTGGAGTCCTTCCTCCAGTTGGCAGGTGGCTTGGATTTGACAATGGTGGAGGCCCAGGATTTGCATGTCCTTGGGGGAGTGGGAAGGGATGATAAAATGGTTGGCCATGGGATGGTGGGGTTTGGTTATTTGGTGTGTATGTCCCAAACTTTCCTAATATAAACAAAAAATCCATTAGTCCTGGAGGCTATTTCTCTATCTGCATAAGGCTGTTTAAAATAAATCATAATGGCTACAGAAACGCATACAAGTTAATCATCAACCCCTTCAGACACAGAAAAACCAACATTTCAATAAACATAAAATGTAAAAATAGCTGATATTAAAATACAATCTATATAAATCGCGCAGCCCTTCCATTACAATTGGATAAGACAAAACTATTCTCCATCACAGTGCAACCCTTATTGCATTGGAATCATTGACATTTAATCATTATTGTTGAGTAATTTTATGTTGTTTGTGGGGTTTTTTTTGTATTGAGTTTTGTTTTTAATTCACTCATGGGATATAGACATCAATAGCTTATTGTCCATCCTTTACACATTCTGTGATGTTAAAATGAAAATGTAATTCTGTTCCTTAAACAAGAGGGGAGACAGAAAACAGGAAACCACAAGCCAGTTGGTTTCACATCTGTCATAGGGTTATTGTTAAAAGATATTATTGAAGTTGTTATAACAGGGCACTTGAGATCAGGTAGGTTTAACATAGTTTTGTGGAAGGGAAATCCTTTCTCACCAAAATGACTTTGTTGAGGTGCCAAATTTGTTAGTGAAATACAGACAGATAGGAAGTTAAATTGTGAAGACCACTTAAGAAAGCTACAAAAAGATACAGGTAGATTAAGTGAGCATAATTGTGAAATTCTCCATTTTGGCAAAAAGAATATAAAAGAAACATATTATCTAAATGGTGAGAGGCTGCTGAGCTCAGTGTGGTCTGAGTGTTCTAATGCAATCACAAAAGATTAGGCTTCAGACACAGTAATTATGAAAGGTAATGAATGTTATTGTTTATTGCAAGAGAAATTAAAGACCATAAAACCATAAGAAATAGGAACAGGAGTAGGCCAATTGGCCCCTCGAACCTGGTCTGCCATTCAATAGAATCATGGCTTATCCAATGTTCCTAATGTACACTTCCCTGTCCTTTTCCTATTTCCCTTGATTCCCTGACTGATCAAGAATCTCTCTCTCTCAGCCTTAAATATACACAAGGACTCTGCCCATCCAAAGACTCACAACCCTCTGAGAGAAGAAATTCCTCCTCATCTTCGTCGTAAATTATTCTGAGACTTTGCCCTCAGGTCCTAGACTGTCCCACGAGGGGAAGCATCTTCTCAGCACTTATTGTCTCAAGCCCCATAAGAAGCAAAATATGTTTCAATACAAAATACACAAATAGGGAGATTATGCTTCAGCCAAACAGAGCCATGGTGAGACTGCATCAGGAGTGTTATGTGTACTATCACTCTCCTTACTTAAGGAACACTTGACAACAGTTCAGAGAAGGTTTGCTAGATTAATATTTGGAATGGGAGGGTTGTTTTATGAGGAAAGGTTGAGCAGGCTGGGCTGATATCTGCTGGCATTTATTAGAATTAGAGGTGACTTGATGCAAACATTTAAGATCCTGCCAGGTCTTGACAAGGTAGCTGTGGAGATGGTGCTTCCTCTTTTGGGGGAAGTTAGAACTATCACTGTTTAAAAAAAAGACACGGTAATTTTTTTTCTCAGAAGGTCAAGAATCATTGGAGCTGTTTTTCTGAAAGCTAGTGGAAGCAGAGTACTTGAATATTTTGAAGGCAGTGGTGGGTAGATTCTTGGTACACCAGGCAGTGAAAGGTTATTGGGTGTCGGCAGGAATGAGGAATTAACATTACAGTCAGAGCAGCTATTGTTATTTTTGAATGGGAAACAGGCCCAAGGAACAGAACCAAATATCCTGCTACTTGTTCATATAACTCCAACTCATTCCCTGACTTATTCAAAACAAACTTTTCTTTTGAAATAACAAATAAAATTGTTAACAGAACCAGGCTGTTGTTCTTTTTATTGAAATTGTGTCAACCACGATTAGCACTCCCAGCCCTGACTCTGGACGTTTGAGCCTTTATTAACCTGAGGCCCAGTTTTGCTCTCCAGTAGAAACACTGGAATTCACAGTACTGTTTCAATGCAGGGCAGACACACACACACACACACACAAACTCACACTCACTCTCTTTCTCACTCACTCACACTTTCTCTGTCTCTCTCACACACACATTTTCTCTCTCTCTCTCTCTCTCACACACACACACACACTCTCTTTCACTCTCAAACAGTCATACACACATATGGATGTTGGTTGAAGGGCCAAGTGTCAAGTGAAATCAAAGTGCTTGGTTTGAAATCTGGGACAGACCAGGATCCAATACATTTTCAGCTCATTGTTGCCGCTAGTTATTTGAAAGCACATGAAGGTTCAGCCGTCAGGACACAGCCAGCAACTGAAATAATGTGTGAAGATAGTTAATGGATAAGTGTGAACTCCATCAGTAAAGAATTTTGCTGAATGAATTCTGTTGAAAAAATGTAACATAACATTGTAGGGTGAATAGCTGTTTTTGATTCCATGTAGTGATGCAAGGTTATGTGTATTCCTCATTTCTGAGGCCGTACAATCCTGCAACGGGCCAGAATGGAGTGTCCACAGATGGATCAGCGCTTGATGAAGATTTTGATGACATCAGCCTGTTTGTGTCTTCATCCTGTGGAGATACCAACAATGCAAGGAGTATGCACTTTAACGCCAACGACGGTGAAAACCCTCTCCTCAACTCTCAGGAAGTGTCTACACCCGAGACATCATCTATTAATGGAAATGACGACACCTCAAGTGACTTAGAAGATCATCAGGTAAAGTAGGGGAACCATTTACAAACTACCAGGCAGTGCTAACCTTTGGCTGTCATTACTGTTCCTCTCTTCCCTGGCCACTCGCCATGAACATGACGTCCACGTTCCCTGAATCTATCCTATTTTTATGAGGTTTTTTGTGGTTTGCTGACATAAAAGTCACATAAAATTACTGTTGGTATTCATTTCCGTGGTTCCACTTTCGTTGTCGTGTCAGATGCTGACACACTGGTAGCTTTTTTTTATATATCTGGGTCAAAAGTCATAGATGTGAAACTCTGTTATTCGGAGAAGATCCAGGGGATTGTTCAGGCTAATGTTTATTCCCTGTCACAGTGTCAACCCTTCAATTGCTGTGAAGCCTTTGGGATTTCTCAAGACCATGAAAGCTTTTTTTTTGTTTTTAACCGGACAGATGAGATATTTAATTGGCTCCTTGTGTCACTGCACTGGCTGCAAATTGCCAGCTGTGTTTGCCCAGGGCTCGAAAGAAATCATTTGGCTGTGAAATACTTTGCATTGTTTTGTGGACTTAAAACAGTAATGGGCAAACCTATTGGTGTAAGGGTCACATTGGGAATGGAAATTGTAGGGCAGGCCATCAGGGCTCAAGAATCCCAGTTTAACCGGGGATGACATATCACACTGCTTCACGAGAGTTATAGAGATGTACAGCAAGGAAACAAACCCTTCGGTCCAATGTGTCCAGGCAGACCAGATATCCCAATCTAATCTAATCCCTTTTGCCAGCACCTGGCGCATATCCCACTACACCCTTACTATTCCATATACCCATCCAGATGCCTTTTAAATGCTGTAATTGTACCAGCCTCCACCACTTCCTCTGTCAGCTTGTTCCACACACACAACACCCTCTACGTGTTAAAGTTGCCCTTTAGGTCCCTTTTAAATCTTTCCCCTCTCACCCTAAACCTATGTCCTGCAGTTCTGGACTCCCCCAACCCCAGGGAAAAGACCTTGTCTATTTACCCTATCCATGATTTTATAAACTTCTATAAACCTGAAACCTCAAACTCAGTAACATCCTTAACACTTGATGAAAGCTAAAGCCTGGGATTGGCTTTCTAAAGGTGTTTGCTGGTGACTCCCAGACAATTCAGGGAACTTCAGCAACTTAGAAAGTTAGCAGCAGTTTTCTATAAATATAAACAGCTATTGCTGAAAATAGATAAAACCATGCATGCTAATAATAATGACCTATAGCAAACATAATACTGAGTGAGGGAGTTCTCTGAGCGAATGGTTGTTCCAGCTTACTTCTTGCAATGGTGTGACCTGTTTGAATCCACTTTCCTCATCGTCATTCTATCCATAGAACTTCATTTAATTATATACTTTCTCCTTGAAATAAAGAAAGTCCTGCTCAGGAAGCACATGAAAATGCAAATTAAGGGAAGGAGTAGATTACTCAGCCCCCGAGAGGCGACTCCACTATTCCAAAAGATTGTGGCTGATCTGATCCCTTTATATTCCCACCACTTCCTCAAATTGCACACCAATACACAAATATTGGGGCATCGCCACCTGTTTTACTGCACTTCTGCAAAATGTGAGCAGTTCGTCCCTTGCAGTCATTCCTATGGATGTAGGCCTGTGATATTTCCACACCCACCCGATTAAGTGTTCCATGCCCTCACTGCACTGCAACTGATACAGGAATTATAGTTCCTGTGCATTCAATCTACTTGTGCCATCTGCTGCTGAGGTCTGCAATCCCAAATCCTTCCTGACATTTCTCGGCACTCTCACCTTTACCCTGCTTGGCCTCCTTTTGAGTGTCACGTTGCAGTGACTACACAGTGCTCCTTAACGTAACGGAGAACAATAGATAGTTCACCCACTTTTGACGCTGGTCCCAGGTTGAGACATGAAAAAGAATTGGCCACCATTGTCTTTTCTGGACATACGCTACTTATGATCCCAGGTGATGGTAATACTGGACAAGTCAGATCCCAGAGTGAAACCTGACTTAATAGATCATAAGTTTATTTTTGCAATTTGGTTACTGTGGCAATTAGTCACTGAACATATTCACAAGAGGCTATCAATGTACTTTTAACAAAAGAAAAGTTTATTACACAAATGAAAAAAATGCTATTCATTCGAAAGATATGTGTAAACTGCAAAAGATTCCCAGCAATGTCCGTGACAAGCATTTTCCCCAAGTAAAAGTATCACTTCTGCCTTTGCTCTTTGATTTCTTCCTCAATTAGAATCATAGAATCACACAGTGCAGAAGAGGCCCTTTGACTCATCAAATCTGTACCGCCTGAAATATGCTGCTATGTGCATGAACCCCAGTATCCTGCACTGAGCCCGTAGCCTGGAACGTTATGACATTTCGAGTGCTCATCCACGTAGGTTTTAAAGGTTGTGAGGTTCCCTGCCTCAACTCTCCCCCAGGTAATGCGTCCCATTCCATAACCACTCTCTGGGTGAAAAGGCTCTTCCTCCACTCTCCTGTAAACCACCTGTCTTTCACTTTAAACTCGTGCCCCCTTAGTTTTGATTCTTCAAACCAGGGGAACAGCTGCTTTCTATTCACCCTGTCCATCTCTCTCATAATCGTCGATCCCTCTATCAGGTCCCCTCAACCTTCTCTGCTCTGAAGAAAGTAATCTGAGTTTATCCAGCCTCTCTTCAGTGCTGAAAGGGTGGCTCAGTGCTCCAATTTTCTCTAACAATCCAGAGAATGTGCAGGTTAGGTAAATTGGTCAAGCTAAATTGCCAATCATGTTCAGGGCTGTGTTGGCTAGGTGCATTAGTCAGGGGTAAATATAGGACAGTGGGTTGGGTGGGTTGATCTTCGGAGGATCAGAGTGGACTTGTTGGGTCGAAGGACCTGTTTCCGCACTGCAGGGATTCTATGATTCTGTGAAATCCTCCATACCAGACAACATCCTTCTGAATTTCCTCTGCACCCCGGCTAGTGTAACCACTGACATAGTCCCTTTGAGCTTCTGCACATTTACAGGATGTGATTCTCTGCTGCTGTTTCTCTCTCTGTGTCTCTGAGATGCACAGACATAAGCTAATTCACTAAATATTTGTACAAACCTTGGGGCTTTTTCCAGCCCTGGTTACTTGAACTGCCAAAACAGTTTAAGATGTATTTCCACTTCTGAAATTGCCTTTCTGCTGGTATGGACCTTCTGTTTTGAACAGACCCATTTCTGGCCCCTCTCCAGCTGTTTCCCTCTGGGTCGCAATTCTTAATTTAGTAAACACTTCAGCAATTGCCTGACATGGTAGCTTGGCTCGTCTTTTAGCTTAAATCTCAGGTGTCTTGCATTGGCTGCTTTGACCTGATGCTACAAAAAATGAGATTCTGACTCATTTTTAAAAGAAAAACCTTCACAAAATTGAAAATCAAAACCCCAGTTACCTCAACTTTAGAACCCAAGTTCCGGAATAATAAAATAATAATATGCTATTTTATACGTCATCATAGGAAGCAGTAATTGAGGTTATTATTGAGGTTAGAGGATGATGTAAAATCAGAAGATTTTGCTGCAGCTCTGAGGCATCCATTGCAGGATCATATGAATTGTGGGAAATGAATGCCTGTTCAGGTGCCATTTTAATATTGTGCCTGCACCTTTGACCTATCTGCCTGTACTGCGTAATTAGCTGTGCTCCTCCAACGCACATAGCTAATTGGTGCGTCACCATGTATTTGAATACGAACATTAGCCTTGGAGGGGTTACTGACATCCTGTCTCACTGCCGACCAGATCAGCAAGACCAGGGGTTCCTCCCTGGTTCTAATGACCTTACTCTGTGAGACCCAGAATCAAATACAGGCCAGAATCTTATTCAGTCTGAATGATCAGCAAGGCAGCCTTTGTGTGGAGCTGCAGGAGATGGGGGAGATACTAAACGAGTATTTTGTATCTGTATGTACTGTGGAAAAGGACATGGAAGATAAAGAATGTAGGGAAATAGATGGTGACATCTTGAAAAATGTCCATATTCCAGAGGAGGAAGTGCTGGATGTCTTGAAATGCATAAAGGTGGATAAATTCCCAAGACCCCAAATCAGGTACACCCTAGAATTCTGTGGGAAGCTAGGGAAGTGATTGCTGGATGCCTTCCTGAGATATTTATATAATCGATAGTCACAGGTGAGGTTCTGGAAGACTGGAGGTTGGCTAACGTGGTGCCACTGTTTAAGAAAGGTGGTAAGGACAAGCCAGGGAACTATAGACCATTGAGCCTGACCTCGGTGGTGGGCAAGTTGTTGGAGAGAATCCTAAGGGAAAAAGATGTACATGTATTTGGAAAGGCAAGGACTGATTAAGGAGAGTCAACATGGCTTTGTGCATGGGAAATCATATCTCACAAACTTGATTGAGTTTTTTGCAGAAGCAACAAAGTGGATCGATGAGGGCAGAGTGGTGGATGTGATCTATATGGACTTCAGTAAGGCATTCCCCATGGGAGACTGATTAGCAAGGTTAGATCTCATGGAGTACAGGGAAAACTAGCCATTTAGATACAAAACTGGCTCAATGGTAGAAGACAGAGGGTTGTTTTTCAGACTGGAGACCTGTAACCACTGTAGTGCCACAAGAATCGGTGTTGGGTCCACTACTTTTTGTTATTTATATAAATGATTTGGATATGAGCAGGTATAGTTAGTAAGTTTGCAGATGACACCAAAATTGGAGGTGTAGTGGACAGCAAAGGGGGTTACCTCAGATTACAATGAGATCTTGATCAGATGGGCCAATGGGCTAAGGAGTGGCAGATGGAGTTTAATTTAGATAAATATTTGAATATTGCATGCAGTTCTGGTCTCCTTCCTATCAGAAGGATGTTGTGAAACTTAACAGGTTTCAGAAAAGATTTACAAGGATGTTGCCAGGGTTGGAGGATATGAGCTATAGGAAAAGGCTGAACAGGCTGGGGCTGTTTTCCTTGGAGCGTCGGAGGCTGAGGGGTGACCTTATAGAGGTTTACAAAATTATGAAGGGCCTGGATAGGATAAATAGGCAAAATCTTTTCCTTGGGGTGGGGGAGTCCAGAACTAGAGAGCAGGTGGGACTAGATTGGGTTGGGATATCTAGTCGGCATGGACGAGTTGAACTGAAGGGTCTGTTTCCGTGCTATACATCTCTATGACTCTGTTGCATGTGGATATACTCTGGTCACACCTGTTCATAATTTGAATCTTTGTTCAAGTGAGTTCTGCATGGCAAAAGGGTGGCACATTGGCTCAGTGGTTAGGACTGCTGCCTCACAGTGCCAGGGACCTGGGTTTGATTCCAGCCTCAGGCAACTGTCAGTGCGGAGTTTGCACGTTCTCCCTTTGTCTGCGTGGGTTTCCTCTGGGTACTCTGGTTTCCTCCCATAATCTAATGAAGCGCAGGTTAGGGTGGATTGGCCATGCTAAATTGCCCATAGTGTTCATGATGTGCAGGCTAGGTCGTTAGTCATGGAAAATGCAGGGTTACAGGGATGTGGTGGGTCTGCGTGGGATGCTGTTAGGAGGGTCATTGTGGATTTAGTGGGCTGAATGGCCTGCTCCCACACTGTAGGGATTCTATGATTTCCCTTGAATTGCTTAACTTAAATATGTTTTGAGCAGATTTAACAGTAAAGATGAGATTGTAATTCTTAAGAAAGATGGCACATGCTGGGGCTCTTTTCTCTACAAGTGGGGTAACTTTATTGAAGGGTCTTCAGAAAGCAATGGAAGAAAATGCTGATAAGGATTGGGCGAGTCTGCGTGTGTAGTATGGATCAGTTCAGCTGAATGACCCATTCTTGTGTTGTAAGTTAATGTATCCACACATTATACAAACCACTTTTCCCAGTGATATGCCTGTTATGGTTTTTGTGATGCTTACCATTTTATTTTTTCCAGATCTTTTATGCTGTTTATCCTTTTGAAGCACGGAGTAAACATGAACTCAGCCTACAGGAATACGAACGAGTGACAATTGTGAAATCCAGTGACTTGAGTGGGAACCCAGATTGGTGGTTGGCAGAAGTTAAAGGGAAGCGTGGATATGTCCCTGCGAACTATCTGGGAAGGATGACCTACGCATGAAGGCTCAACTTGTGACAACCTTTAAAGAAACTCTTGGTTGGAAAGTCATGTTCTTGTAGCTGTTCTCCAAGTTTACTAGATTATAGCAAAAGAGTTGAAGTTTGCTTTTTTTCTCCTTCTCTCTTGGGATGTGGGCATTGCTGGCTGGCCAGCGTTTATCGCACATCCCTACCTGCCCTTGAACTGAGTGGCTTATTAAGCTTTTTCAGAGGGCAGTTGAAAGTCAACCACATTGCTGTTGGTCTGAAATCACACGTAGCTCAGAGCGAGTGAGGACAACACATTTCCTTCCCTGAAGTGAGGCAGATGGATTTTTTTTCCCCAACAATCAGCAATAGATTTCATGGTTGTCAGAAGATTTTTAATCTCAGATACGTATTTTAAAACTTGAATTCAAATTCCACCATCTGCCGTGATGGGATTCCATCCTGGGTCCCCAGACCTTTGGCTGAGTTTCTGGATTAATAGTCTAGTGATAATACCACTTCGCCACAGCCACCTGGACGCAGAGATGTGAAGAATTGTAACAAGAAGACATGGCTACAGATACCTGGTCTGGGTCACAGTAGTCTGTACTGATAGCTATGATTGAATACAGTCACACATCTTTCTGTTCCACTGGATCCAAGGCACATGGTCTCTGTGTTTACAAACTTTCAAATGCTTTGCAATCAAATGAAGGGTATTTAACTTATCATGAAGGATATGAAATTATTAGCACGTCGCAACTTTGTAGGGGATTGTAGCCCCATGTTTGTGTATGTAACTGTGTTTGTGTGTGTACAAGTGTTTGTGTGTGTACTTGTGCTTGAGAAGGAAATGAACACAAGTAAGGGAAATGGCAAAACACTTGCTTCCAGTCTAATGACCAAAGACCACATTAATGTATGTTCTTGAGACCGAAAGATACACATTACTATTAAACATTACTCCTGTGGAGTAAATGATTTTAAATTAAAGTTGAAAAACATGAATTTGCAAATATTTTTGCAAGATCCATATGTAAACTGATGCAGCTCAGACAGAGATCTTTAAGCCTATTGTGAAAGTACTTTTAGAAAGAAATGTGTTTGTGTCACTTGTGTCACAGTTGGCAGAACAGGAAAAGCTAGATAAACCGCATTGTGTCCCAGTGACAGGAATGAATGCATTCATTATGGGTCTGATGCACTTGGAGAATTTTAGGGTGGCAGCCCAGAGCTTTGAAATCAATGATTATTAAATTCAGAGCCAAGTGTCAGGTGTACAGACTTCCATGCTTGTTTGGTTGGCATTACCTGACACAAAGAAAGTTTGGCGATGAACTCCATCTCTGGAAATGGAATCCTACAAAGCACATGGCTAACGTTTGTAATGGGATAAATGTGGCTTATTTGATCTCCTTCACAATGTCCAAAAATCATAGAATTATTATAGAACAGAAGGATGCCATTTAGCCCATCATGTCTGCAAAAGCTCTTCAAATGAGCATTGGACCTTTTGCCAACTCCTGCTATCTCCACAATCCTGCACACTCTTCTCCTTCAAGTAATAGTCCAATTCCCTCTTGAAAAGCTCAGTTTAATGGTCTCTATTACATTTTCAGGGACTGCGTTACAAATCTTAACCATCTGCTAAATCTTTTGGCATTTATCTTAAATGTTTTGGAGGTGGGCCAGGTCAGTTTTCTGTGTGGCTGGTTGGTGATGTTTAGTGATG
Organism: Chiloscyllium punctatum; assembly: GCF_047496795.1. Lineage (NCBI taxonomy): Eukaryota > Metazoa > Chordata > Chondrichthyes > Orectolobiformes > Hemiscylliidae > Chiloscyllium > Chiloscyllium punctatum. The sequence goes on from NC_092752.1 coordinate 4,740,964, forward strand.
CCAATAACACAGGTTCAGTTCCTGCACTAGCTGAGGCTACCATGAAGGACTCTCTTCCTCAACCTCTCCCCTCACCCAGAGACATGGGGACCCTCAGATTAAGAGTATAAGAAATAAGAGTGGAAGTAAGGCTGTTCAGCCCATTGAGTCCATTCTGCCATTCAATCATGGCTGATGGGTATTTCAACACCACTTACCCCCACTCTCTCCGTATACCTTAATTCCTTTGTGACATTAAGAATATATCAATCTCAGATTAAACCACCAGCAGGCATTTTTCTCTAATGAGAGAGCAGCCCTGTCGTCCAGTAAATCTGTGGTGACTTTACCTTTTAAATGAAATCTCGAGTTGTGCTAAACGCAGGGTTCCCCAACCCTCTGGAAAGAGCAGGAATGTTGTTTTGTTTTGGGGGCAAATCCCTTGTGTCATGATTAGGAAGGTCATTTTCTGCACAAGTCCATGCAACAAAAAAAACAGAGGCAAACTGTCTGATTTTACTGCTTAAATCCCTTCTTGACCTCACCTCTCCCTATCTCCAGACTTAAGCCATCTGAGACCTGTTCTGACTCTGGCCATTTGCACAATTAATACTTCTCCAACATTGGTGGCTGAGCATTCAACTGCTGGGCAGGATCCTAAGCTCTGGAATTCTCCCGAAATCTCTCTGCCTCTCTCACCTCCTTTATGGTGCTCTTTTAAAACATAGGCCATTGACCCAGTATCTCTTTATGTTGCTCCGTGACAATTTTATTTTGAGAAGCACTTTCAGACATTTTACCATGGTAATGGCTCTATATACATGCAAATTGTCGTTATTGTTGTCTATTGAACTTGAAACCAATAACTAACATCAGAAGAACGATCATCAGAAAAATCCTTCTGGCTCCTAAATCTCTCCAGCAAAGAAACCTACCAGCAGGATCTGATCTGATCTGATCCACTGCAGTCCCAGTGGATCCTAACAGTAAGAGCAAATTACTGTAGATGCTGGAATCTGTACTGAAAAAAACATTCTGGAGATCACAGTGGGTCAGGCAGCGTCCATGGAGAGAGAGAGCAAGCTAACGTTTCCAGTCTAAATGACTCTTCATTAGAGTTCTGATGAAGAGTCATCGAGGCTCGAACGTTTGCTTGCTTTCTATACATTGGGTCCCACCGTGATCTCCAGCATTTTTTGTTTTTGATTCTAATAGTAACCTCTGAAGTGGCCTTGAACGCTGTTAGATGTTAAAACAATACTTACAAAACAAGACCCTGGTCAGTGGGGTCACTCCCATTGAAAGTTAACAATTCAGTCTGAGCCATATTAACCAAAGGTTCATATTTATTGTTGAATTAAGCTGCTTCACTACTTTATTTTTCATCTAATTTGTTTTGTTTCAAATTGTAATTCAACACAAAATCCTGAACTATCATCATTCTCAGACAGTTGTAATTATGACAAACGATTCCTGAAATTCTGACATGAAGTCTGGTGCTTTATACTTATCTTCCAGTATTGATGACTAACTCACCCATTGGAACGTTTAGGTGAATTAGGCATTAAAACAGAATTGATACTCAAAAGCAACTGATTGTCAGGTAACTGGATCCCCATGTGCCAACTCTTTTAAGCCATGAAATTATGAAGGTTTTATGCTAGTCTCTGATCTTTTTCAGAAATGTTACTTTTTCTCTATGTAAATGTTTTATAAAAGTTTTAAGCAGTTTTTCAGAATGTATTTTATCACAGTGAGCCTGATGTAATATAGATTGCACACTAGTTGCAGACATATACAATGAAGGTCACAAAGTTGTACAGTTCGAGATGATAGCTTTGTGAGAGGACTGAAATGATCTCAGGTAAGGTAGCACAGTGTGTGTGTATGTGCTGGTGTGTACACATCTCAGGTCTGTGTTTCTCTCCCACCATATAATGCACAGAAGGTTTTTCACTGGAGCAGAGTGGAACATTATTCTGCCTGTGCTTGAGCAGGAGGAGATGTTTGAGAAAGTTTAAATGATGCATCACAACTGCAAGTCACGTTTCCAATGTACCCTAATCCAGAGAGGAATCCATAGGGGTTTGTCAAACAGTTCCCATTCACCATCAAATTGCTTGTTATGGCCACAAACTGAATCCCTGGAGTACGGACTAATGCAAGCAATCTTCCTGTTTGGTCCATAATCATTAATCCCACCACCTAACACATTGCAGTTCCATTAAAAGATTCAACCAATCATGGGACCATAAATGAATTTGATCTTCATAACTCCGAAGAGTAGTTTTTGATGATAGAGTGCACAGAAGGAATGTTTGTTGGCTTTGATATTTGCACATTTTCAATCTGTCTGGCATTTTTCTTGTGGAAATGTTATATTATTTCTTTCAGCATTTTAAACATTTGATGCAATCATTGCTTTTCCTGTGAGGGAATGCAATTTACCTTACCAGACTTTACAATTGATTGGACGAATTTACACAAACATTGTTTGATTCATGACTTGTACCTAACTTTCTGAATTAACTTGCACTATAAAATGATTATTTTTTTTCCCTCTGCTTTGGTGTGGAGTTTCATTAAGCTGGTGGGAAGGGTAAAAATGCCTGGCTATGAGAAAGAGACTTTAAGTTCTCATTGCAGAGCTAAGTTAGCAAGAAGAATACATGAAGCTACATTATTCCAACGAGCCCTACCACACACTGCAGCACAGAGGAACTATGCAGAGCAGAAGAAAATCACCTATACAGTGTATTCAAAAAGAACAGGTACTCAATGAACACAGTCTGCCGATTTCTCAGCAACAAACCCAAACAAGCAGAGAAAACACTTCCAGAACCCCTCGCCACTCTCCCCTACATCAAAGATGTATCGGAAATGACAGCCAGACTACTCAGACCCCTTGGCATCATGGTAGCCCACAAACCCACCAACACACTAAAACAGCAGCTAATGAACTTGAAGGGCCCTACACAGACAATGAGCAAAACAATGTCATTTACAAAATACTGTGCAAGGTCTGTAACAAACACTACATTGGACAAACAGGCTGATAACTAGCCACCAGGATACGTGAACATCAACTAACCACAAAAAGAAATGACTCTCTCTCACTAGTATCTTTATGTACAGATAAGGAAGGACACCACTTCGACTGGGAGAACACATCCATCCCAGGACAAGCTAAACAGAGACATGCGCAAGAATTCTGAGAAGCATGGCATTCCAACTGGAACTCTATCAACAAATACATTTACCACTCTCTGAGAAAAAGAATAGGAAATGACATCGCCATAGGAAATGATATCACAAACCCAGGGAAACCTAAACACATAAAAAGTCGGCCATACCACCAGTGCTTCAGCCAGGGGCTCACTGATGATGTTGCCTAGTATGGTAACAAAACGTCTGAAACCGAACCTTCCAGCTCATTGAGGAACCTACATCCAGAACGTCAACCTGAGCTACAATTCCTCTCAAAACTCAAGGATGCATGAAACGTTTAACCACAAAAACAAACTACCCACCTCAGGCAATTTTTCTTGTTCTTCAAAAGGATTGAACTCATAGTGGACTTGAATACACCAAGACAAAGGTTACAACACTTTGGCTTGAAGTAGTTCATAGCTACATCCAGCTCAGCTGAAAAGAAAATCTAAACAACTTTGAGGTCATTTAAAGCCAGTGCTTTGTTGAAGGGGAATTTAAGCAACTGAATCCACAGAATTATCCAGAGCAGTAGACTCATTCTGTTGTGACCATTCTAATCTCTCTGCGCTATCTAACTCCTGGATTTGACAACATCAATTAACATCACATCAGAAGGCTCATTTTGCCCATAGTGCCAAAGCTGATTTTTTGAGGAGCAGTCTAGTAAGTTCCATGCTTCCCCAGTTCTTACCCTATCATTCTGCAATTTATTTTTCCTTTTTAAATATTTTTACCCAATTCTCTTTTGAATGTTGCTATTGAATCTGCTCTACCACACTTTCAGACAGTACATTCCAAATCAAAAAAATCCCCACCTCCTTGCATTAGTTGCAATTTGTAATATCTTTTCTGATTCAGGAAAGCTTCAGACTTTTCAACTGTGATTTTTTATTTATATAGTCAGTTATTCAGTAATGTAAATATTCTAGTGATATAAATATGTCATTGGCCATTGCACATCCCTCCTATATTCCTAATCTAGCATATTGCTCTGGGTAGACAGCTAGAAAATAACATGGCTTCTTCAAAGTTTTAACGTCACAATGGTCAATGTCTTTTTTAGTAAACTCTTCTGTATATTGCTGAGAAAAAGATACATTTTGTCAAAGCTTTTTGTCTTGCATTTAACAGGATGATTCACAAGAATATTAATTCAAGTGGCAAAGCAACATCAAAACTGAATGAGAGCAGAATGCTGATTGGTTGGTAAATTATCTGATTGTTAAAGGTGTTAGACAGAAACTATGAGCAGAACTAGACCATTAGTCACATCAAGCCTGCTCCACCATTCATTACAATCGATAGTCAGTTCCCACTTTTCCTCCATTTCTTTTGATTCCTTTAGCTCCAAGTGCAACATCCAATTTCTTAGAGTCATAGAGATGTAGAGCAGGGAAACAGACCCTTCGGTCTAACTCGTCCATGCCGACCAGATATTCTAAACTAATCGAGTCCCACCTGCCAGCACCTGGCCCATATCCCTCTAAACCCTTCCTATTCTTATACCCATCCAGATGCCTTTTAAATGTTATAATTGTACCAGCCTCCATCACTTCCTCTGGCAGCTCATTCCATATACACATCATCCTTTGTGTGAAAAAGTTGCCCCTTAGTTCCATTTAAATCTTTCCTTTCCCACCTTAACCTTGTGCCCTCTAGTTTTGGACTCCACTACCCTGGGGAAAAGACCTTGACTAATCACATTAACAAAGCTCATTATGATTTTATAAACCTCCATAAGGTCACCCTTCAGTCTCCGATGCTCCAGGGAAAGTAGCCCCATTCTATTCGGCCTCTCCTTACATCTGAAACCCTGCAACCCTGGCAACATCCTGCTAAATCTTTTCTGAACCTTTCAAGTTTAACAACATCTTTCCGGTAGCCTGGAGAAAAGAATTGAACGCAGTATTCCAAAAGTGGCCTAACCAATGTCTGTACAGCTTGAAATCATAATGTTTAGACCTAGATTGTTTTCTCAATAGCAAATTTCACAGGCTCACTACTGTTTCGGTGAAGATATTTCTCCTCATCTCAGTCCTGAATGAATTACCCCATATCCTTAGAATGTGAGCACTGGTTCTGGATTCACCAGTCATCAGAATATGCTTCCTGTGTTTACACTGTGTAGTCCTCTGAGAATTTTATGCATCTTCATGAGCTTCCCCCTTCATTCTTCTGAACTCTAGTGAATATAATCTAAACTGATTCAACATCTCCTCATACATCAGTCCCACCATCACAGGAATCAGTCTGGCAAAGATTCACTGCACTCTTTGTATTGCAAAAACATCTTTCCTCAGATAAGAAGACCAATACTGTGGGTGTAGTCTCATTATGGCTGTGTACAATTGCAGCAAAACATCCCTAACCATCTCACTCCCATGGAGAAGGTACCAATTAATGATGATTGACAGTTAACAGCCAGGCTTTGTTTAAATTTTAAACCAGGTAGTCTGACTCTCATTGATCAAGCCATTGCTCTGACAACCAGCAAAGAGCTGTCACTTATTTTTTTGAGATGAAATAGACACTGTGTGTGTGTGTGTTTGTGTGGCATTCTTTCTGTCACAAATAACCAGGCCTATTTTATGCATGTGTACAGCTTCAAGTGCACACAGGTGCACCACACTGCAAGCTGACGTGACAATCGAAAACTAATGCACTCGGAGTTAACCATTTATATGGTCCAATTGCAGAATCACATCCAATATTGAAGATTGTTGTGGTTTTTGAGAACACGGACTGATTGGGTACCGGTGGTACCTTGTTTGCTGCAACCAGCTAAAGGAATATGCTGTTTAATACTTCCACATCTTTTGTAATTGTGTTGCCGGTTGGTACATCCTCAGTAATCTATTGTAGACAATAGGTGCAGCATGGCTAGAAATAAAGCAAAACTATTTCACAGCTTATGAAGCAAAGGAAAATTGATCTCCATTCCCATTTGTTTTTATATAAATCCACCTCTGGCCTCACCTGTCCTTAATTTGTGGCGTTGAGATTGAAAAGATTTGGCTTCTTGTACATCCCATATTTTCGTCTCTGCGGCAGTGATGGTCGTGCCTTCAACTGTCTCTGCCTCTTTGCCCTCTTTTAAGAGACTAGCATAGAAAAAGACCTCTTTAACCAAGCTTCTTCCCAACCTATCCTTATATCACTCTCCTTTTGTAGGTTACCATCAAATCTTTGCCTGATGATGATCTTATGAAGAGCCTGGGACATTTCATAGTGCTAAGGATGTTTCATGAATGTCAGTTTTTGTGTAAATGCACACTATTACCTTTTGCTGTAGAGTTTGAGTTAAGTACTGTTGTTTTCAGCTAACTACTTGTTGTGGAGCAACAATGTGTTATTTTAGCTACTTTGACTTGCCAAAGTTTATTGACAGGGCTGCTAGTGAAGTGAAGGATTTGTGACCATGAAATCAGCCAGAGTGGGATCCATGAAGGTTATCTTGTAATTGAACAGATTTATTTCCTTTTCCTCTATTTGTAACCTTATTTGGAAACAGATGACAGGAGTGTATGGAATTAGGAAGAGACATGAAAGGTAAAACTTGACCTGGATGATAAAAATGATTGATTTCAGTTGGAAGGGATGAGGAGAAATGATAAAAATGAAAAGTGCATTTGTTATGTAGGACCACTTCCATCTAGAAAGACAAGGGCAATAGATACATGGGGACATCACCCCAGCAAGATTCCCCCACAAGCCACTCACCCTCTGTCTTGGAAATATATCGCCATTAGTCACCATGGCCTTGTTGGTAAGGGAGGATATTCAGTCCCTTGCGCGGGGGGACCTAGAGTCAGGGGATGTAGAGTCAGTGTGGATAGAGCTTTGAAACACTAAGGGTAAAAAGACCCTCATGGGAGTCAACTACAGGCCCCCAAACAGTAGTCTGGATGTTGGAGGTAAGTTGAATCAGGAGCTGAAATTGGCTTGTCGCAAAGATGTTACTACAGTTGTTATGGGGGATTTTAACATGCAGGTAGACTGGGAGAATCAGGATGGTATCGGGCCTCAAGAAAGAGACTTTGTGGAGTGCCTCAGAGATGGATTTTTAGAGCAGCTGGTGCTGGAGCCGACCAGGGATAAGGCGATTCTGGATCTGGTATTGTGTAACGAACCAGAATTGGTCAGTGACCTCGAAGTGAAGGAGCCATTGGGAAGTAGTGACCATAATACAATAAGCTTCAATCTGCCATTTGAGAGGGAGTGGGTACAATCTGAAGTGACAATATTTCAGTTGAATAAAGGGAAATATGGAGCTATGAGGGAGCAACTGGCCAAAGTTCAATGGTTCAATACCTTAACAGGGAAGACCGTGGAGGAACAATGGCAGATATTTCTGTGTATAATGCAGAAGTTGCAGGAGCAGTTCATTCCTAAAAGGAAGAAAGATCCCAGGAGGAGACATGGGCGGCCATGGCTGACGAGGGAAGTAAAGAAACATATAAGGTTAAAAGAGAAAAAGTATAACTTAGCGAAGATAAGTGGGAAAACAGAGGATTGGGAAGCTTTTAAAGAACAACAGAGGATTAGTAAGAAGGAAATACGCAGAGAAAAAATGAGGTATGAAGGTAAACTGGCCAAGAATATAAAGAAGGATAGTAAAAGCTTTTTTAGGTATGTCCAAGGCAAAAAAATGGTTAGGACAAAAATTGGGCCCTTGAAGACAGAAACAGGGGAATATATTACTGGGAACAAAGAAATGGCAGAGGAATTAAATGGGTACTTCAGATCTGTGTTCACTGGGGAAGACACAAGCAATCTCCCTGAGGTAACAGTGGCTGAAGGACCTGAACTTAAGGGAATTTATATTTGCCAGGATTTGGTGTTGGAGAGACTGTTAGGTCTGAAAGTTGATAAGTCTCCGGGACCTGATGGCCTGCATCCCAGGGTACTGAAGGAGGTGGCTTGGGAAATCGTGGATGCGCTGGTGATTATTTTCCAGAGTTCAATAGAATCGGGGTCGGTTCCTGAGGATTGGAGGGCGGCTAATGTTGTGCCACTTTTTAAGAAGGGTGGGTGGGAGAAAGCAGGAAATTATAGACCAGTTAGTCTGACCTCAGTGGTGGGAAAGATGCTGGAGTCTATTATAAAGGATGAAATTACGGCACATCTGGATAATAGTAACAGGATAGGACAGAGTCAGCATGGATTTATGAAGGGGAAATCATGCTTGACTAATCTTCTTGAATTTTTTGAGGATGTAACTCGGAAGATGGACGAGGGAGATCCAGTGGATGTAGTGTACCTGGACTTTCAGAAAGCTTTTGATAAAGTCCCACACAAGAGGTTAGTGAGTAAAATTAGGATGCACGGGATTGGGGGCAAAGTACTAGATTGGATAGAGAATTGGTTGGCTAATAGGAAACAAAGGGTAGTGATTAACGGCTCCATTTCGGAATGGCAGGCAGTGACCAGTGGGGTACCGCAGGGATCCGTGCTGGGACCGCAGCTTTTTACAATATATGTAACATTAACAATAACATTAGCAAATTTGCTGATGACACAAAGCTAGGTGGCAGGGTGAAATGTGATGAGGATGTTAGGAGATTACAGGGTGACCTGGACAAGTTAGGTGAGTGGGCAGATGCATGGCAGATGCAGTTTAATGTGGATAAATGTCTGGTTATCCACTTTGGCGGCAAGAACAGGAAGGCAGATTACTACCTCAATGGTATCAAATTAGGTAAAGGGGCTGTTCAGAGAGATCTGGGTGTTCTTGTCCACCAGTCAATGAAGGCAAGCATGCAGGTACAGCAGGTCGTGAAGAAGGCTAATAGCATGCTGGCCTTCATAACAAGAGGGATTGAGTATAGAAGCAAAGAGGTGCTTCTGCAGCTGTACAGGGCCCTGGTGAGACCACACCTGGAGTACTGTGTACAGTTCTGGTCTCCAAATTTGAGGAAAGACATTCTGGCTATTGAGGGAGTGCAGCGTAGGTTCACGAGGTCAATTCCTGGAATGGCAGGATTGCCTTACACGGAAAGACTGAAGCGACTGGGCTTGTATACCCTTGAGTTTAGAAGACTGAGAGGGGATCTGATTGAAACGTATAGGATTATGAAAGGACTGGACACTCTGGCAGGAGGAAACATATTTCCGTTGATGGGGGAGTGCCGAACCAGAGGACACAACTTAAAAATACGGGGTAGACAATTTAGGACAGAGATGAGGAGAAACTACTTCACCCAGAGAGTGGTGGCTGTGTGGAATGCTCTGCCCCAGAGGGCAGTGGAGGCCCAGTCTCTGGATTCATTTAAGAAAGAATTGGATAGAGCTCTTAAAGATAGTGGAGTCAAGGGGTATGGAGATAAGGCAGGAACAGGATACTGATTAGGAATGATCAGCCATGATCATATTGAATGGCGGTGCAGGCTCGAAGGGCAGAATGGCCTACTCCTGCATCTATTGTCTATTGTCTATTGTCTATTGTCATTCCTTCACTGCCATAGGATCATTGAATTTCCGACAGTGCAGAAACAGGCCATTTGGCCCATTGAGTCTGCACTAACCCTCTAAGAGCATCCCAGCTCCCCAATCTATCCTGGGAATTCCCCTATTTCCCATGGCCAATCTACTGACCCTGCGCATCTTTGGACGATCAGAGGAAACTGGAGCACCCAGAGGACTGCAGATGCTGGAGATCAGTTGAAGAGTGTGGTGCTGGAAAAGCACAGCCAATCAGGCAGCATCTTAGGAGCAGGAGAATCAACGTTTCAAGCATAAGCCCTTACACCTCAGATGCTGCCTGGGCAGCTGTGCTTTTCCAGCACCACACTCTTCAATAATGTCACTCAAGTTCACCCTAGTTTCGGTTCTTCTCATGCTGAAACTTCTGTTCTGTCCTCTAACTCTAGACTATCCTAACACACTTTCAGCCAGCTTTCCACATTCTACCTCCTTGTAATCTTGAAGTAATTCCAAAACTCTGTTGCCATGTACTACTAACACCCAATCTGTTCACCTATCACCCCTGTACTCACTAAGCTACAAAGGCTCCTGGTTGGAAAGCAGCAACATTTTAAAATTCTCATTTCTGTCTTCCTTCTTGGTTGTGATTATCTCTCTGTGTTCTCCTCACACCACACATCGTTCAAGATCTGTGCACCTTACGAAATTCTGGCCTTGGGGCACTGTAGATTTTCATCAATCCAGTATTGGTGGCTGTTTCCTTCAGTTGTCAAAGAAGAATTTCTTCCCCAAAACTCTCTACCTCACCATCCTCCTTTAAAACATTCCTTCAAACCTTCCCTAGTGAGAAAATGTTCAGTTACCTTTCCAATATTTCTGAATGTGGATCAAGGTCAAGTGAATGTGGCTTGTTGAATTGCCTCAGATCATTGGATGACTTTAAAAAAACAAATTCTTGTTGCCCTGGATGTATCTCACTGATCCTTCATCATTTCTCGGTGAATAACCTAAAATCTTATCAATGACCTAACTGGCCTATAATTTCCTGTCTTTGGCCTCCCTCCTTTCTTAAATGGGATGGGGGGGGGTTACATTAGCCACTTTCTCCAGTCCTCTGGGACCCTCCCTGACCCCAGTGATTCCTGAAAGATCACCGACAATGTCTCCAGAATCTCCTGAGCTATCTGACCCTGAGGTGTAATCTGTCTGGCCTGGGTGATTTATCTACCTTCAGACCTTTCAGCTTCCCCGACAACTTCTCCTTAAATGATGGCCACTACACTCATAGTCTACCACAAACGACATTTATTTCCCATTCCTGATTACCCAGAGGGCAATTGAGAGTCAGTCACAAAGTCACATTTAGGTCAGACCAGGTGAGGACAGCAGTTCCCTTCTCTAAAGGACATTACTGAACCAGATGAGTTTTCTCTGACAATCAACAACGGTTTCATAGTCATCAGTAATCATTAGGATGGCACAGTAGCTCAGTGATGAGCACTGCTGCTGCCTCATAGCTCCAGGGACCCGGGTTCGATTCCAGCCTCGGGCGACAGTCTGTGTGAAGTTTACATCTTCTCCTTGTGATGTGTTGGTTTCCTCCGTGTGCTCCAGTTTCATTTCACAGTCCAAAGATGTTCAGGTTTGGGTGGATTGGCCACGCTAATTGCCCTGGAGTGGGCAGGCTAGGTAGGTTTGTCATGGGGAATGCAGGGTTTCAGGGATGAGGGTGGGGTCTGGGTGGGATGCTCTTCAGACGGTCTGTGTGGGCTCTGTGGATCAAATGGCCTGTTTCCATACCGTAGGGATTCTATGAAATAATCTCTGAATTCCAGATCTTTATTGAATTCAAATTCTACCATCTGCCATTGGTGGGATTTGAACCCGGTTCTCCAGAACATGCCTTGCATCTCCAGATTAATAGTCTGTTGATAATACCACTAGTCTATCACCTTCCCATGATGAGCTTATAGAGTAATCAGATTTTGTTAAAATGTAGACAGATTTGGCTGAATGGCCTCTTTCTGTGTTGTAAATATTTTTGAGTCTATGAGACGAGAGATGAGTTCTGTCAGGGGGTTGTGTTCTCTCAGGGGACTACATAACTCTCTCCCATAGATAGTGGTGTAAATGGGACATAGAACATTATTTTAAGGCCAAGATAGATTGATTCCTGTTAGGCAGAGAAGTCAAAGATAATTAGTGTAGATGGCTGTGTGTGGAATTTGAATCATAGCAGATCTTGTTGAAAGATGGGACAGGTTCAAGGGGCTGAATGGTCTACTTCTGCTCCTAATTCACTCGTCTGAATGAAAGGCTACCAGCAGTTCCACATGCTCCTTCCCTAGGGCACTAGGTTCAAGTAGAGGTGCTAATCCATTTGATGAACATTTCCTCAGAGAAACATTACTTTCTGAGAAGCCTTCCTCTGTTCCTTATTCAAGGAATATTCTCAGAGTTGGATTCTGAAGGAGAAGCCAAATACACAGATGTGAAAAAGGATGTGCTGAATGGACCTGATAAAGTAGGGTAGGTGTGCAGCATAAACATTAACATAGATTTATGGACAGAATGGTCAGCTTTTTTTAATGAACATTCTGTGCAATCAGGAGATCGCTGCATAGCAAATGTGCATTTCCTGATACTTCAAATGCATTTGCAGGCTAGCAAACCAATTAGCTGCTTTGCCATCAAAATAATTTGCATGGTTCACCTTCCTTCCCCCCGTCATTCTACCACATCTACCTCTGTTTACTGTTTATTAAGTAACAATGGTTTGGACTTGCCAAGCGAAGTTACGTGCCTAGAGATGACATAGATGGCCCGTTAAGTCATCTTAAACTGCTTATTGCAGAATTGGTTTGGATTGGTTGTCACGCACACTTAAAAAAAAAATTTACAAGCTGGTTTCTTGGCAATAAACATTAACCAGAAAATTATACCATTAATGGTGCAACAGGAATAAGGGGAACATAGTAAAGATATTGACCTGCAATGTAAATGGCTGTTTATTGCCCATAGCCTGATTAATCATAAATGGGGAAGGTCAAAATTGATCCTCAGAGTGGTGACTCATAGAACTGCAGTGAATTTACAGCACAACACAAGTTATTTGACTCACGTGACCTGTCTCACCCTTTGTTCATCACACCCACTTCCTCCCATTCTTCTTCATTTCATCCAGTCTGCAGATTCTTCAATTCTTACCTTCCTCTTGTGTTTGTCTTCTGCTTCACAAACCTCAAGTCCCTGCCAGTGGCAGTGAGTTCCACACTCCGATGACTCTGGATAGAGATGTTTGTACTGAATTGCCATTTGATTTATTTGTAACTATCTACTATTTCTGACCCAGAGTTCTGAACTCCTCCATATGTTGAATCAGCTCCGATATACCTACCCTATCAAGTCTTTTCACAATTTTATTCCTTCGTCTTCTCTTTCCGAAAGAAAACAGCTTCAGCTTGTTCAAACTTTCTTGATGGGTATAACATGGAATATACCTCTCAGTTCTGGTACCAGCACTTTATTTTAAATTTAAAATTATTTTAATACTTCTTACACTTTCTCCAGGGCCTCTATATCCCTTTTAAAAAATGGAATATGGGGACGAGAACAGTTCAATATTTTCCAAGTCTGTTCTAACTATTGTATGATACAGGTTTAATATAACTTCCCTGCTTTTCAATTCTATTCCTGTAGAAGTGTGTCCTAATATTTTGCTATCTTTATGACTTTATGTTCACTATTTTTAGTGACTTGTATTACAATTAGTCTGACCTAGGAGGGGGCAGAATGCTTTGGTTAAAACTTCTGGTTGTGTTTCCAAGTCCTCTGATGAAATGCACAAGAATGGATGCAGTTATTATTGATTATTTTATTGAATTAGCAATCCAAAGTCATGAAGTAATAATCCAATGCTCAAAACCCACCATAGAGTCATAGCATGGGCCCAGCACCAAAGATCATGTCAACAGTAATTCAGAAAACCCCACTGCCCTATCCTTTCTGCACAGCCCTGCATAGTTATTTTCTCTTTGGATAATTATCTGATTTATTGTTAAAAGCTGTAACTGAATGTGCCTCTACCACTTTCTGGTGCAGTTCATTCCAGATCCTAAACAGTCACTGAGTATAAACTTGCCCTCATGTTACCTTTAACTTTTTGCCAATCACCTTCAATTGGTGCGCTCTCATTCCCAACCCATCTGTAATTGGTGCGCTCTGGTTCTCGACCCTTCTGTAATTGGAGTGCTCTCGTTCTTGACCCTTCTATCAATGGGAATGGTTTCTCCCTATCTACTCCATCCAGACACATTCATGATTTTGACTGTCTCGAATAGATCTCAACCTTCTCAGAGGATGATAGCCCTAACTTTACCATCCCACCTTCATAACCTCATTCACCCTCATCCATGTTTTGATTTTGGTCCATACGACAAACAGTGTTCCTTAACCACAGACTCCATCCCTTTCCATGGCAAATGTCTGAGGCTCAACCAATCTATTCACAACCTGTTGCAGTTGACTGCAATTTGAACCTCCCAACCATTTTACCAAACCATAACCATTGCTCGTGATTTGGAGATGCTGGTGTTGGACTGGGGTGCACAAAGTTAAAAATCACACAACACCAGGTTATAGTCAAACAGGTTTAATTGGAAGCACACTAGCTTTCGCAGCGCCACTCTTTCATCACAACCACCTGATGAAGGAGCGTCGCTCCGAAAGCTAGTGTGCTTCCAATGAAACCTGTTGGACTATAACCTGGTGTTGTGTGATTTATAACCATTGCTGATTACTGCCACCTCCATTTAATGATCTATCTCTGACCTGCCTCAGGTCATCTGCTGGTGAAATCATGATCTGTGTCCTTGTTAGCCCCAGATGTAACTATTCTAACATGCTCCTGTCCTACCTCTCATATTCTAACTTCCTTAACCTTAATCGACCAATATTCTGCTGCTTATGTTTTTACATGAAGTCAGTTCTTCTCACCCATCTGCTTTTTTGACCTATATTTACTCCTATTTAAGCAATGGTGTGATTTAAAAGTTCACGTCATTTACAAATTCCTTCCTGACTTCACCTGTCCCCTCATTCTATATCTCTGCAGTCTCTCATGAACCACAACCTGACATCTGCACTACTCTAACATTAGCCTCATAAGGTAGCACCTGTATGGAAACCTCCTGTGGATGACCACCTCTCACTTTTCCTCACCCCTTCTGCTACTTTCAGCTGATGAATCAATGCTCCTCAATGTCGTATACCACTGGGTGGAAACACTGAGGGTGACAAGGATGCAGAAGGTACTCTGGCTGGAGGACTTCAGCTCATTACTGATTTTAACTTCGGTTGGGTCCTAAATGACACAGCTGCTGGACAGCGTGTGTGACAGGTCTTTAAGGGAAAAACATGCTGAATTTTATCTTCACTAATCTTCCTGTCACAGTTGCATTTATTTCGTGACAGCATTGGTAGAGTGACTGTCCTTGTGGGGATGCGGTCCTGTCTTCACATTGAGAATATTCTCCATCTTGACGGGTGGCACCATCATTGTCCTAAATGGGATAAATTTCAATCAGATCAAGCATCACATAACTTAGCATCCATGAGATGCCATGGG
The DNA here is from genome assembly GCF_047496795.1 of Chiloscyllium punctatum. NCBI lineage: Eukaryota > Metazoa > Chordata > Chondrichthyes > Orectolobiformes > Hemiscylliidae > Chiloscyllium > Chiloscyllium punctatum. The sequence goes on from NC_092752.1 coordinate 4,756,205, forward strand.
CTGTTAATAGCATCAGAATTGTGCTCCAACACAATCTGCAACCTCATGGCCCAGAAAATCCCTCGTCTTACCAGTACGATCAATTCTCCAATTTGCCACGGGATGACCAGAGGCCGTGAGGGTGGGTATGTCCAGTGACCAATGAAGGGGCAGTGAGGTCAGAAGCCTCCTTGATTATGTTTAAGCAGAGTTGGTATCCCAGAATTCTATACACTGTTGTGGGGCACTATCGTTCCTTTCAAAATAAGGGAGTCTCACTTTGAGCTGGAACAGCAGACTCTGAAAAATCTGATCTCCAGCATTGCACTTTGTGAGATAAGAGAGAGGATGAGCTAGAAAGAACTGTATATAAAGCGAAATACTTTTGTGTAATCTGTCTTAGCAGATACTGCTACAGTTTACAAGTCAGGTATTCATTGTTTCCTTGCCCACATTGTATCCTGCTTTGGGAGAACTTCCAGCCAGTCTCAGGCCTGTGTATGTGTTAGTATTTTCATTTGTGTGTATGTTTTAGAATCATAGGGTCATACAGTCCTACAGCACGGAGACAGGCCCTTTAGCCCAAATTGATCTATACTGACTAAAATGTCCATCCACGCTAACCCCATTTCCCTGCACTTGGCCCATATCCTTCTAACCCTTTCCTCCCCATGTATTTGTCCAAATACCTTTTAAATGTTGTTAATGTACCCACCTCAACCACTTCCTCTGGCAGCTCATTCCATATGCGTACCACCCTCTGTGTAAAAGCATTGTCCCTCAGGTTCCCTTTTATTTTTACCCCTCTCACCTTAAACTGATGCCCTCTAGTTCTCGAATCACCAACCCTGGGAAAAAGACTGAGTGCATTCACCCTATCCACGCCTTTCATGATCTTATACACTTCTATAAGGTCCCCCCTCAGTCCCTTACACTCTAAAGAAAAAAGTCCTAGCTTGTAAAACCTCTCCTTATAACTCAGACCATTGAGTCTTGGCAACATCCTTGTAAATTTCTTCTGCACTCTTTCCAGTTTAATAACATCCTTCCTGTAACAAGTGACCAAAACTGGACACAATACTCCAAGTGCGGCATCACCAACATAGTGTACAACTACAACATAACTTCCCAACTTCTATACTCAATGCCCTGACTGATGAAGGCCAAAAGCCTTCTTCACTGCCCTGTCTACCTGTGACTCCACTTTCAGAGAACTATGCACATGAACTCCAAGGTCTCTCTGTTCCACTACACTCCTTAAGGCCCTACTATTCACCATAAAACCCCTGTCTTCATTTGACTTTCCAAAATGCAAGACCTCACACTTTTAAATATTAAACTCCATTTGTCATTTCTCAGCCCACTTCCCCAGCTGATCAAGATCCTGCTGCAATTTCTGATAACCTTCTTCACTGTCCACAATACCGCCTATTTTAGTGTCATTTGCAAACTTATTAATCATGCCTTGTACATCCTTGTCCAAATCATTGATATACATAACAAATAGTAATGGGCCCAGCACCGACCTCTGAGGTACTTCACTAGTCACAGGCCTCCAGTCCAACAAGCATCCTTCCACGATTACCCTCTGCTTCCTACCAATTGTGTTTCCCATTTGCCAGCTTGCCCTGGATTCCATGCAATCTAAACTTTCAGAACAGTCTACCATGTGGAACCTTATCAAAGGCCTTACAGAAATCCATATACACTATGTATACACTGCCCTGCCCTCATCAATCTTCCTGGTCATTTCACCAAAGAACTCTAACAAATTTGTCAGGCATGATCTCCCATGCACAAAGCCGTGCTGACTGCTTCTAATCAAACCCTGTCTTTACAAATGCTTGTATAGCTTAACTCTCAGAATCTTCTCAAGTAACTTCTCAAGTACCTCAGATGTTAGGCTTACCGGTCTATAGTTCCTGATCTTTTCTTTGTAGCCCTTCTTGAATAAAGGCATAACATTCGCTGTCCTTCAGTGCTCTGGGACCTCACCCATGGCTAATGATGATGGAAAAGTATCAGCCAGGACCCTCACAATTTCTTCTCTTGCAGGGTTCTTGGATATATCTGGTCAAGACCAGGAGGCTTATCCACCTTCATACATTCTAATATGTCCAACACCTCTTCTAATGTGATATGGACTGTCCCCAAGATATGACCATTAACTTCCCCAAGTCTTCATGTCTTTCTCCATGATAAACACAGAAGAGAAATATTTTACATAGCATTACATTTAATACACTCCCAAACCAATTGGTACAGCATCAAAGCTTTAATCACTCAATCCAGCTCTGCTAATTTAACATATCGCTAGTGTACCTGATACTGACAAGCATCTACTGTGCTTGGATCTCGGGAGACTGCCAGGAGGACAGCAGAAACCCTTTCGATACATTCTCAACTTAGTCCTGAAGAGGTCAGATATACCCTGCCATTTCACTGGGACATCGAGCTAATGGCAGAAAGTAAGGACTGCAGATGCTGGAGATCAGGGTCGTAAAGTGTGGTGCTGTAAAAGCAAAGCGGGCATATGCCCTTCATCAGGAATTTGGGGAGTGGTAAGGGGGCTGAGAGATAAACAGGAGCTTGGGGGTGGGGCTGGAGGGAAGGTAGCTGGGATGGCGATAAATAGATGGAGGTGGGGGAGTGATAGTGGTAGGTCGGACAGGAGGGTGGAGCGGACAAGTGGGAAGGGAGTTGGACAGGTCGGACAGTTCAAGAGGGTGGTGCTGAGTTGGAGGGTTAGAACTGGGATGAGGTGGGGAGAGGGAAGATGAGGAAACTGGTGAAATCTACTGTGTGAGCTTTTTCTGCACATCCAAATACCTCATCTACTCTGTCCATTGCTCTCAATGTGGTCTCCTCTACACTGGGGAGACAGAACATCAACTCGCAGAATGTTTCAGGAATGTCTCTGGGACACATGAACCAAACCCCATCGCCCTGTGGTTGACCACTTCAACTGCTCCTCCCTCTCTGCCAAGGGCATACAAGTCCTGGGCCTCCTCTACTGCCAAATCCAAACCACCTGATGCCTGGGGGAAGAACGCCACATCTTCTGCCTTGGGACCCTCCAAACACATGGCATCAATGTCGACTTCACCAGTTTCCTCATCTCCTCTCCCCCCCCCTGCCCCACCTTATCCCAGATCCAACCCTCTTGAACAGTCTTACCTGTCCACCTCCCTTCCCACCTAAGCGCTCCACCCTCTGCTCCGGCCAACCACCATCACTCCCCATCTCCATCTACCTGTCACCTTCCCAGCTACCTTCCCCCCAGCCCCATCCTCCTATTTACCTCTCAGTTCCCTTCCCACCCCCATATTCCTGATGAAGGACTTATGACCAATCAACTGATATTCCTACTCCTCAGATGCTGCCTGACCTGCACACTTTTCAATTCTGGCTAGAGACTGACCAAAATGGAGGATGCTGGTGTGGTGATACACATGACACGTAGAGCTTAGGTCTCAGAGGAAGTGCACACAACTCTAAACAGTTTATCTACGCAAACATTCAAGCACAGGGCGGCATGGTGGCTCAGCGGTTAGCACTGCTGCCTCACAGCACCAGGGACCTGGGTTCAATTCCTGTCTCTGGCAACTGTCTGTGTGGAGTTTGTACGTTTTCCCCGTGTCTGCATGGGTTTCCTTCCACGGTTCAACGATGTGCAGGTTAGGTGAATTGGCCACGCTAAGGCCACGCTAAATTGCCCGTAGTGTGCGGTGGATTAGTCAGGTGTAAACGTGGGGTGGGTTACTCTTCTTAGGGTCGGTGTGGACTTGTTGGGCTGAAGGGCCTGTTTCCACACTGCAAGTGATCTTATCTAATCTAAACTACCTGTGTAGCAGAGTTTGCAGCATGTGCACTGGATTTATCAACCCTCCCAGACTGGAAGGAGAACAGGGAGTGAGAGGCTGTGTTCTGTGTGTGTTTGAGTTCAGAGCAGGTTAGGAGGCTCTAGCTGTGTCTACTCTGGGTCTGTGAGCCTGTACGTGTCTGTGAGAGCGTGGAAATCTCTCACTGAGTAATGTCAGAGTGTGGTCGATAAGGCTGTCAGAGAGGAAGAGGCGGTGCCCAGCCTGTTTGACAGAGGGAGGAATTCGCTGGAGAACACGTAAAGTCTTGTTAAACGAAACGCCAAAACATTTCGAGGGCGCCCGAGGGTTGGGATGCGGCGTGTGATGTAGAGTAAATGTTCCTGGTTTTCTGTTCACCGTTATTCCTGGGCTAGAGGCACTCAACACAAAAGGTGAGAGAAAATCCTGACCTATTGACAGAGTGAGAGGGACATTAATCCCTCTCGGGGGGTGTTTGGGGATTGGGATCTGGTGATCGCAGGTCAGGAATAAAGTAAAATCAAGAAACCATTTTTAATTTTAATGTAACAGTTTCGTTGTACATTGTTTATTTTCCTGATACTTATTAGGCCGTCACTTATGTATCTATTAGTTGTGTAAGTGTGGATGGAGAGGTTATTGCAATCCCCGAATGATATATTTTTTGGGTTATGTATCTACATTAGTTTTGGGAGTTTGGCAGTTTATTGCAGTACAACAGCGTGAGGCGGAGAAAGGAAACACGGACTTTCTTTTTGTACACACTCCCCGCTCTGCTCTGGGCATTTACCACACTTTTCCCCCTGTCCATTCCCTTCTCCCTCCCTTGCCCCGTGTCTCCCCCACTTCTTCCTGCCACCTCACTTTCTCCACTTCATGTTTCCCCTCCTCTCAATCCCCACTCTCCCTAAAATCTGCAACCACATTCCCCCCCCCCCCAATCCCATGCACTGTTTTGCCCCCTCCCCTTTCCCTTCCTTTTCATCCCGTCCCCTGTCCCCTCCCCCAAAATAATACATAATGTGTATCTTACTCTTATTATAAAATGCAGTTGCATCAGTTACAATTCTCAAAGGTGTACTGGAAAGACTTGAATATGTGACACTTTGCCTGTACTCCTGGTCTTTCATCATTCTGCAGGGGCATTACTGAAAGAAACCCACTTGCTATGAAAGAGAAAACGTTCCTTGCACATGAGCAGTATTTGTATTGTTTATGCAATGAGACACTCACTGGGTGCACAATTGGGCAAACGTTTTTTTAACTGAAAGAAAAATAAGTACATTGCAGAAGCACAGTCTATAGTAAATGAAAATGTAACCATTTTATCAAGTGTGGAGTTCAGTTAATTCATTCTATCACAATAATAGTGATATGGAATGAGAGGTGACGGTAAAAGCTAACTATAGCTGTTCATGTGAGGAAGCAGCTTTGCAATGTATTCACCTCTGATTTATTTATAACTTATGGTGAATGCAACAGGGACATGAGATAAAGACCATGAGAATATTTGGAATCACATGTGCACAAGGCCATTTGAACTGTCACATCTGTGCAGGGTCTTTGAAAGAGTTGTCCTGTCAACTCCATTTCTTCATAATTCTGTCAGAGTCTGCTTCAAGGAAATGTCATTTGAAAGGTTTAGTGGACTTGGGTACACTGCAGTGAGTGGGTCACAGTCAGACAGGCCGGAAGCAGACCCTTCAGCCCAACTTGTCCATGCCAACCAAGTTTCCCAAACTAAACTAGTCCCATTTGCTTGTGGTTGACCCATATCCCTCTAAATGCTGCTTATTTGTGTACCTGTCCAAATGTCTTTTAAAAGTTGAAACTGTGTACCAGCATCTACCACTTCCTTGGGTAATTCATTCACATCCAAAACACCCTCTGTGGGCCTCAGGTCTCTTTTAAATCTTTCTTTTCTCACCTTAAAAATATGCTGCCTAGTTTTGAACTCACTCACCCTAAGGAAAAGACTTTTGCTGTTCACTTTATCCATGTCATTTGAGGACACTCTGTGAAGAAATATATTCTTAGATCCAAAAGCATTTGAGGGGATCTATGATCTCTACTAACTTATTAATTGCAAGAGGCTTTTTCCTTCTTTACACATTTTATATTCATAATCTGTTTTAGGAATTTAGGTTATTTCATTCAGAACTGAGATAAAATACTCCAGGTTAGCTCAGTTGGATGGAAATAAGCATAAGTCAAGCAAAGACAGCAGAGATTTAGTAAATCCTTAGAATAGTATAAAGGCAGTAGGAGTATACTTAAGAGGGAAATCAGGAGGGCAAAAAGGGGACATGAGATAGCTTTGGCAAATAGGGTTAAAGAGAATCCAAAGGGATTTTATAAATACATTTTAAGGACAAAAGGGTAACGAGAGAGAATAGTGCCCCTCAAAGATCAGCAAAGAAGCCTATGTGTAGGAGATGGGGGAGATAGTAAATGAGTATTTTCAGTGTTTATTGTGGAGAAGGACATGGAAGATACAGAGTGTGGGGAAATAGATGGTGACATCTTGAGAAAAGGTCCATATTAAAGAGGTGGTGTTGTTGTTGGATGTCTTAAAATGCATAAAAGTGGATAAATCCCCAGGACCTGATCAGGTGTACCCTAGAACTCGGTGGGAAGCTAGGGAAGTGATTGCTGGGCCTCTTGCTGAGATATTTGTATCATTAATAGTCACAGGTGAGGTGCCAGGAGACTGGAGGTTGGCTAACGTGGTGCCACTGTTTAGGAAACTATAGACCAGTGAGCCTGACATCGGAGGTGGGCAACTTGTTGGAGGGAATCCTGAGGGACAGGATGTACATGTATTTGGAAAGGCAAGGATTGATTAGGGATAGTCAACATGGCTTCATGCATGAGAAATCATGTCTCACTAATTTGAGTTTTTTGAAGTAACAAAGTGGATTGATGAGGGATGAGCAGTGGACGTGATCTATCTGAACTTCAGTAAGGTGTTTGACAAGGTTCCTCATGGTAGACTGATTAGTGAGGTTAGATCTCATGGAATATAGGGAAAACTAGCCCTTTGGACATAGAACTGGCTCAAAGGTGGAAGACAGGTTGTTTTGCAAACTGGAGGCCTGTGACCAGTGGTGTGCCACAAGGATCAGTGCTGGGGTCTTTGCTAGTCTATGTGTCGGTGTACCAGGAAGTGAGACGACGGGTCTGAGGAGGGAGGGGGGGGGGGGGTCCCTTGTTTATGTAACTTCAATAATCCATAGAAACAGAAGGTGTTGGATCTTTCAGGTTTCATTCTTTGGAGATCTGTCTTGTTAATTTCTATGTGGATGACACCTTTGTCATCACAAAATGCAACAAATTAGAAGAAACAGATAAACAACATCCTTACCGGTATAAAGGTCACCAAAGAGGAAGAGAACAATAACAGACTCCCCTTCCTAGATGCCACAGTAGAACGAAAAACCAATGGAGAGCCGCAGACCAGTGTCTGTAGGAAAGCCACACACTGACCAGACACTCAACTACAGGAGCAATCATCCCAACACCCACAAACGGAGCTGCATCAGGGATGTTTTTTAAATGGACCATAACACACTGCAGCACCCAGGAACAACGAGAAGCCAAGGAAAAACACTTGTCCAACGTATTCAGAAACAATGGGTACGTGATTCGCACAGTCCGCCAATTCCTGCACAGCAGACCTAAACAAGAAGACACAACACACCCAGAGACTTTAGCCACCCTGCCATACATTAAGGACATCTCAGAGATGACGACTAAACTATTCTGGCCACTGGGTATTATGGTAGCCCACAAACCAACAACCATGCTGAAACAGCTCCTGATGAATTTAAAGGACCCCATACCAACAACCAGCAGAACGAGCATCATATACAAATTACCCTGCAAGGACTGCAACAAACATTACATTGGACAGATGGACAGGAAACTAGCCACTAGGTTACATGAACACCAACTCGCCACTAAAAGACATGACCAACTATCACTGGTATCCATACACACAGACAAAGAGGGACACCAGTCTGACGGGAACAATACATCCATCCGGGGATAGGCTAAACAAAGACATGCACGGGAATTCCTAGATGCCTGACATTTAAACCTGAACTCCATTATCAAACACATTAATTTGGACCCCAACCTCTGAGAGAAAGAACCGGAAATGATATCATCCACCACAACAGACCCAGACACTCGCATAGCAAATGGGACAGACTACCAGCGCTTCACTGGAGGCTCTCTGATGATGTTACCTGGCATGGTGACAAGATGTCTGAAAACAAATCTCCCAGCTCAGAGAGCAAACTTACAACCTGCGTCATAGTTATACAGCATAGAAATAGACCCTTCGGTCCAACCCATCCATGCCGACCAGATATCCGAAGTTATCGTGGTCCCATTTGCCAGTACTTGGTCTGTATCCCTCTTAAACCCTTCCTATTCATATAACCATCCCGATGCCTTTTAAATGTTGTATTTGTACCAGCCTCCATCACATCCTCTGGCAGGTTGTTCCAGACACACAACATCTTCTGCATAATAAAGTTGCTTCTCAGGTCCCTTTTAAATCTTTCTCCTATGCCCTCTAGTTTTGGACTTGCCTGCTCTGTGAAAAATACCTTGTCTATTCACCCTATCTATGCCCCTCATGATTTTATAAACCTCTATAATGTCACCCCTCAGCCTCTGACCCTCCAGGGAAAATAGCCTATTCAGTTTCTCCCTCTAGTCCCGGTAACATCCTCATAAATCTTTTCTGAACACATTCAATACCTTTCCTATTGCAGGGAGACTCGAAATGAATGCAATATTCTAAAAGTTACATTTGATCTCCAGTAACCTCGTGACATGTCTGCTTGTATAATCTGTGTCTTTTAGCACTCTGGATACACCTATCATCTCAAACCTTTACAAACTGGAGGGCAAAGTAGGGAATTATTATCAATGTCACTTTGGCCCAATTGCTGTCCTGAACTGTCTTTCATTGCCTGGGTGGTTTGGCCATTCCAGGTGTATTTTTCCTGAATGAGATTTTTTTAAACCTTTTTTTTTTGCTCAAGAGATTATATGGCCAGGGAAGAAGGGACGATGGGGATGAAGGATGTGTCTGGTTGTGTTGTTCCAATCTCTGTGGTATGAGTAAGCTGATCATTGTCCGTCAGTTTTATCATTACTTTTGTTAGTAGCAACAACGTTCCTGGAAAGCCAAACTGCAAATACCATTCGTTGTGTATCTCTGATGAACAGGTGTTACCTGTGGGTTGCAAGACACTCTTGACATCCACAAGTGGTATCATTTTCTTCCTCTTCCGAATGGAAAGCATGTAGTCTTTCTACAAATTATCAAATACAACAGCAATATTTGTCGTCATAGTCTCCTTATACACTCAAACCACAGAGGCAGACAAGCTCTTGTTTGGTGTTAACGATATCCTTCCAGCTCTTTAAAACTTTCCAATACTCTGTCCATTCAGTCTGCTGTGATAATCATGATAAATGAATAAAGAATACAGTCTCCATGGTGCTACTTTTTTTATTTTAAAAATATACTTTATTCATAAAATAATTTGATGGTCTGTACAGTTGGACATGCCATACATATGTAAACATTCCATTTGTTTGCATACCGAAACAGAGTAATCATTCCTATTTACAGGTCTGTACGATTACATTTTTAGTTGAGGCGTCAGCAGAGCCCAAATGACTGTGTGGGCCCCCTGTTCTTCTTTAGGCAGGCAGATGTTACACGGTGGTCTTTCCCCACCGTGCCCAGGCAGCAGCTGCCCCAAGCTTCAGCGCGTCCCTCAACACATCCTCCTGGACCTTGGAATGTGCCAGTCTGCAACACTCAGTCGGGGTCAACTCCTTCAGCTGGAAGATCAACAGGTTTCGGACCGCCCAGAGAGCGTCCTTCACCGAGTTGATGATCCTCCAGGCACAGTTGATGTTCGTCTCGGTGTGAGTCCCGGGGAACAGGCCGTAGAGCATGGAGTCTCGCGTCACGGCGCTGCTCGGGATGAACCTCGACAAACACCACTGCATTCCTCTCCAGACTTCCTCTGCATAGGCACATTCCAGAAGGAGGTGTGTGACAGTCTTGTCCCCCCCGCAGCCACTTCGAGGGCAGCGTGTGGTGCGGCAGAGAGTCTGGGCGTGCATAAAGGATCTCACAGGCAGACCCCTTCTCACCACCAGCCAAGCCATGTCTTGGTGCTTGTTGGAAAGTTCTGGTGATGAGGCATTCTGCCAAATGGCTTTGACAGTCTGCTCAGGGAACCGCTCGATAGGATCCACCCTCTCCTTTTCCCAAAGGGTCTCAAGGACGCTACATGCTGACCACTTCCTGATGGACTTGTGGTCAAAGGTGTTTTTCTTCATAAACTTCTCCACGAAGGACAGGTGATAGGGAAAGGTCCAACTACTCGGAGCGTTCCGCGGCAGCGAGGCCAGGCCCATCCTTCGCAACACCCAGGGACAGGTAGAACCTCAGTACGTAGTGACACTTGGTGTTTGCGTACCGGGGATCCACGCACAGCTTGATGCAGCCACACACAAAGGTGGCCGTCAGGGTGAGGGTGGCAGTGGGTGTATTTTTTCCCCCGTTGCCCAGATCTTTGTACAGCGAGTCCCTTCAGACCCAGTCCATCTTTGACCTCCATATAAACTGGAAGATGGCCCGGGTGACTGCAGCGGCACAGGTTCTGGGGATAGGCCAGACCTGTGCCACGTATAATAGCAATGACAATGCACCTCCATGCTGCTACATTGATTCAGCCAATGGGAACTGCATCTCAGCCACAATTTTATTTGCACAAGACTCAGCAGTGATGTGATGGGACACTTGGTATTATTGTCAATGTGTCTGCCATGTGGTTGAGTTTCTCTTCATGGAATGTGCCTTTTTTTTTAAATAAATTGGTCACAAATAACTGTTGACGTTGGTATCATGTGTTTTGCCATGTAGAAAAGCTTCAGTGCCGTCTTCCAAGTTTCTGTGAAATTAGGTTGGGTTCAAATGTGCAACATTTATGATCCAATCTCTGCCTTTGATGTCTCTTGATTGATTGATTATCTCAGTGTGGAACAAAACAGTCCTGTTTATCATAACTTTGTTATGATATAGCCATGGCCAGTCATATTATCAGCACATCACAAGATTTTTTTCTCTTGTTTACATCATAGAATCATACAGTATGGAAACAGACCCTTCAGCTAAATCATCATAGAGTCATAGACATGTACAGCATGGAAACAGACCCTTTGGTCCAACCTGTCCATGCCGACCAGATATCCCAACCCAATCTAGTCCCACCTGCCAGCACCTGGCCCATATCCCTCCAAACCCTTCCTATTCATAGACCCATCCAAATGTCTCTTAAATGTTACAATTGTACCAGCCTCCACACATCCTCTGGCAGCTCATTCCATACACGTACCACCCTCTGCGTGAAAAAGTTGCCCCTTAGGGTGAGAGGGGAAAGATATAAAAGAGACATATCAGGCTCAACCACGAGATCTCTCTGACCTGTTCCACCATTCAGTTACATTACTGTTGACATGTATCTCAATCCCATTTTCTTACTTAACATCTAATACGTTTACTGAACAAAAATTAACCTAACTCAGAATTGAGATGGATTAATGGTCTTTTCTTTTGAAATGTTGAGATTTTAGTGGAAACATGAAATGATTGCGAGGATACATCTGTTTGTAGAAACCTCTTCTAGCACAGTTATGTCCGTTACATCAGTTCCCTAGACTAGCAAGTACCTTGGGCTATTACCAGGCGGCTCACATGATGGCCACTATTGAGAAAGCAGTGTGGATAACAGCCAGGGATGTTGCTTGCCCCGGGAATTTTCTACATAAGAAATACAGGGTTGTCATTTGGGTGGCAAAGTGGCTGATCGCCAGGGACCCAGGTTTGACTCCACCCTCGGGTGGCTGTCTGTGTGGAGTTTATACGTTTTCCCTGTGTCTGCGTGGGTTTCCTCTGGACGCTCCCTTTTCTCCCAAGATGTATAGATTAGGTGGATTGGCCACGCTAAATTTCCCATAGTGTCCACAGATGTGCAGGCTTGGTGGACTAGCCATGATAAATGCAGAGTTAAATTGATAGGGTGGAGGGGATCTGAGTGGGATGTTCATCAGAGGTGAATTGTGGATTTGATGGGGAGTTTACGATTCTATGTTGATTTACACTGAATATAGGGTTGCCTGAAACTGGTCTGACACAATTCCTGCTGACTATGACTGATAAAGATGAATATCTTCCCTATTTGAACAGTTTAATGTTTCACAAATATGAGAAATGTGTTTTTAAAATCTTTTACCTGTTTCCAGAATATTTTTCTGGGCTTCATGTCATAGAAAGGCACGGGAGACACAGAAATTACAGAATTGTTACAGCACCTTAGAAGGCCATATGGACCATTTCTCTGAGCAAGCAATTCACTGAGTGTCATTTCACTGCCTTTATCCCTAAAGCCTGCGCATTCTTCTTTTGCAAGTAACACACAAATTCCCCTTTTTAATATTTCAGTTGAACTTGCCTCCAACACAATCTTGGACGGTATATTCCAGATCCTAACTACTCGCTGCATAAAAATAAGTTTCCTCTTGTCTCTTTTGTTTCCTTTCTCAAATACATTAAATGCTCTTGATTTTTCATAGGTAGAACATTTTTCTATTTCAATTTTTTCCAGAACTGTCAAGATTTGACTATCTCCATCAAATCTCCTGTTTTCTCCAAGTAAATAACTACATACTAATCACTCCTAATTCGAATATGAAATTCAGGAGAAATATCTTTATCCAGTGAGTGTGTGAAACTCAGTACCACAAGGAGTAGGTGAGACATAGATACATTTAGGTGGAACCTGGATAAGCACATAGAGAAAAGAATATCAGCATATTGCTGATTCGGCAAGATGAGACCAACTGGGCAGATTGGTCTGGCTATTTGCGGTTAATCTTTTGTAATTGTATGTTTTATCGAGCCTAGATTTATACATGAGAAAACTATATTCCCTGAATTTAAATAATAAACAAACTAAGTAAGTTGTTTCATTTTGGGAAAAGATTTTATGTATGTGATGCTGTTGCTCCTTTTACAAGGTATGTTGTTTTTGGCTTTTTTTTCCGCAAAATTGTAAAAGACACAGATTCTGAAAAGTCTGTATTTGAAGGGTTTAGGGCCAATTTGATTATAGCTAACAGAAACTGCCTCAAGAGCAAAGCTTTCAAAACACTTGTAGAATGAAAGGGGAGTGGCCAGTTCTCCCAGCTCAGTTTAACTCTGGTTTGGTTTGATTAGATTAGATTCCTTACAGTGTGGAAACAAGCCCTTCGGCCCAACCAGTCCACACTGACCCTCCGAAGAGTAACCCACCCGGACCCATTTCCCTCATGCACCTAGCACTGTGGGCAATTTAGCATGGTCAATTCACCTGACCTGCACATATTTGGACTATGGGAGGAAACTGGGGCACCCCAAGGAAACCCACGCAGACACAGGAAGAATGTGCAAACTCCACACAGACAGTTGCCCGAGGCAGGAATCAAACCTGGGACCCTGTGAGGCAGCAGTGCTAACCACTGAGCCACCGTGCTAGTTTGGTTTGGTTCGGTCTGGTCTGGTTTGGTATTTAGCAAGCAGTAGTGGTTGGAAGCTGCTACCCAAAGAAGCAGGTCCACGCTGGTCCTCTCTCTGTGACTCCTCTCCTGTAAGAACTTGTGTTTGATTTTTCCTTTTATGCCAAGGAGTATTTATGGGGATTGTTGCAAGTATTGGAAAGCGTCATTAAGTTGGGATAATCTGTTGGGGCTTCAGATAGGTTAAGTTATTCTGTTTTCTGTTTTTTGTGTTTCATTCGGTAACCTTGTAAATAAAACCTGTTTTGTTTAAAACTAAATGGTTTGACCAACTGCATCTCTCCTGGAACATCCACTGTACGCCTGATTAAAGCAACCAGCAAAGTTAGGGTCTGGGCTACTTTCTTGAAATGTTTTGAGGGGGTCTGGCCTGGTCCATAACAATGGTCATTGCTTGTTGTAACTTCGCAATACAGATTGTAATTTTATGGTGTTTATAGATGCTATAAACCTTAGGGAGAGGTACTGAGGAATTATTTACAGGACTGTAAGTCTTAAAATCTTTATTTTGTGTTTCATACGCCAGTGGTAACCAGATATCATGGATAACAGTGGCTCTGTCAGGGAAATGCCAATGAATGATGTAACTGTCACCTTGGACCAGAATCCCCCAGACCCGAACGAATATTCAACATCTAAAGGATCGACAGTTAGCTTCCACAACATTTACTACAGCGTGAAAATCAAGAGTGGTTTACTCTGCTGCCGTAAAACCAGTGAGAAGGAAATCCTAAAAGATGTCAAGTATGTATTTGCAGTCTTTTGATTTGCGTGGAGTCGAACAGTAGCAATGATTCAATGTTTAATTATAACTTGCCAGAATGGGATTTTTCTTAAAGATCTACCAATTGTGTGAAAAGAAATGTAGCATCACTACTTTAAGAAATGGAGAGGTGCTGGCTGAAAATATGACTGGAAATGTTGGGTCTGTTTTTTAGCGGAGTGTGGGAAGAAGGTGAGAGAAGAGGAAGCATCGGGACGCATTAAAGCTGGTAACTTAGAGAAAGGATTTGATCTAAATGATATGTTGCAGTCTCCCACTGAACAAGAAGCTACAGTTAGAGATCATGGGGATTTGCCTGGCAATCGATTGGTGCTGGGATGTGTGGAGCTCAGCGAGTGTTGATGAAAGGACTCTTGATCTTCACATTCAGAGCTGCAAATGGACAGAATTTCGGAGAGCTCAGAGATATTAAATGGTTAATCAAGCTGGAGGAGGTTTTAAGGAGAGGAAAGGGCTCGGCAGTACATTGAGGCATCTGCAAGTAAGGATTTTAAAATACTGTGGTGACAAAATTTATAAAGTTGTTTGGAAAAAAAACAGCCTCCTAAAAGTGAACTTTATTTGGCAAGAAATATCAATGTTCAAAAGTAGAAAGCTGAGTTCAATGAGCTAAGTGGGTTGTTTGGTTAAGTTTTGAACACAAGCCAGGACATTAACCCTGAAAATCACCACCACAGAGTTAGCGTGCTTATCAATAGTTTCTAATCTCAACATTGACTGCAAATTCTATCGACTCACGAAGAAACTATTACCTATAAAGATGCGATGCCAGTGCAAGAATCTGGTTAATTATTAATGTGGTTTATGTCAGTGAAATAAATGATAAAGGTAACTTAATCTTCCCTTCAGTCACGGACGCCCTTGTCTACACAGCTTACTTACTTCCCTTCCAGTTTTGGTCACCTTTGCTCTAGGAAGGATGTTATTAAACTGGAACGAGTGCAGAAGGAATTTACAAGGATGTTGCCTGGACTCAATGGTCTGAGATATAGAGAGAGGTTGGGAAAGTTAGGACCTTTTTTCTTTAGAGTGTAGGGGGACTGAGGGGGGATCTTATAGAGGTGTATGAGATCACGAGAGGCACGGATAGGGTGAATGCAGGGTTAGGAATCACAGAATAGAAGATGTCATACAGGCTCTTCAGTCCAACCCGTCCATGCCGACCAGATATCCCAACCCAATCTAGTCCCACCTGCCAGCACCCAGTCCATATCCCTCCAAACCCTTCCTATTCATATACCCATCCAGATGCCTTTTAAATGTTGTAATTGTACCAGCCTCTACCACTTCCTCTGGCAGCTCATTCCACACACGTACCACTGTCTGCGTGGAAAAAGTTGCCCCTTAGGTTCCTTTTATATCTTTCCCCTCTCAACCTAAACCTATGCCCTCGAGTTCTGGACTCCCCCACCCCAGGGAAAAGACTTTGTCTATATACCA
Source organism: Chiloscyllium punctatum (assembly GCF_047496795.1). Taxonomy (NCBI): domain Eukaryota; kingdom Metazoa; phylum Chordata; class Chondrichthyes; order Orectolobiformes; family Hemiscylliidae; genus Chiloscyllium; species Chiloscyllium punctatum. Next base: position 4,771,901 of record NC_092752.1, read on the forward strand.
TGTCCATGTCCCTCATGATTTTATAAACCTCTACAAGGTCACCCCTCAGCCTCTGACGCTCCAGGGAAAACAGGCCTAGCTTATTCAGCCTCTCCCTATAGCTCAAATCGTCAAAATCTGGCAACATCCTTGTAAATCGTTTTTGAACCCTTTCAAGTTTCACAACATCCTTCCTATAGGAAGGAGACCAGCATTGCATGCAATATTCCAAAGTGTCCTAACCAACGTCCTGTACAGCCACAACATGACTTCCCAACTCCTGTACTCAATACTCTGACCAATCAAGGAAAACATACCAATATCCTATCCACCTGCGACTCTACTTTCAAGGAGCTATGAATCTGCTGTCCAAGGTCTCTTTGTTCAGCAACACTCCCTACGACCTTACCATTAAGTGTATAAGTCCTGCTAAGATTTGCTTTTCCAAAATGCAGCATCTCACATTTATCTAAATTAAACTCCATCTGCCACTTCTCAGCCCATTGGCCCATCTGATCAAGGTCCCATTGTAATCTGAGGTAACCTTCTTCACTGTCCACTACGCCTCCAATTTTGGTGTCATCTGCAAACTTACTAACTATACCTGCTATGTTCACATCCAAATCATTTACATAAATGACAAAAAGTAGTGGACCCAGCACTGATCCTTGTGGCAATCCACTGGTCACAGGCCTCCAGTCTGAAAAGCAGTCCTCCACCACCACCCTCTGTCTTCTACCTTTGAGCCAGTTCTGTATCCAAATGGCTAGTTCTCCCTGTATTCCGTGAGATCTAACCTTGCCAACCAGTCTTCCATGTTAAACCTTGTCGAACACCTTACTGAAGTCCATATAGATCACGCCCAGTGCTCTGCCCTCATCAATCCTCTTTGCTGCTTCTTCAAAAAACTCAATCAAGTTAGTGAGAGATGATTTCCCACACACAAAGCCATGTTGACTATCTTTAATCAGTTCTTGTCTTTCCAAATGCACGTAAATCCTGTCTTTTGAGATTCCCTCCAACAACCTGTCCACCACTGACGTCAGGCTCACTAATGAGAAGGTACTGGGGAAGCTGAAAGGTCTGAAGATGGAATAATCACCCAGAATAGATTGACTGCATCCTAGAGTTCTGAAGGAGATAACTGAGAAGGTTGTAGAGGCACTAGTGGTGATCTTTGAGGAATCACTGGAATCAGGAGTCCCAGAGGGCTGGAAAATGGCTAATGTAACACCCCATTTAAGAAAGGAGGGAGGCAGATAATAGGTAACTATAGGCCTGTTATCCTGTCCTTGATTGGTGGTAAGATTGTAAAGTCTCTTTTGCATGATGAGATTGAGGAGTACTTGGAAATGCATGGTGAAATAGGGCTGCATCAGCAAAGCTTCATCAAGGGGAAGGTCATACCAGATACATCTGTTAACATTCTTTGTGGAGACGTTAGATAAAGGAGAGCTAGTGGATATGATCTAGTTGCATTTTTGAATAAGACAAGCGCCCATGATGTTAGGGGCAAGGTACTGGCACGGATAGAAGATTGACTGACTGGCAGAAAGCAGACTGTGGGATTAAAGAGGTTTATTTTTCAGGACAGCAGCTGGTGACTAGTGGAGTTCCATAGGGGTCAGTGTTGGAACCACAACTATTCACCTTATACAGTAACAATTCCTGATGAAGGGCTTATGCCCGAAATGTTGATTCTCCTGCACCTTGGATGCTGCCTGCCCTGCTGTGCTTTTCCAGCACCACACTCTCGACCTTTACAGTAAAAATCTGGGTGAATGAACTGAGGGTATTGTTGCTACGTTTGGTAGGAAGAATAGAGGCATGGACTACTCGCTAAATGGAAAAAGGCTTCAGAAATCTGAAGCACATGGAGAAAATGTTTCTCCTAGCAGGAGAGACTAGGACCTGAGGGTACAGCATCAGAGTGAAGGGACGACTCTTTCGAACTGAGATGAAGAGGAATTTCTTTAGCCAGAGGGTGGGGAATCTGTAGAACTCATTGACACAAAGGGCAATGGAGGCCAAGTCAATTATTGCATTTAAGACGGAGTTAGATAGGTTTTTGATTAATAAGGGGGTCAAAGGTGAAGGGGAAAAGGCAGGAGAATGGGGTTGAGAAACATATCAGCCATGATCAAATGGTAGAGCAGACACAATGGGGTCAACTGCCCTAATTCTGCCCCCATATTTTATGGCCTGATTGAATAAGCTGTTCTTAAGAGACCATAATTGTTCATGTCAACAGATCCCAGTACATTGTCATTTGCTTACTGTCTTGGAGTCCAGTTTTACAGCTTTTTCTCTCACTTCACTATAAATTTAAACAGTGACATTAAATTACAAATACAAAAATAATCCAGAATGTCCATTCCATCTGTGCATAATATTGAGCAGGAGGAGTAGTTGAGCAGTACTGTTGGGAAATTCAGTGCCTGCTTTCTTTGTTTGTTTCCCGATTGGCTGCAGCTTCACAGCCTGCTGGGTTTCGACTGTGGTTACTTCAGAGGGCTGTGCTAGGAGAGCTCTAACATCTCTCGGCTATGAAGGCTCAGCTGGTCTCAGCAGTTTCTTGATCTGGACAGTACCTGCCTAGCCTGGTTTGTTGTGACACTGGAGAGGTTACTGGTTTGAAGGGGGTGCAAGCATGTTATTGTCCTCACTGAAGACAGTAGGCACCTTTCCCTGGAGCCACAGTCACTCTCCTGATACTGTGCGCCTCACACTCCCATGGCACCGCATGTGAAGAAGGTGCAGGAGAGATCTATTCTGTGCTACAGACTGTTAACACTGGCTCTCAAAGCCAAGATTGCAGTTTCTGAGCTTCCTTGCTGCAGGGTGAGCTTGTATTTCTGAATTGTGATTTTTTTTTGTGTGCCTATTTTGTGCTTTTTTTATTCTACATGCTCCTTTAGTCACGCCACTTTCTTAACTTTCTCTTTTATGGTCTCTGTCCATAATATACTTCAAACTTTTATTTGCTCCATTTGACTTATGTAGCTGTTAAATTGCCGATATACAAACTCTCTTCCAACTTTTTTTACTTTATTCAAAATGCTGCCATTTCATGGCAACAGATGAAATCTTTTTTACTGTTTTTTTTGTATTCTTACTGTAAAATACACGTGACAGTCAAATCAAATGATATTGCCAGCTTGGATTAACACAGTGAAACATTCCAAAATGCTTCACGGGAGAGATGTTTATCGAAGTTTGATAACAGTCACATGGAGATATTGGGACCAAAGTTAACAATGAAAATTGAGGATGGTCAAGGCCAGACCTGAAAGATCTGCAGGTAATGGCTGGAGGAAGCTACAGAGGTGGAACAGAGTGAATCTGGGAATGGACCAACAAATAAACATGACTTGCAAAACCATTGTCATAGAGCCAATGTTATGGAATGGAATTTGGTATATGTGGAATGCAGATAGCAGAGTTTTAGATGAGCTTGTTTGTTTATGCATGCATCAGAATTTTTATGCCTGATTACTCAGCAGAATTCTATTGGGAGTTAATACTTAAATATAACTTGAACTTATACCCTTAAATGGTGAGATGCTAATAAATAATAAATGCACACAGGTGTATTCACTAAAATTGTGCTGTACTTTTATTTTTTTAAAAGTCTCCGTTCTGATATAATTTCAATTAATTGCTTTCCCTCTGTATTCTATGTCCTACCTTGGGATTGTTCTCCTTCTAGTAAAAGAAGCTGAGAAGTGATCTGATTGAACTGTTAAAAATCATGAGAAATCTGGACAGAGTGATAGGAAGAAAATGTTCCCATTCGTGAAAGAATTTGGAATAAGATGGGACCGATTTAAAGGAATTAGTAATAAAAGAGGCAAAAGTGATATGAGAAACATCAAAACTAATAGCAGGAGTAGGCCATTTGGCCCTTCGATCATGCTCCATTGTTCAATTTGATCATGGCTAATTCCTCCATCTCTGTACCGTGTTCCTGTTTTCTGCCCGTATGCTTTGATGCCTTTAAAATCTAAAGTTTGAGCTGTCTCTTTACTGAGTGTATTCAGTGACGTGGCCTCCACCACCTTCTGTAGTAGAGAATTCCAACGGGTTCACTACGCTTTGAGTAAAGAAATCTTTCCTCGTTTCGGTCCAAAATGGTCCGCGCTGTATCCTGAGACTGTCCCTGGTTCTAGACTCCCCAACCAGGGAAACATCCTCCCTGCATCTAGTTTGTCCAGCCTTGTTCTAACTTCATATGTTCAATCAGATCCCCTCATATCCTTCTAAACTCTAGTGACTGTCAGTACAGTCAAACCAATCTCTCCTCTGGACAGTCCTGCCATTCCTGCTTAGTGAACCTCCACTGCACTTTCTCTCTGGCAAATGTAATCTATCTTGGGTAGGGAGACCACAACTTCACACAATTCTCCAGGAATGGTCTCACCAAAGCCCTGTATGACTGCAGTAAAACATCTCTACTTCCGGACTCTCATCCTCTTGCAAAGATGTTGAGGTGTCAGTGTTGGACTGGGGTGGACAAAGTTTTTTAAAAAATCACATAACACCAGGTTACAGTCCAACAGGTTTACTTGAAAGTATAAACTTTCGGAACACTGCTCCTTTGTCAGGTAACGAGCAGGGCAGGATCATGGGGTACGGAATTTATAGTAAAAGATCAAAGTGTCATACAACTGATGCGATGTATTGAACAAACCTAGATTGCTGTCAAGTCTTTAATCACTTAGAACGGAGATGCAGGTTTTGATTGATTAACATGTAAATCCCAAAACTTCTTTCAAGTCACAGTCCCAAGATAACTTAAGGTAGGCAGTCAGTCCATATGACATTTTATCAATTCCACTTTGGAAAATCACAATAGAACTAGTCTGACTCAAGATTGAGATACAGACTCTAACCTCACACCTTTAATGCATTATCTGAACTGAGATGTCACCTTATTTTTATGCTGATAAAACCTTAAGTCATCTCGGGACTGTGACTTGAAAGAAGCTCTGGGATTTACATGTTAATCAATCAAAATCTGCATCCTCGTTTTAAGTGATGAAAGACTTAACAGCAATCTAGGTTTGTTCAATACATCGCAGCAGTTATATGACACTTTGATCTTTTAATATAAATTCTGTGCCCCATGATCCTGCCCCACTAGCTACGTGACGAAGGAGCAGCGCTCTGAAAGCTTGTACTTTTAGGTAAACCTGTTGGACTGTAACCTGATGTTGTGATTTTTAACTTTAACCTCTTGCAATGACGACCGATATACCATTCACCTTCCGAATTGCTTGCTGCACCTGCCTGACTACTTTCATTGACTGTACAAGGACACACCTTATTCTCCTGTACATCCACATTTCTTGACATGTTGCCATTTAAATAATATTCTTCCTTATTGTTTTTCACATTCAGGTGTAGAACTTCCTTTTTAGCCACTTTGACAAACGTACAGAAGATGTAGAACACTTTCATGCAACTTGTCCAAAGGCATCACATCTCATTACTCCAAATTCTGTTTTCACATCCAATACGGCATTTGTGAAGGAAGCTGGGATGCTCACCTCATGGTAAAAGTGTTTGTTAACCATGAACAAAAGTCCTGCAAATGAAAACAAAATAAATGTCCATTTATCAGAACACATACGGATCACCAGGAGTGTGAGGGTAGAAGGAACAGGGCAAAGGGTCCTGTCTAAATGTACTCTATCCCTAACTCCTTATGTGCAGTGATGACTCGGTGAACAGGCTGCACCTAAGACCAAATATTTACCTGCCAGCTTTCCCTTGTCCAAGCCTTGGCTGCATGATCGAGTTGAAGCTGATATCTCTGAGGAGGAATTAAAACCAAGACCTATCTTATTTCCCCAAATGGATGGAACAGAATCATCCAACGCTTGATTTTGAAGAAAAACTGGGGAGCATTCCCCAATCTCCATTTATCCTCCAGCCAATACCACAAAAGTTGATCATTTGGTTATTATCACATAGTTGTTTGTGGAAGCTTTCTGTGCATAAATTGGCTGCGCAATCTTCTGTATTGCAATAGGGACTCCACGGGACCACTGGGGCAGAAGTATTGAGCCTGTTCTACCATCTCGGTTTTAAATGGCCTCCCCCTCATCCTATAAGACCAGAAGATCTAGGAGTGGAAATATGCCATTCAGCCCATTGAATCTGCATCCCCATTCAATGGGATCATAGCTGATCTGATAACTCTCCCTTTCTTGCATTTTCCCTGTATCTCTTGATTCCCTTGCTGATTAAAAATCTATCTAAGCCTTCAATACCCATACTACCCCCAGCTCAACAGCCCTTTACAATAAAGGTTTCCAAAGATTCACTACCCTCCTAAAAGAAGAAATTCCTTCTCTCTCTGTCGTAGATGGGTAGCCCTTATTCTGAGATTATATTATGTGGTCCTAGACTCTCCCACAAGAGTAAACAACCTCCACACATCTACCAGCCAAGTCCCCTAAGAATTTTGCATGTTTGAATAAATTAGCCTCCTGTAGTTATAAATTCAAATGAATACAGACCTCACCTACGCAATCTCTCCTTATGAGACAGTCCCTCTATACCTAGTATCAGTCTCATGAACCTTTTCTGAGCTGCCCCCAATGCTGGGAAATCTTTCCTTAGATAATGTGTCCAGAATTATTCACTATGTGGTCTGACTAGTGCTTTGTATAGCTTTAGCAAAAACTCTTGATTTTTATTTGCCATTCATTTGAAATATAGGTCAAAATTCCTTTCCTTTTACCCACTGAGCCTAGGTGTTAGCTTTTTGTGCTTCATGCAGAGAGTTTCTAATCTGTAGCTTCCTGTTGTTTTCCTCCATTTTAAATATTATTTGCCTCCTAACCTGACAATTTCTCATATAATATTTCATTTGCTAAATTGTTGCCCACTCACTTAATCTATTCAGTATTCCTCTGCAGGCTCTTGGTATCATCTTCACCACTTGCTTCCCTACCTAAATTTGTGTCATCTGCAAATATGGCTATAGTATATTCATTTTCCTCATCAAAGTCATTAATATTTATTGTAAATAATTGTGGCCCAGGTGCTAATGACTGTGGAACTCCATGAGTTACAGGTGGTTATCCTGAAAATCCCTCCCTTATCCCAACTCTTTTCTATTAGTTAGTCAACTGCTGTAGAAAAAAAAGTCTTAATGTAGTGAGTGGTTAAGGTCTGGAATGCACATCTGACAGTGAGATGGAGGTACATTCATATGAGGAATTCAAAAGGGAATGGATAGTTAATTGAAAAAGAATGATCAGGTTTCTGTGGCAAGGCAAACCAATGGCACTGGGAACAATGCTCATCTGTAGACTGGTGCAGACTCAAATGGCCAAGTGGCTTCCTGTGCTGCACCAATTCTGTGTTTATTGTGTTGCGTCGTACATCTGTGTGTGTGTGTTCTGTTGTATAACTTTTACAAGTCATAAACTACATGATTTATTTATGACATTATTTGGCAGTTGTTTCTCCAAAAGAACTAACATTCACAATATTTACACGACCTTTGTTTCCTTTGTGTTTTTCTCACAGTGGTGTCATGGGACCTGGAATGAACGCTATCCTAGGTCCTACAGGGAGTGGAAAGTCTTCGTGAGTATCTCAGTAATACAGAATTGGATTGTGTCTCCCACACTGAAACAGCCTAACTGGACTCCCTGGTTATATTTACTCAGCCACCTGTCCATCTTCCTTCCTACCTACCCGCTGTACCCTCCTCTCCGACCTATCACCCCCCCCCCCCCCCCCCCCCCCCCCCCCACCTCACCATCTCCATCTACCTATCACATTCCTGGCTACCATCCCCCCTCATTCCTTATGAAGAGCTTATGCTCAAAACATTGACTCCTGTGCGTTGGATGCTGCCCGACTGGCTGTGCTTTTCCAGCACCACGCTTTTCGACTCTGATCTCCAGCATCTGCAGTCCTCACTTTATCACTGGTTAAACCAGTGCTTTTGTTTCACAAAAGCTTTGTCCTACCCTTCTTCGTTTCAACCTTACTGCAGATACTTCTAATTCTTTCTCCCTCATTTGCTTCTCCTTTAAGGGTATCAATGTTCTTCTCCTCGATGTGTTAATGTGGCAGTCATATTCACTCTAAAATAGTGACAATTTTAATTCCTCCCAAAATAAATCTGTCCAAGCTGGTCATCAGTGAAACTTTCAAAACTGGAATTGAGAGGATTTTATCAGCTAAGAAATATTACGGTTTCTGGAACCAAGGGAAATTAATGGAATTAAGATACAAGAGAGTCATGGTCTAATTAGGAGAAAGTGAGGACTGCAGATGCTGGAGATCAGAGCTTAAAAATGTGTTGCTGGAAAAGTGCAGCAGGTCAGGCAGCATCCAAGGAACAGGAGAATCGGCGTTTCAGGCATAAGCCCTGAAGAAGGGCTTATGCCCGAAACGCCGATTCTCCTGTTCCTTTGATGCTGCCTGACCTGCTGCGCTTTTCCAGCAACACATTTTAAGTCATGGTCTAATTACATGGCTTGAGAGGCAGAATGACTGCCTCCTGTTCTTATGTTCCACTTTCTCACCAACATCAAAGTTGGACTGAAATGTCTGTTTCCGTGCTGTACATCTCTATGACTCTGTTTAGCACAAAGTTTAGAGAGTTGGTAGAATGGTAGAGGTGGTTACCATTACACATGCGAAACTGGAGCTATGTTTTTGGATGATTTCATCAAGGAACAGAAGTAGATGAGAAACAAGAGGGAGCTGCAGAGAGAGGTCCTTGGGGATACCAGAGCTACCAGTGCATTAATGATCTAGTATTGGGAGGTTATATTAATGAGATTTTGAATTGTTGAACTATCCTTTTGAAATGTGTTTTTTTTTAAATAGGTGTCTGTATTTGATTTGTACAAAATTGATAGAGACTGTTTAGTTCATTGTATTTTCTCTGACTCTCAGAAAGAACCATCAATTTGTTATGATCTTTATTTAGAGTCATAGAGCACGGAAACTCTTCCATGCCGACCAGACATCCCAAACCAATCTAGTCCCACCTGCCAGCACCCGGCACATATCCCTCCAAACCCTTCCTATTCATATACCCATCCAGATGCCTTTTAAATGTTGTAATTGTACCAGCCTCCACCACTTCCTCTAGCAGCTCAATTCACACACGCACCACCCTCTGCATGAAAAAGTTGCCCCTTAGGTCTATTTTATATCTTTCCCCTCACCCTAAGCTTATGCCCTCTAGTTCTGGACTCCCCCATCCCAGGGAAAAGACCTTGTCTATTTATCCTATCCATGCTTTTATAAACTTCTATAAGGTCACCCCTCAGCCTCTAACACTCCAGGGAAAACAGCCCTAGCCTATTTAACCTCTCCCTGTAGCTCAAATCCTTCAACCCTGGCAACATCCTTGTAAATCTTTTCTGAACCCTTTCAAGTTTCACAACATCTTTCCGATAGGAAGGAGACTAGAATTGCACGCAATATTCCAAAAGTGACCTAACCAATGTCCTGTACAGCCGCAACATGACCTCCCAACTCTTGTACTCAATACTCTGACCAATAAAGAAATACCAAACGCCTTCTTCACTATCCTATCTATCTGCACTCCACTTTCAAGGAGCTATAAACCTGCAGTCCAAGGTCTCTTTGTTCAGCAACACTCCCTAGGACCTTACCATTAAGTGTATAAGTCCTGCTACGATTTGCTTTCCAAAAATGCAGCACCTCACATATTATCTAATTTAAACTCCATCTGCCACTCCTCAGCCCAATGGCCCATCTGATCAAGATGTAATCTGAGGTAACCTTCTTCGCTGTCCATTACACCTCGAATATTGGTGTCATCTGCAAACTTACTAACTATACCTCTTAAGCTCACATCCAAATCAGTTATATAAATGATGAAACTTGGGCCTGTTGTTCATAAATAAGGTAGAATGAGATTGTGGAGGAAGAAGATTGACACTAATATGTGGTTGAATAGATTGAGTATACTGACAGGAGGTGATATGTCCAATTGCAGCCATTGGTAAATTACAATGGAAAGTCATTATAACTACATGAATAATAAAATTCCTGTCTACTATTTTTAGCTAGTGAAGATTTAAATAAAGATTTAGCTGTCTTGGAATCCATGAGCAATTTGGACTATATTGAACCAATTTTTAATAGTTTTTCGCTGTATTTTCACAGTTGCTACTTGGGTTCAGTGACAAGAATCACTTTTTCAGTTATTAGTTAGGACAGATTTTGTTCTTAACATTATCCAGATTTAAAACTGAACACAATCTGGTTTTATGGGTTTGAAGTGACTATCATATGGGTTTGCATCTCTTCAAGAGTCCCTGAAACTGAGCTTCCAACCCCATAATCAATCCATCACAATGTGTGCTTCCATCTTCATTGTTACCTCAGCCCATTTAATGCAGAAACGTTTATTCACGTTGTTGTCAACTCCAGAATCCACTGTTCCAATGCTCTGTTGGGTGATCTTCCTCCCTCTATAAACATCAGCTCATGCACCGTTCTGCTGCCTGTTTCCTATAGTACATCAGTTTTACATTTCTCAGCTGACGTTAGTTATATGAGCCTTGGCTTGGTGTGTAGCATCTGTTCTGAGTCAGAAGTTTATGAGCTCTAATTCCATTCCAAATACTTGAGCACAAATCCAGACTGAAAGCACCAGTGCAATACTGAACAAATGCTGCATCTTTGCAAGTGAGATGTGACTTTGTCTATTATCTCAGTTGAACATAGGATCTCATTGGCATTGTTTGAAAGATAGCAAAGAAATCAATCAATATTTATCTCAGACAAAATATACTACCTGATCATTTAACATGTTGCTGCATATTGGAGATTAGCTGGTGCATTTCCCACAGTTGATTTCAAAATGTAATTGGCTGTGAATCACTTTGGGATATTCTGAGGTCATGAAAACTGTGAATGTAGAGAAACTTGTGTTTTAATCAGTGAAGGCTTGTATCTCTATGAGGCTGTGTTAACTTAATATTATTCAAATTACACAGCTCTTTCTTGACACTTTTCCTGCTAGGTTGATGCTGTGTAACTAAAAACCTGAGAAAAATAGTTTTAAGAGCTGACATCCCAGTTGACTTCAGGCCAATCCCCATCCAACAACCTGCTTTGAAAACTGCATACATTTTGACAGCTTTGACAATTCCACCACAGCAGCTGAGACCTCTCGTAACATTCTGAAAGAAGGAAACATTCTAAACACATATCATTTTAGACAAAAAGTCAATATTCCCTCTCTGCTAACATTAATTGATTCTTTAAAAAAATTAATTCCAGGAGCCAGATCCAGATTTGCATCTATGCAATATTCTAATCAGTTCTTCCTTCGGCCCTATCCTGTCTTGAGTAACAAGTATGATAGAAACCAGTTAGTTATATTATCGTAAGTATGTTGTTTACAAACATGGATGACAACAGTACCTCAGCCTACTTTTATTACTTCTCTGATACCAAATAGCTATCATTAACACCATAAGAGAACAGATAATCAGTAATGACTCTGAATATTGCTTCTTAGGTTACTAGATATTTTGGCTGCAAGGAAAGATCCTTCTGGCTTGAAAGGAAGAGTGCTCATTGATGGTGCTCCACAGCCCTCTAACTTCAAGTGTGTCTCTGGATATGTTGTACAGGTGGGAATCCTTTTGCTGCATTTTCTAAGATACATTTTTCAAAACGGAGATACGTTGGAGAATTCTGCACAACATACTGATTTTCTGATGTTCCTTACGTGTGCAGCCTTGATGCTTGTTGTTTGGCACAAATTAAGAAATCAGAGATTTGACTATAAATAACCCCAGCTTCTGGCTTCCCGCAGGACAAGGTCATTGAAGATCCCAGTTGGTCACTCCTGCAACCCTTTCTGATGACCAAGTGATCCAGAAGATAGACCAGTAATATTTTGCTATTGACAGCTGTTGGAAGCCAACAATGTTGGCTGTGTTGTGTTACTTCACTCAGGAAGTTTTCATTATTGTGGTAAAATGCACTTTTACATGCTTGTTACTTGAGCCATTTTTTAAGAAAAGGTAGAGGTTCCAAGTTCCATTCCATCACATGAATGACTGGGAATCTTCCACTCTTCTGTATGTTGGAAGGGTTTACATGTTGACACTCAACATGCTTGGTCATGTTATGACACACTTCTCTTGGCCATCAAGTCCTCGGGTAGGATTCAAACTTCTGGCTCTGAGCAAGATATATTCTGTATTGTACCACTAAACCACCTAAACACAATTCACCAAATTGGTTGGTGATTGGCATATCTAGGGTTATTTAAAGGGCTGTTTATATTGTGCACAAATGCATTGCCTATTAAATAGAATAAAGTTTCCTTCATTATAATTGAACAGGCTATGGGGATGTAGGGAAGACCTCTACTGGTTTAAGGGGTGTGTAAATTGGCCAGAATTTTAACTCTTAATCAGCTATCCTATGGTATGGAGAGGATGTGAGCAGGCTGGGTTGTGAGGCCTTCCTCCTCTTATTCATGACATTCATGTAAAACTCTGAGCTCAAAAACTGCATGAATTTATGTAAAACTCTGTTATCTCACTTTTTAGATTAGAATCAATCTAAACATCAGGTCATAGACAGAGAACACAGGGGGCTAACACCTTCAACATATTATCTAGCTATCACCATTGTTAACAGCTAACCCAAGAATGCAACTTTAAAAAAAAGGGTTTTGTGATTTACACATGAAAGAAGTGAAACTATCACTGTATTCTAACAGATGAAAAGCTTAACAGACAATCAATTCTTCGATGTATAATTTCAGTTACGTCACACTGCAAATTTTTGCTATAAATTCTGTGTTACGATTGAGCCCTCCACAATCACCTGATGAAGGAGCATCACTCCGAAAGCTAGTGTGCTTCCAATTAAACCTGTTGGACTATAACCTGGTGTTGTGTGATTTTTAATCTTCTTATTCAGTGCACGTTGATCATTCTGTCTTGGTCAGTAAGAAGCCTCTTCTGATTCTTATCCCCTTCTCTCAAGATTCAACAAATCAAAATAGCAGGAATGTCACATTGTGATTTTCAGTCTATGTATATATTTTAGTACACCTTTGAAAACACAAGCTTATTTCAGTTAATACAGTGTGTAGCACTCCGACTTCTGAATCAGTAGATTGCATGTGTTCCCCTGCTACTCAGACATACTTGTGTATTTGGAACTGATGCTCTCAGTGCAGTACTGATGGATGCTGAATAGCAACAAAGTTTGAACTATTAAGCTACAGATCCTGGTTGATCTGTGACCTAATTCCATAGACCTTCATTTATCCCTGCATCTTGTAATACTATGATTAACAAGATTATCCGTCTCTGATTTACAAGTGACTTATTGTCCCCACATTGATGGTGGGGGAAGAAGAAAAGTTCCAAATTGGTATAATCCTTTGTGTGATATGTATTTCCTGATTTTATGCTTGATGCCTGGCTTTAGGCTATGTCCCTCACTCTTAATTTTCCAAACCAGAGGAGATAGTTTATCTGTATCCATCCTACTTGTTTACCTTGCTATCTTGAAAACTAAGAGCAAATCATCCCTTAACCTGCTAAATCCAAGGCATTCCCCTTGTATATACTTTCTCTTGTGATAACTTTTGGTGTTCATGTATTATTCTGCTAAATGGCCCTGAATACCCTCTGTGGCCGATATAAGCTTTTTAAGGTGTGGTTCCCAAAACTGAACACTGTCATATAACTTCTCCTATGGCATCCTCTAAGTATGGAGCACAAGCTTCCATTCCCCTCTTGATTATTTCAATAACGTTTTAATGATCAGTGTACATTCACCCTTTTTTCAATCGACCTCCACTGTTTCTAGGTTTTGACTATTTAGCAAATTCTCTGATCTATCTTTTATGATTCAAAGTGTGCAGTCTGACATACTATCTTTCAATTTAGACATTAAGCTAAAGTGCCCATCTACCTCCTCAGGTGGGCATGAAAAATTCCATGGCAGTATTGAAAAAAACAGCAAGGGTATTCATGCTGCTGTTTAATTCATTAATTCTCAACCAACATCACTTGAAACATATTATCTGGTCATTATCATTTGTTTTGTGGGATTTCACTGTACACAAAATTCGAACAGCTTATGAAGTGATTTGAGGTAAAAACAATAACTGCAGATGCTGAAAACCAAATACTGGATTAGTGGTGCTGGAAGAGCACAGCAGTTCAGGCAGCATCCAAGGAGCAGCGAAATCGACGTTTCGGGCAAAAGCCTTTCATCAGGAATAAATTTATTCCTGATGAAGGGCTTTTGCCCGAAACGTCGATTTCGCTGCTCCTTGGATGCTGTCTGAACTGCTGTGCTCTTCCAGCACCACTAATCCAGAATGAAGTGATTTGTGCTACCCTGAGGTTGTGAAAGATGTTATCAAAATGTAAATCTTTTTTCTTTATTTCTTCTTTCTCAGAACTATGGACCAACAGGAGGCCATTTGGCGCAATGACTGCTTTTGAAACCTTTAGTTTCTTATTTCCTTGATCTAGTAATGATTTCTTGGCTATGATTGGTCAGTTTACTGTGTGTTTTTTTATCTTTTTGTTTTACAGGATGACGTGGTAATGGGAACACTGACAGTGAGGGAGAATCTCCAGTTTTCCGCTGCACTGCGTTTACCAAAGAATATCCGCAACAAGGAAAAGAATAATAGGATTGACCAAGTTATTAAAGAGCTTGGACTGAGCAAAGTGGCAGACTCCAAGGTACCAGAACATTCTTATCCAATACTTTGTTAGAAACTGAAATACCTTCTTTGTCCTAACGTTCCTGCGAAAGTCTTAATGATAAACCTTAAAGGTACACTTTGATAGGCAGTTTTTGACAGTAAAATGCATTAATTTCAAGTCTGCAATTCCATAGCATCAGCTGGAACCCATAGCTGATGAGCTTGGCTAAATGTTAAACGAACAGAACACTGGGAAGCCTCTTTTATGGATATGTCTCACCTTCATACCTGCATTTTTGTGGTTATCTAATGATGGGATATGGTCCAGCCAGATACAGCACCAAGAATACCTTTGTGCAAACCCCCCTCCCACCAATGTACCACTAAAGGGTCCACCATTGTTAGTTTAGGAACCCACTCCTATATCATGTATAGGCTGGAGCGCTGGGTCCTCAGTACACCCAGCACCAAACCTTTCTTCACAGTGACCAGGAGCCTATTACTACTTCAGGTAAAAGTCTGACATGTTGTAGATAATTTGTTTCCATCTTTCTAATGGAACAAGCATTAGGCCAATGGGTTAAATAGCCTTCCACTGTGTTCTGCATTTTTACGATAATTGGACATGATGTAGCATCGTGGAGACACTTGCCCTAGAAGTGTCTCCACGATGTCCCCTAGATTGATGACATTGTGAAGGCAGCTAATCACCACCTTCTCCAGGGCATTTAGAAAGTGGCAATAAATGCTGGAAAAACTCAGCAGGTCAGCTGGCATGTGTGGAGAGAAACAGAGTCAATGACCTTTCAATCTGTTGTCTTGTTAGCCATATCCTGTGAATGAATATTAAAGTTATTTTAAGAAAATCATCGCACTGAATTTCTCTGTTCTAACTTCTTGGTTTGAATTTTGCTTTGATTCGATTTGGATTTATCGTGCAGTGTATATAAAAAATACAATGAAGTGTTTTTTAATGCGTTACATGCAAGGTGTTGCCACACTCTGGTGCCACCTTGAAATACTAAATATAATACAAGCTTTTACTACAATAGAGTTCATCTTTCACTCCTCATTTTGTTCTTCCTTTGCTGCCCCTCCAGTTGATGCTTGATATTAGCTGGAGTTTCTGTAATGGTCTCTGGGGTCTCAGTTACAGGCCTCTGCCACCACCACACCCACAAGTGCTATGTGCGAGTTAGAGCCATGGACCTGAGGATGTGTGGGTTCTGTACCTCCTGTTCCCCATCCCAATGCACCTCCAGTTGCTGTCCACCCATCAAGTGGATTACTTCATATATATCCATGTCTACTGCATCCTCCGTGCATATGTCTGCTCAACTTATCTAAATTGTCATTAGGCCTCTTTACATCCTTCTTCCACTCCCACCTACTTTTGTGTCATGAGCAAATTTGAAAGTAATCCCTACCTAAATTGTCAATTTATGTTCTCATGCCTGGGGCCCAAGCTTTAATCCTTATGGTTCCCACTTATCACTGTTTCCTATCTGCTAATTCTCAGTCCATTGCAAGTATGTTACTACCAATTGGATGTGCTTTGATTTTGCACAATAACCTCTAGAGTGAGATGTATTAAAAGCTTTCTGAAAATCCGATACACTTCATTGCTGGTTCTCCCTCATCTATTCTAATTATGACTTTAAAAAAACTCCAGTAGGCTTGGCTTGTCAAACATATTTTATGTTGACTTGCAAAATTGTTGGCATTATCTAAGTGTCCTGTTATCACTTTATGACAGATGCCAACTTTGGGCTCTTGTGGCTTGGTGTAACGTACTTATCTCAGAGCTAGCAGTGCTGGGTTCAAGTACCACCTACTCTAGGGATTTATCATAAAATCTGTAAACAAGTTGATCACTCCAGTCCAGAAGAAAGAAACAATCTGCCCTTTTTGATTTTTAAGCTGTTTAAGACTTTACTGCAGCTGAGAACTCACCCTTTAACTTCAGCAAGACAAAAACTGCAGGATCTGTATGAGCCCTGACCCTGCCCACTCATTCTTTTGTCTCAGCAAAAGTCACTCAGGGATAGTTCAAACACTGGTTAGTCACTGCCTGTCTGAAGCAGACATTCAAGTGCCATTGCGACCAGTCCCTTTGCAAGAGAAACAGCACAGATCACATCTCTCTTAAAAACACAGTACCATCACATCCCTACTACTGATGGTAGGCACCCAGTTTGTTATTTCCAATTTCTCCCTCATTCCTTTTTTTTTGTTAAAAACAGTGATGTTACAGTTGCATCTCCTCAAACATCTGGGACTCTTCCACAATTCTGAGAAATTTGGAAGATGATAACCAACATATCCATTCTTTCACGGCCAGATACCATGGGATGTAGATTAATTATCTGGTCATGGGAATTTATTAGCTTTCAGTCCCTATGATTAGCCTTTTATTCCAGAATCGTTAGTTGAGTTTAAATTCTACCAGCGTCTATGGTGGGATTTGAACATGTGTCCCCAGAGCTTTAGCTTTAGTCTCCGCCCTGTGGCATTACCACTACCCCAATACCACCCCCAACTGCTGCCATCGATGCCACTCTTTGGATTAGTTGTATTTTTGCTTGACTGAGATATACTTATTGTCAGGAGGAGAGGAGGAAAGAACTTTCTGGTAAATGTTTCCTTTATGTTTAACACAGGTTGGAACTCCGTTTATTCGGGGAGTGTCTGGTGGAGAAAGAAAGAGGACAAATATTGGAATGGAGCTAATCATTGACCCATCTGTGTTGTTCTTGGATGAACCGACTACTGGTTTGGATGCTAGCACAGCACTTGCTGTCCTGATGCTGCTACAAAGGTGTCTTTATGCAACCAGATCACTTTTAACAAATCAGTGCTGTCAACTCTGAAAGTCAGAAAGAAAAGTAATGTGGACGATACACTGAGCAAATCAGGCAGTATTTGTAGAGAGGGAAACAGAAATTAATGTTTCATTAATTGGAATTGGAATACTGATACAATCAAAGAATCCGTACAGCGTGGAAACATGCCCTTCGGTCCATAGAGTCCAAACTGACCTTCTGAAGATTAACCCACCCAGACCCATTCCTCTACCCTATATTTACCCCTGACTAATGCACCTAACCTACACACCCCTGAACATTTATGGGAAATTTAGCATGGCCCAATTTACCTAACCTGCACATCTTTGGATAGATTTTAGGCAAGTACAGATACAGGTTTTAGATTAGATTAGATTTGATTACTTACAGTGTGGAAACAGGCCCTTCGGCCCAACAAGTCCACACCGACCCGCCGAAGTGCACCCACCCATACCCATTCCCCTACATCTAACACTACGGACAATTTAGCATGGCCAATTCACATAACCTGCACATCTTTGGACTGTGGGAGGAAACCGGAGCACCCGGAGGAGACCCACGCAGACACGGGGAGAACGTGCAAACTCCACACAGTCAGTCGCCTGAGGCGGGAAATGAACCCGGGTCTCTGGCGCTGTGAGGCAGCAGTGCTAACCACTGTGCTACCGTGCCGCCCACTAAAGGTAAAGGGAACAAAGAGGGAGAAAGAGTATAGGGAAGTTAAGAGAAGAGATTAAATGACAGAAGGAGTGATGGTGGTAGACAAAAATAGTTGTTAACAGGACAAGAAATAAAAAAAGGGAGGTGTAAATGGGAATAAAGGAATCATCACCAACAGTTAATATCTGAAATAATGTTGGAAATAATGGGAGCAGTGATTCTGACCTGAAGTTTTTGAAATTAATGTTGTCTACAAAGCGTAGTACTTTTCTAATGAGGAGTTTTAGTATCACTGTGCAGAACTCCATGGTTTTGTGAAGTCTGGAAAATGAGGGTAAACATTATCAGGTTTCTGGGAAGTCTCTAGCAATTTCCACGAAATCTGTCACAAGATAATGTAATTTATATATGGGAATTAATTATAAGAACTGTGGTAAGTATCTTAGAGGGTTTCTGCAAAATATGTTTCAGGATTTAGAAGGCCGGAAACATGATGCAGTTCAGTAACTTAAGCTTGTTCACCATTCCGTTAGAGCCTAAAGGATCTACACCTCAACCCCACTTACCAGATTCTGCTCCTCAACCACATAGTTACTTTATTCTTTAAATGGGGAGCTTTAAAACTTTTTCTGTCAGTGACACTGGGCAGAATTTAATGCTGTCACTGAGGAGAGTTTTGAAATGGGGGACATTTAATTGGTTTAGAGAGTGTGACACAGAGCCCCTGCTGCCTCTGTGCTATTTATCATTGAGGTGCATAGACTTGTGGATAGTCCTCCTGCAATCATATCAATTGAGGTCATTCTTTGGACAACTACTATCTATATAAGGATCTTATCACATTAAAAGTACTATTCACCCAGTGATGGGTGTGGGACTTGCCATGCAGAAAACCGAACGTGGCTCAGTGGTTAGCACTGCTATCTCACAGCGCCAGGGACCCAGTATATGTGTGGAATTTGCACATTTTCCCCGTGTCATGTGGGTTTCCTCTGGGTGCTCCGCTTTCTTCCCGTAATCCAAAAGATGTACAGGTTAGGTGACTTGGACATGCTAAATTGTCCATAGTGTTCAGGGGTGTGTAGGTTAGGTGCATTAGTCAGGGTAAATGTAGGGTAATAGGGTAGGGGAATAGGCCTGAGCGGGTTACTCTTCAGAAGTTGGAGCCACTCCAATCCCCTTGTTTCTTGTCCACACCACATCCTCAGCTATATTCCCTCCTACCAATTTCATTTCACATCCCATAGTCCCAATCAGTCACCTCTGGTTTGGGTCTCTTGCTGATCTCTGGTGTGCGGTGGGTGAGTTTCCAACAGGTACCATTTCTTCCCTGATCACACTGACAGCAATAAGGAATCACAAATGAGCTGACAACTCCCAGCATAGAGATCTCTGCCCCCAGGCTCCTTGATCACAAGGAAGGCTCACTGCTGGCAATTTAAATGCTCAAGAGGAGGGCACGAGGCCTCACTGGGTGAACCCCAGTTACCTGGATAAAATATGCCCATTGTGTGGGTTATCTAGATTACCTATGGTAGTGTTACAATCAGAAATTATTTGCAAAGGGTGAGGCTCTTATTCGAAGTGTCTATAGATGCACTGGCCTTTTTATGGCATTTACTGAATACTGTTTCATTGTCAGTTTTGAGCAGCTTGCTGGGCATAATTGAGTGAAGAGACTTCCTTCTAGTAATTATGAATGTGTGTCATGGGAATAGATTGTTAAACCCTTGCCAAAAAATGCACTAACAACTTGCACTTAAATATACCATATTCATGCAATAAGCATGCAAGTTGTAAGAGCAGGAAAGGGACATTTAGCGTTTCAAGCTCACTCCATCATTTAATGAGATTATGGCTGATCTTCTACTTCAACAATATTTTGCTGCAATATCCCAATATCCCTTTGATGTTTTAACATGTAGAAGTCTATCAATCGTGTCTTGACCACACTCAATGACTGTGCTTCCACAGACCTCTGTGGTACAGCATTCTAAAGATTCTCCACCCACTGAGTGAAAAAACTCCCCTTTGTCTCGGATGGAGATAGATTACCCTTTGTTCTAATCCTATGTCCCTCGGTTCAAGCTTGACACCCCCTGGCCACACAAGCCAGCAGATGATGGGTTAACTAAACATTACCAGACTCCTTGTAGGATTGTCAAACAAAATATGTCAATAAGCCATGTAAGAAGGTCGGCATGGTGGCTCAGCCATTAGCACTGCTGCCTCACAGCTCCAGGGACCCAGACTGGCCATGCTAAATTGCCCATGATGTGTAGGTTAGGTGCATTAGTCAGGGGAAATGTAGAGTAATAGGGTAGGAGAATGGGTCTGGGTGGGGTTACTCTTCAGAGGGTCAGTGTGGACTTGTTGGGCTGAAGGGCCTGTTTCCACACAATAAAGATTCTAATTCTAATTCAAGGTATTAGGACAGGTGGCCAAATGTTTGGTCAAAGAGCGAGGCTTTAAGGAAAGTAATACAGAAGAAAAGGGAGGTGAGGGATTTAGAGATGGAATTCTGGAATGTAATTCCTGAATGACTGATTGAAAGCACACCTGCTGGTGGTATGATGAAGGGGAAATCAGGGATGCACGAGATGCCAGAACTGGAGGAATGCAAGAGTTCTCGGATGGTTGTTCTGGAGGAGGTCATAGATATGATGAGATGAAGTCATGAAAGGATTAGAATACATGGATAAGGATTAAATTTGAGGCATTAACTGGATGAGATATTCCTGTAGGTTAATGAGCACAGAGGTGAAGAGAGAACAATGCTTAATCCCAAGACAGTGATGTTTATATTTAAGTTATCTGTACCCTGTATTTTAAAAGTATGTTTGAAAGGTAAAGGTCAAGTTATGAGTCTAATGCCTTACATGGTGAAGAGATGGCTTGACTGCTCAATAAAGACCTAATATAAGTTAAGACAACTGCAGTGCTGAAGTAATAGTTAGAAAAACAAATATTACTCTCTTATTCATCCCGAGTAGAGTGTAAATTTGTTTTCTTCTGTATCTTTACCTCTATTACTGACTATTTTTGCAATCACCAGTACAATCCAGAAATCAGTCATTGTTAAAGCCATTGTTTTGGGAATGCTACCATTATTATCTAAACTGATAAGCTTTGAGTTTTAGCTTAGTTACTCTCAAAACCAGCTTAGTACTTGGGTCAAGGATTCCCATCTTCAATGTTTATATGATTTTGACTGAAAATGTTTGAATAGAGGTTAAATATTGATTGAATATTAATTATTCACAGTAGATATGGCCTTTCTCAAAATTTGTACGTAGTTCACCTTCCACTTAGTTGTCACCCTTTTGTGCTTCTTACATCTGTTTCCCTCAACTGCTGGAAAGTCTATATGCTGTAGAATTGTATAGAATTTACAACACAGGAAGAGGTCATTGATTCAGTAAGTTCATGCCAGATTTTATAATACACGTGAGCCTCCACACACCCAGCCCTGTTTATCATACCCTATCGGCATTGCCTTCTCTTCCTTTTTCTCATGTTTATCTTGATTTTCCTATACTATGCTGGTCTATACAATTCTCTTCAATCACTTCCTGTTGTGGAATGTTCTACATTCTCACCACTATCTGCATAAATACTTTTTCCCTTGCATTCCCTTTTGCTATTTTTGTGTTTGAATATTTTTCATTTCTTTCTTATCAAAGAATCACAGAATAAATCTCTACAAGTGCCTCCTGCACAATGGAGGTAGAGAACAGGAAGGAATATTTGTTGAAGTGATTTTATTTTGGTAGGAATAACATGGAGACAATATGTAAAGCAGACCATTCTAAATGAGATATAGGAGCAGCGCAGCCTGGGTGACCAGTCCATAAGTTATTGGAAGGGGTCACGCTTGAGAGGATAATTAATAAAGCATAGAATATTCAAGGTTTAATTTATAAGGGCATAGAGTATACTGTAGGGAGTGAATATAGTGTATTTGGATTTTCAGGACACTTTTGATTCGGTACCTTAGAAAGAGGTTAGTGGGCAAAGTTTAAAGCTCATTGGATAGGAGGTAATGTTTTGGTACATTAGATCAAGAATTAGTTGACAGACAGGAAATAGGATTGGAACAAATGGATCTGTTTCCAAGTAGCATGCAGTGTCCAGTGGGGTAACACAGTGATCAGTGTTTGGGCCCCAGCTATTCATGATGAGTATAAATAACCTGGATGAGCAAACCAAATGCAACATTTCCAAGTTTGCTGATGATACAAAACTGGATGGGATTGTGAATTGTGACGAGGATGTAAAGAGGCTTCAAGGTGAACAAAGAACACTCCAGTACAGGAACAGGCCCTTTGGCCTACCAGGTCTTTCTCAACAAAAAAACCTTTTGCCTCTATATGGTCTGTATCCCCCCATTCGCTGCCTATTCATGTATCTGTCAAGATGTCTCTTAAATGTTGCTATTATATCTGCCTCTACCACCTTCTCTAGTAGCACATTACCATCCTCTGTGTAAAACAAAACAACTTGCCACTCACATCTCCTTTTGCCGTAAACTTATCCCCTTTTGCCGTAAACTTATGTCTTCCAGTGGGAATCGGTTTAGCTCAGTTGACTGGATCGTTGGCATACAGAGCAGAGTGATGCCAACAGTGTGGCTTCAATTCCCATCACTGGTTTGAGGTTACCATGAAGGACTCTCCTTCTCAACCTCTTCCCTCACCTGAAGTCTGGTGGCCCTCAGGTTAAATCACCACCTTCTCTCTCTAAGGAGACAGCAGCCCCTCTGGTCTGGTAAGACTATTGTGACACAACAACAAGTGTCCTCCAGTAACTGACATTTCTACTGTAGGAAGAAGACTCCAACTATTCATTCTGCCTCTCACCATTTTATAAACTTCTATCAGATTGCCCTCATCCTTTGACATCAAGTGAAAACAAACAAATTTGTCTAACCTCTTTTCATAGCGAATACCTTTCAAACCAGGAACAATCCTGGTAAACCATTTCTGTATTCTTTCCAAAGCCTTCACATTCTTATGGTACTGGCGCCCTTAACTGTGCGCAATATTTGCTATGTGGTCAAACTAAAGTTGTTTACAGCTGCAGCATGATTTGCCAATGTTTATTCTCTATGTTCCAACTGATGAAGGCAACCACGCCTCTTGACCACCTTATCCACTTGTGTTGTTGCTTTAAGGGAACTGTGGACACTTATGTCAACGCTACTAAGAGTTCTGCCATTTATTGTATATTTCACTTCTGCACTAGATCTTCCATAATGCTTCAATTCACATTTATCTGGAATAAACTCCATCTGCCATTTCTCTGCCCATGTCTCCAACCTGTCAACATCCTGCTGTATCTTGTGGCAATTCTCCTCACTATCCACATCTCTTCCAGTCTTTGTGTTGTTAGCAAACTTAATAATCAGGCCACTTACATTTTCCTCCAGATCATATATATATTATTGATATAGTAGGGGTCCCAGCACAGAGCCCCATGGAATGCCAGTGGTCAAAGATCTCCATTCAGAAAAACACCCTTCAACTGCTAGTCTGTCTTCTATCACTAAGCCAGTTCTGTTTCCATCGTACCAGCTCACTACGGATCCAGTGTGACTTCACTCTTTGTATCAGCCTGCCATGAGGGACCTTGTCAAGGACATTGCTAAAGTCCAAATAGACAACATCTACCACCCTTCCCTCATCAATCATCTTTGTCATTTCCTCAAAAACTCAATCAATTTTAAGATATGACCTTCCCTCCACAGTTATGCTGCCTTTTGCTAATAAGTATATTTTTTCCCAAATGTGAGGACAATCCCTAAGAATTTGATCCAGTGATTTTCCTACCACTGACATAAAGCTCACCTGCCTATAATTTTCCAGGTTATCTCTGTTGCCCTTCTTAAACAAAGGAATGATGGTATGGTAGATAAGTTGAGTGAGGGGCTAACACATGACAGATGCAGTAGAATGTGACTACATGTGAAGTTATACACTGGTGTGAAAAATGGTATTATTTAAATGGTGACATATTGGGAAGTGTAAATGTACAAAGGGAGCTGGGTGTCCATGTACACCAGTCGATGAAAGTAGACAGGCAGGTACAGCCAGCAATTAGGAAGGTAAATGGTATATTGGTCTTCATTGCAAGAAGGTTTGAGTTCAGGAATGGAGATGTGTTACTGCAGTTATACCAGACCTTGGTGCGACCACAGCTGGGGTATTGCTTGCTGTAGGTTCCCTGACCTAAGAAAGGATATACTTGCCTTTGCAGGAGAGTTACAGAGGTTCACTAGGCTGACACTGGGGAGAACAGGATTGTCCTATGAAGAGAAATTGGTTTGACTGGGTCTACATTCACTAGCATTTAAAAAGTATAAGAAAGGATCTGATTAAAACATGTAAAATTATAACAATGCTGGACACGGGGGATGTTTTCCCTGACAGGGGAGTCTCAAACAAGGAACTATCATTTTAGGATTAGGGGTAGACCATTTAGGACTTAGATGAGGGAAAAAAAAACTTTCAAAGGATAGTGACCCCTGTGGAATTCTCAATCACGGAAAGCTGTGGAGGTCAAGTCACTGAATGCATTCAAGAAAGGGAGAGAAAACTTTTTAGATGTTAAAAGTATGAAGGGGATGGGGAGAAAGTAGGAATATAGTTTTGAGATGGAGAATCAGCCGTAATCATACTGAGTAGCAGAGCAGACTCAAAGGATCAAAAGGCCTCCTCCTGCTCCTGGTTTCTATCCTTTGTTGTAGAGAATTGTGTCTATGTCCATAACTATACTGTCGCTTATGAACACTACATTCCTGTTTATTCTTTCAGGTTGAAAAGCTTCCTATGCCATAATGAAATGGTCAGTTCACTCCTCCACCTTGCAGTCCCTGCTTTTGACCATGCAAGCTGCAGGAACCTGGAACTTCCTTGATCCTCTCATCCGCCTCACTCACAGTCAAACCCCCCCGGCCACTGACCACGTTAGAAGACCTCATCCTAAGCTGTGTAACTACTTGCAGGAATGAAGTGACTTTCCCCTTCCCTGATACAACTTTTGGAATCCCTGCACTTCTCCAGTCCTTGTATCCTGAACATCCTTAATTTTAAATGGCTTTATTGTTGACAACTCTATCTTCAGCGGCCTTGATCGTCAGTTTTGAAATTCCCTCATTAAAACTCTCTGCCTCTACATTCCTCTTGTTCTTTAAGACATACCTTAAAATCAAACTTTTGTTCATCTGTTCCAATAGCTCCTTCTACTTCGGTGTCAAATTTAATTTGATAATATTCCCTTACTACCTTAAAAGCACTGCATAAGTGGAAAGTTATCGTTCAATCTGCAAAAGTGAACAAGTTACTACTTGAAGAAGCTGCTCTCATGAGCAAACTTACCTGAGTTTTGTTGTGGATAACTTGAATGCAACTTTGGCATAATGTTTAAATTTGGCATTTCTTTTGTAGAATGTCGAGGAAAGGCAAAACGATTATTTTCTCAATCCACCAGCCCAGATATTCTATTTTTAAGCTGTTTGGCAGCCTGACCCTTCTGGCTAATGGTAGATTGGTTTACCATGGTCCATCTGCGGAGGCACTGGATTATTTCACAGGGATTGGTAAGTGTTTAGAAGTGAGTCATCGAATGATTACTGAGAATCTAATTTGTGAAGAGCAGGGAGACTTATGTCAGCGCTGTACAGACCTTTGGTTAGGCCACTGCTGGAGTACTGTGTGCAGTTCTGGTCACCATAGTACAGGAAGGATTTGATTGCTCTGGAGTGGGTGGAGAGGAGATTCACCAGGATATTGTGTGGGATAGAGCAGTTCAGCGATGAAGAGAGGCTGGATAAGCTTGAATTGTTTTCTTCCGAGCAGAGAAAAGTGAAGGGGGCACCTGATAGATATGTATAAGATTATGATGGGCATGGACAGGGTGAACAAAAAGCAGATATTCCCCTCAGTTGAAGGAGGCACAATTTTAAAATGAAAAGCAGAAGGCTCAGAGGTGAATTGAGGAATGCTTTTTCACCCAAAGGTGATGGTGGTTGAGACAGAAAACCTCACACCCTTTTAAACAGTACTTGGATGAACATTTGAAATCTCACAACATTCAAGGCTATAGGCCAAGTGCTGGAAAGTTGGACCAATAGAGGTTTAGTGGAGCTTTGGTGCTACGTACTCAAAGGCCCCTTCTGTACTGTATGATTCTATGAAAAGGCAGTGGCTGTTAAGGAACTGGGAGATTGATTAACCTGGGGAGGTGATGGCTGGAGTGGTTCTATTGCTAAATTTTTAATCCAAAATTCCACATAATGTTCTCAAGGTCTGGGTTTGAATCCCATTATTGTGGAATTTGAATTCGGTAAAAATTCAGAATTCGGAGTCTCATGCTATCCGTGAAACTGTTGCTAATTGTCAAAAAAACACTATCTGGTTCACTATTGTGCTTTAGGGAAGGAAACTGTCATCCTGGTCTGGCCTACGTGTGACTCCAGACCCACGGCAATGTGAGTGAATCTTAGCTGCCCTCTGGACAATTAGCTACAGGCAATAAATACTGGCCTTTTTAAGGTTTTTGCGAAGATTTGTAGTTCAGGTTGTGGATGCGGTTGTTGGTTTGCTTACCGAGCTGGGTTGTTATTGCAGACGTTTTGTCACCTTGATGAAGTTGTTCTACTCTGCTTGATATTTCTATGATCCGGTCTGTTAAGGTGGGTGGTGTCATTTCCGGTTTTGCTCTGCAGTGGTTTGTATGTAGGGTCTTGTTGATGGTAATCCAGGTTGAAAACCAGGCCTGTAGGAATAAGGGAGAATGGGTGGTGCCATTTTGCTGCTAGTTGGTGTTCGTGTGTACATATTGCTAGTTTTTCTTCCGGTCTATCTGACCCGTTCTCCCTTATCTCAATGCGTGCAGGCAAGGAGGGCC
The DNA here is from genome assembly GCF_047496795.1 of Chiloscyllium punctatum. NCBI lineage: Eukaryota > Metazoa > Chordata > Chondrichthyes > Orectolobiformes > Hemiscylliidae > Chiloscyllium > Chiloscyllium punctatum. Next base: position 4,799,000 of record NC_092752.1, read on the forward strand.
ATCCATTTGACTGGGACAATGTAGCTGTCCTGGACCTGGCTAACCAGAGACATGCACAGAAATTCCTAGAGGCCTGGTTTTCAACCTGGATTGACATCAACAAGCCTGTAGAAATAGGCCCCATATGCAAACCACTGCAGAGCAAAACTGGAAATGACACCACCCACCTTAACAGACCGATTATAGAAATATCAAGCAGAGAAAAACAGCAACGCTTCACGGAGGTTGCACGGTTACGAAACATTTGCATGTCAACCCAACAGCTCAGCGAGCAAACCAACAACTGCAAATACTGGCCTGTCCAGTGACGTCCACGCCCTCAGAATGAATAGAAAATCCAGAAAATCTCCTACTACTTCAGACCTGTGATAAAGTTTACAACTGACTTTTTTTTGGAAGATGTCAAGGATTTGTTTCTTGGAATTCACCTCACTGATGGGGAAAATGGAAAAGCAAAATAATTTTCATCAATTGTAATATTACGCTACAGTATGGAGATACTATCCTGAATAACTATCTATCAAATGAAAGGCACTTTTCACTGAAGCCATGATTTAATCTCAAAATGCTAAAACAGGGACACTAACTGACCAGCAGAGATGTTACCAATATTTTTTTACATCTGAAACTCATTTGTGCTGAAGTAGATTTCTGTATTTTGTGTAAGAAGGAGAAGGTGAGGACTGCAGATCAGAATCAAGAGTGAGGTGCTAGAAAAGCACAGCAGGTCAGGCAGCATCCAAGGAGCAGGAAAATAGATGTTTCAGGCATAATCTCTTCATCAGGAATCCTCCATCCCAGAGAATATGTATAAACCAGTGAGAGAAATTAAGGACAGAAAATATTTTGATAATGTTAGTGGCATTCACTATGTCTGAAAATACTTTTGAAGCATAGTCACTGTTGTGGAACTGCAGCAGCACAGCAAGCTCCCAAAAACAGGATTGTGTTAATAAGCAGATATTCTGTTTTTATGATCTTGCATGAGGGATTAATATTGGCCAGGATGCTGGGAAAACTCACCAACTGTTCTGTAGAAATGTTTTACCTCCGTCCCAGTGGCCAAACACGATCTCAGTTTTACCGCCATCCCACAGGATATACAGGATAATTCATAATGATTCATTTATAATAATAATTCATTTGAATGTTTGCTGGCAATGCAGTACTTGCTCAGTACCATACTGGAGTGATGGCATACGTTTTTGTGCCCGTGTCCTGGAATGTGACTTGAGAATCTCCAACTTGCTGACTCGGGCAAGCGTTCTACCAGCTGAGCGACAGGTGACTATTTAGCTGTAGTGTTATCAAGTCATTATTGTAAAAATATAACAGCCCAAAAAGAATTGGAGAGAGAAGTTTAATTAGCACCCTTTTATCATGAGACTCCTAATTCTGAATTTTTACTGAATTGAAATTCCACAATGGTTGGATTCGAACCCAGGCCCCCAGAACATTACCTGGAATTTTGGATTAAAAGTTCAGCAATAATACCAGTTTGATCGTTGCCTCCGCAGCAAATCAATCTTCCAGTTCCAGAGCCACTGTCTTTTCGTAGAATCATACAGCACAGAAGGGTATGTAGTATGTAGTACCAAAGCTACACTAAATCTCTTTTGGTCCCACTTTCTAGTGTTTGGCCAGTAGCCTTGAATGCTATGACATTTCAAGTGCTCATCCAAGTACTACTTGAAGATTGTGAGATTTCCTGTCTCAACCACCCCATCCCAGGCAGTGCATTCCAGACCCTAACCACCCTCAGTGAAAAACTATTGCGTAAATCTCCTCTAAACCTCCTGCTTTCCATTTTAGAATGATCCTTGCAGCCTTGTTCTTGGTGGAATAGGATGCTCCTTTCAATGTTAATTTCTATCCAGAATCTTAGTTCTCTGGAGACTCATGCATTTGACCATCACAAAACGCATTGAAAGCGAGCCATCTTCTTAAGTGCTGAGATTCACCTGACAAAGGAGCAGCACTTCAAAAGCTTGTGATTTTAAATAAGCCTGTTAGACTGTAACCTGTGACTTCTGACTAGATTGAATAATTAAAGGAAAGCAGTTTTCAATAGCTGAAGGGTCAATATGGGAATAGGTTGTTTACTTGTGGTGGTTAATAAATAAAAAGAATATCATGCATGATTTCATAATTGAAAAAACATTCAGTTGGGTGTATAACCAGATTAAAAACAAGGGAACAGATTATCCTACCTGCTCCAGAGGTGTGTAAAAACATCTCTGAACAGGTTGATTTGAAAAGTAATTGACAAAGGTAATTGCTACCCTGAATGACAAAATGCTGGGCTGCATATCAGTCAGCATTATAATTTCTTGTTGCAGTTAAGGTAATGAACACCATAGTTACTGTTCATGGTCTGCAACCAGCAGAAACTTTGTTGCAGCATTAATATCCTCGTGTGAGGACAGGGTGTGCTGTTCTCACTTGTTGGTGAAAGTGAATGAAATTTTTTATTTCACTATCATTCTCGTCACCGAGTCTTGCATTAGCAACTTTACTGGGAAATTGCTGCTGTTGTGGAAAAAGACCATTCCAATTAAATAGAGTAAGAAATTATAAGGTCCCTATTGGTGCAGTGATAGTATCCCTCCCTCTGGGCAAGAATTCCTGGATTCAAGTACCACCTACTCCACAGATATGTTGCAACCTGAACAATTGGTTGATTAAAGTATCTAAAAGAGACAACAAGAACATGGATATATAATTGATTGAGTCACAGTAAAAAGTAAGGGAATAATTGAAGGTGGTTGACAGAAGAGCTTGGTGATGTGAGGAAAATGCTTTCTTTTTACTGAATGCACTGTTGAAGGATATAAAACGGAGGGGTAATGTGGGGGGGGAAAAGCAAGCAAGCGAGTGAAATCACCTGGATTGGTCTTTGAAAGAGAGAGCGTAGACATAATTAACTGAATGGTTTGTGTCTGTGCTATATTGGGAAAAACAAGGACTGCAGATGCTGGAAACCAGAGTCTAGATTAGGGTGGTGCTGGAAAAGCACAGCAGGTCAGGCAGCATGCGAGGAGCAGGAAAATTGACGTTCCGGGCAAAAGCCCTTCATCAGGAATACAATAGACTCTGTGCTGTATTGTTCTAATGCCAGGAATATTCTGTGGATTGTGCGTGGCCATAAATTGCTGGATAATTTGGTTCCAAAGCCTATTAGGAGCTGGACAATCCAAAATAACAATGACATTGGAATGAAATTAAGCAGTTAAATTGTTAATTATTAATCTTTGGGGGGTTAAAATTCACTCTTTTTTTTTTACTTGACAGGATACACGTGTGAGCCATTTAATAACCCTGCTGACTTTTTCCTTGACATTATCAATGGGGACTCGACTGCAGTAAGCACACATAAAGCTTTAGACATTCGTCCAGGTATGATCCTTTCAGTGGGGTTGTAATAGACGTTGGCTGACCATTCATAATTCTTTTATAGTATTTCTACCCCCACCACTGATTTACAATAAAAGGTTTTCTTTAAAATGTGTTTTTTATCTATTAAAGACTTACAAAATGTTTCCCCAGCAATGTCTTGTAATACAGTGATACTGCCCCTACCTCTGCCCTAGAAGAGATTTGAACAGATTGAATGAATGTCTCCACATATGTCTTGTTCCTGTACTTTTTCATAATAGCTTCACTCTAATAGCTATTTACTTGGTGGGAAAACAAAACCTGACAGATAAGGGGAGAAGCAGGTGTCTAGCCCATTGAGTCTGCTCCAACATTCATCTGATGATCTTCAACTCCACGTTTCTGCATTTTCCCTATAACTGCTGATTCTCTTACTGATTAAAAATCTGTCTATCTCAGCCTTGGGAATATACTTAATAACCAAGCCTCAACAGTCCTCTGCATTCCTATAGATTCGCTATTCTCTCAGAGAGAGAATTCCTACTCATTTCTGTCTTAAATGTGTTACCTCTTATTCTGAGATTATGCCTTCTGGTCCTAGACTCTCCCACAAAGGGAAACAACCTTTCCACATCTACCCTATTAAGTTCCCTAGGAATTGTTTATGTTTTAATAAGATCACCTCTCATTCTTCTATATCCCAATGAGTACAGGCTCACTTGATTCAACCTGAGGGGTGACCTTACAGAGGTTTATAAAATTGTGAGGGGCATGAATAAGGTGAATAGCCAAGGTCTTTATCCCAGAATGGGAGAGTCCAAAGCTAGAGGGCGTAGGTGTAAGGTGAGAGGGGCAAGAATTAGACTCTGCTTCTGTGCTGTACGACTCTGTGACTAAGATTCGGTTAACACAAACTGTTTGGTTTGATTGGAGATTCCCAACTATTCTAATTGTATCATTTCAGCCTAATATGTTTGGGTTCCAGTACTACCTTTGACTGCTGACAAATATTCACTTATGCTGAGCAACACCTCAATTTCAATAAAAGCAAAATACTGCAGATACTGGAAATCTCAAAACCAGAAAATGACAGTGAAACTAGCAGCATCTGTGGAGAAAGAAATAGAGTTAATGTCTTGAGTCTGATATGGCTCTTCGTCAGAACCAAAATGGTGTTTTTCTGCTGTGGACAGAGGGGAGGAGAAATAGGAACAGATGGTGAGGATGCATAGAGCAAAGGGAATTCTAATGATAGGAAAGGAGGGATTGAGGTATAAAATAGATCCAAATGAAGAAAATGGGTTTGCTTTGCTAATGGGCACAAGAGAGAATGGTGAGCTTGGAGGAGGGGTAGTTGTAATCAACTTAGAGGACAGTGATCATGCTTTGAAGTTGGTGAACTCAATGTTGAGACCTAGAAACTTAAATGCCTAAATGGAAAATGAGCTTCTGTTCCTCTAGCTTATGTTGAGCTTAGTTGGAGCACTGTAGCAGGTCAAGGATAGAAGTGTTAGGGCAGGAGTATGATTAAAATGACAAGCACCTGTATGGTCGGGTCATTCTAAAGGACAGAGCAGAGGTGTTCCCTAAAGCATCATCTGTCATATGGCTTAGTATTAATTTTTTTCTGATTTGTCCCAGGACACTTCAGGAGTGACTTTTTATTACTGAAAGGTGCTACATAAATGCACGTTGTTAAAGGTTAAGAGAGACTGAAAAACGCAATTCTGATATCTCCTGCAGGTTTAACCTGGTGTCCTTTCAAAAGAATAGCAACCAACTTGGACAATCTTGGTCCATTGTATAGACTATAAATATATTTTATAATGATATCCAGTCACTTTGTGACTTTAATCTCTGAGCTGCTTCTATAAATCACATTAAACGTCAATGGTGAACAATGAAATGGTCTGAACAGGAGCATTGACTGCCTCTGGATAAAGACCTTTCATTAATAATGAATAGCTATAGCCCCTTTCATTCAGGATGACTTTCCTGTGAGAGAAGGGATAGGACAATCCTTTTGTCAAAGCTGCTTTTTTGATAGACCCAGGTATCTCCAGACTTCATTACACATTTCTAACATTTGTAGGGTCAGTTCCATTGGTTGTAGCAGCATTTATATTAATATATCATTTCCTAATTATATTTTTAAAAGTTAGTTAGTCTTGCTTTTGTTCATTTAACTGTGATGTTCTTTTGTTTAGGTAGGGGTGGCTCAGTGGTTAGCACTGTGGCCTCTCAGTGCCAGGAATCCGGGTTCGAATCCAGCCTCGGGTGACTTGTCTGTGTGGAGTTTGCACTTTCTCCCCATGTCTGCGTCGGTTTCCCCCAGGTGTGCCAGTTTCCTCCCACAATCCAAGGATGTGGAGTTCAGGTGAACTGGCCATCCTAAATTGCCCATAGTGTTCAGAGATGTGTGGGCTAGGTGCATTAGTCAGGCGGAAATAGAGTCATAGAGATGCACAGCACGGAAGTAGACCTTCAGTCCAACCCGTCCATGCCGACCAGATATCCTAACCTAATCTAGTCCCATTTGCCAGCATTTGGCCCATATCCATCTTAAACCCTTCCTATTCGTATACCCATCCAGATGCCTTTTAAATGTTACATTATACCAGCTTCCACCACTTCCTCTGGCAGCTCATTCCATACATGCACCACACTCTGCATGAAAAAGTTGCCTCTTAGGTCACTTTTAAATCTTTCCCCTCTCACCCTAAACCTATGCCCTCCAGTTCAGGATTTCCCCATCCGAGGGAAAAGACCTTGTCTATTTACCCTATCCATGCCCCTCATGATTTTATCATCGCTTAGCCTCTGATGCTCCAGGGAAAACAGCCTATTCAGTCTCTCCCTTTAGCTCAAACCCTCCAATCCAGGCAAGATCCTTGTAGATCTTTTCTGAACCCTTTCAAGTTTCACAACATGTTTTTGATAGGAGGGAAGACCAGAATTGTAGACAATATTCCACAAGTGGCCTAACCAACGTCCTGTACAGCCTCAACATGACCTCACAACTCCTATACTTCATGCTTTGTCCAACAGAGGAAAGCATACTAAACGTCATCTTCACTATCCTATCCACCTGTAACTCCACTTTCAAGGAATATGAACCTGTACCTCAAGGTTCGTTGTTCAGCAACACTCCCCAGGACCTTCCCATTAAGTGTATAAGTCCTCCTCTGATTTGCCTTTCCAAAATGCAGCACCTCACATTTATCTAAATTAAACTCCAATGTAGAATAATAGTGCAGGAGAATGTGTCTGGGTGGGTTACTCTTCGGGAGGGTCAGTGTGAACTTATTGGGCCAAAAGGCCTGTTTTCACACTGTGTGGGGATTCTGTGAAAAGTCATTAAAATGTGAACAATAATGTTGCGATGAGAGAATCAAGGTGTTTAGGACCTCGATGAATAAGGCTGTGTATGTCCTTAAATTAGCAGATGGAAGGATTAGGAAAGTATGGTACAAAGACTGAGAAGAGAAGGTAAATCAGATCAGACATGTTTACAGTCTCCCATCCTTCAGAGTGGGCTATCAGTCTGCTTTTGGGTCAAATTAAGCTCTTGTGTAGGCAGTTATTTGGGACTGGGAGATTTGCCCTACACCAATTAACAGTTTGATAGCCATAAACTCAGCTCGGGACTTCCTGCCATGTAGCAGCAAGTCTGCCACTGACGTTTAAAACCGGCACAAGCACAATGCATCTGCATGAAACTCCAGCCTTAGGGTGGGCGAACTCTGTGTCACATCGGGTGTGGAAAGAGAATTACATTGAAAAGAAAGATTAACTTAGAGGATAAAAGGAGACTGACAGAAAAGTAAAAATAATTACGGAGTTTTAATTTTAAAAATTAAAATCTGATTTTAAAAAGTGACACTTGTTGAAGTTAATTTTCAGTCACAGAAATGTTATTTAGCAGTAATTTACACTTATCACATCGTTAATACTCAGCAGTGTGACAAGATACACTGCAGAAATTCAGCAAAGTTCCTTAAGCAACACCTTTCGAACCCATGACCACTTCAGTCTAGAAGGACAACAGCAGGAGATATGGGAACGCCAGAACTTGCAAGTTCTCCTCCAAACCACTCACTATCCTGACTTGGAAATATATCACCGTTCCTTCATCTACGCTGGGTCAAAATCCTGTAATGTCCTCCCTAGGGGCATTGTGGATCTACCTACAGCACATGGACTGCAGTGGGTCAAGAAGGCAGCTCACCCCCACCTTAGGGATAGACAATAAATGCTGATCCAGCCAGCAATGCCCACTGTCTGAGTGAATTTTAAAATAAACTAGATTGAAATGGACGAGACCTAACTTTCTATGCCAAGTTTAATATTAATTTTTCATGCAATTGCAGCAACTTCACACCCTTCAATGAAAAATCAGAAAATTATGTGGTTATTCGACAAAGTAAACAGTATTTAAGGTGTTTAGATTTTAAATGTTATATGTTCGATTGTGTAGTTTATGAAAATGTTTATTATTCCTTTCATCGTAGAAATGGCTGACGATTCTTCTGCTTTAAAGAAAGAGACCACCATTGCAGAGAACCTAGCAAATGAATACTTGAAATCCAGACACCACAGTGAAATGATATCTGAATTAAACAAGCTATCTCAAGGAAATGCTGTAGAATCTGAACCTGTTACTAGGAGGATCACATATGCAACATCATTCTTTCACCAACTGAAATGGGTTGCTAAACGATCCTTCAAAAACCTGCTGAGGAATCCCCAGGCCTCTGTTGCTCAGGTAACACTGAACCTTTCCACTGTTAATAATGATGAAACTCAAGGTAAATGGATTACTTTCATTTAATGCTTTTTTTTGACAACGTGCAAATCTTACAAAAACATAGAAAAGGAGATTCATGTACACAATGCTTATCAATATCTTTGACAGAAAATCCCAAAGGCCTTCCTGTGATTTGTTTGGAACTATGATCACTTCATATTATAGAAAATACGGACTAGCATGGCTGTACAATCAATCAAGTGAAAGACTTGATTCATTCTTTACATTTTACAATTTAGGGAGAAACATTGGCCAAAAAATTAGAGAATGCACTGATTTTCTTTTGAGCAGTTCTTTGAGATCTTTTAGCTTCTACCCAGAGATGTAGGTGACTCCTTTTCAAGATGTTGAATTGTGCTATCTTAGGTTGTGGGCTCTGTAGTGGGGATATGGGTTAAGGGTCGCAGAGTTAATGAATGCTACACACTAAGCCAAATTTACACTCAGGCCAAGATGGTCACTGAACAAATGAAAATATGAAGGGAATGGGCAAAAGTAGAATTAAAAGAATTGGAAGGAAGATGTTAAAACCTGTGGAGGTGAAGGTGTAGGTTGAAAAGAAAAAAGTTAAATGTTAGGAGTCACCAGACTGTGCGTTCTTCCCACAGATTTCTTTCATTTCATAAAAAATCTTTATACACACACAGTCACTAAAGTAATTCAGTTTTGTCCAGTCTTTGCACACGGAGAAACAAACATTGGAGTTTGACTTTCCCGATAGTTCCAAAAAGGCAAAAGGCACTTCTTAGTCATGCAAGATACTGTTTACATATGTTTGATGTGCCTGATACTGTCGGACCTATTGAGTTTCTCTTACAATATCTGTTTTTGTTTAAAATGCTATGTATATGACAAATATGCTAGAATTATTTGAGGAAATAATGAGCAGGTTAGACCAAGGAGAGCCAATGTATGTTATCTACCTGGACTTCAAGAAGGCCTTTGAAAGAGGCCACTGAGTAAGATAAGGGCCCATGGTTTTAGAGGCAAGGCGCTAGCATGGATAGAAGTTTGGCTGTCTGGCAGAAGATGGAGAGTGGGGATAAAAGGGTCTTTCTCAGGATGGCAGCCAGTGACAAGTGGTGTTCCTCAAAGGTCAGTATTGGGGCCACACCTTTTCATTTTATACATTAGTGGTCTCAATGAAGGAACTGAGGGCATTCTGGCGAGGTTTGCAGATGGCACAAAGATAGGTGGAGGCACAGGTAGTATTGAGAAGGTGGGGAGGCTGCAGAAGGATTTGGACAGGTTCGGAGAGTGGGCAAAGAAATGGTAGATGGATACAATGTAGGAAAGTGTGAGGTCATGCACTTTGGTAGGAAGATTAGAAGCTTGGACTATTTTCTAAATGGGGAGAAAATTCAGAATTCTGAAGTGCACAGAGATTTGGGAGTTCTAGTGCAGGATTCTCTCAAGGTAAACTTGCAGGTTGAATCAGTAGTAAGGAAGGAAAATGCAATGTTGGTATTTATTTTGAGAGGACTTGAATATAAAGCAGACATGTATTTCTGAGGCTCTTTAAGGCTCTGGTCAGAACACATTTGGAGTATTGTGTGCAGTTTTGGGCCCGATATCTCAGGAAGGATGTACTGGCCCTGGACCGTGTTCAGAGGAGATTCATGAGAATGGTCCCAGGAATGGAAAGCTTAACATATGAGGAACGTTTGAGGACTCTGGGTCTGTACTTGATAGAGTTTAGAAGGATGAGGGAGGATCTAATTGAAATTTACAAAATACTGAATGGCCTGGACAGAGTAGATGTTGGGAAGATGTTTCCATTGGTAGGAGAGTGAGACCCAAGGGCACATCCTTAGAGTAAGAGGAAGACCTTATGGAATAGAGTTAAGGAGCAACTTCTTCAGTCAGAGAATGGTGAAACTATGGAATTCACTGCCGCAGAAGACTGTGGAGGCCGGGGCATTGAGTATATTTAAGATAAAGATAGGTAGCTTCTTGATTATTAAGGAGATCAAGGGTAACAGGGAAAAAGCAGGAGAATGGGTTTGAGAAACGTATCAGCCATGATTGAACGCGGAGCAAACTCGATGGGCTGAATGGCCTAATTTCTGCTCCTATGCGGTCTTATGGTCTTATAACTTACTTTAATGGAAGTTGCTGCTACAAGGTAACATGCACATTATGAAGAGAGAGGACAAAGGGTGGAGCCCTGATTACAGCAAAGATGACGCTATGTACATTGGAGAAGCATCACTGGGTAAGACTGAAAACCTAAAAGGGCATAATGATAAAGGTGAATATTAGGGGAGAGCTATTGGGAACAGTGAAATGTTTAATGTTATTGAAAGCATTAGAGAGGTTGAGAAGAAAAGTGCTGTGCATAGGATGCCTCTCGGATTGGAGATGCTGGATGTTAAATTTTGGGATAGTCGAGAGACTTGTACTGTCAGTGCTGCCTGAGCTTGAGGTGCTCCTTGTGGAAACTTTTCCTGACCTGGCCTAGACTTAGAGTGATAGAGATGTACAGCATGGAAACAGACACTTCGGTCCAACCCGTCCATGCCGGCCAGATATCCCAACCCAATCTAGTCCCACACCTAGGGAGTGTTGCTGAACAAAGAGACCTTGGAGTGCAGGTTCATAGCTCCTTGAAAATGGAGTCGCTGGTAGATAGGATAGTGAAGAAGGCATTTGGTATGCTTTCCTTTATTGGTCAGAGTATTGAGTACAGGAATTGGGAGGTCATTTTGCGGCTGTACAGGACATTGGTTAGGCCACTGTTGGGATATTGTGTGCAATTCTGGTCTCCTTCCTATCGGAAAGATGTTGTGAAACTTGAAATGGTTCAGAAAAGATTTACAAGGATGTTGGAGGATTTGAGCTATAGGTAGAGGCTGAACAGGCTGGGGCTGTTTTCCTTGGAGCATTGGAGGCTAAGGGGGTTTACAAAATTATGAGGGGCATGGATAGGGTCTTTTCCCTGGGATCCGTGAGTCCTGAACTAGAGGGCATAGGTTTAGGGTGAGAGGGGAAAGATATAAAAGAGACTTATGGGGCAACATTTTCACACAGGGTGGTACGTGTATGGAATGAGCTGTCAGAGGAAGTGGTGTTGGCTGCTACAATTGCAACATTTAAGAGGCATACTTGACTTGATTTTCAGTAAGATAGATTGAAGCATTGGAGGAAGGGAGGCTTCTTGAACCACATCAGTCTTTGGGATGTAGGGAAATCTACCATGCTGTTGGAAAGGATTTCCTACTGAATTAATACTGCTTTATTTTTGTTATCAGCATACTCTGCTGGAATTCCAGTCACAAGCTCTGTTTGCTGTAGTTTGTAGAGAAGTTTCAAGTATATACTGCGTGTGAGAGATATTGCTCTATGGGCTAGGCTGGGAGTGAATCGACAGCCTCTTATCTCCCAGAAAAGTATTCAACCAAATGAAAATGACAGTGCAACCAGGAAACAAGTCTCCAAAATGAATTTAAACTGAACTTTCGTGGAAAGAGTATTAGCATGGTGAGCATTAGTGTGCTGTTTCGAAAGGCAAGTTTCATCCCCTCTGCTTACCCTGACTCCACTTCCTGTAACTGCTGGCCTGCTCCACCCCATTGGCTGAAATGGTGGCATCAATAGGTATGATATGGAAAATAGCAATTCGGGCTAATAAAGCAGTAACTTTGGATCAGCAAGTTTGATGTGAAATATCTAAATAAGAAAGATCTTTCATCGATTTTAACATCCCCACCCTCTCACCCTTATTTAAAAGAGCACTAACTGGTTTTAATACATCAGATCCACTACCTGTCTTATTTGACTTTATTGTCAGCATTTAAAATTTTACTATGCAAAATAGTGAGGAGAACGGTTACTGAATAAAATGGTGATGTTTCTACAGTGAAGTGATGCACTTTAATGACATTTACATTCGGCATTCTGTATTTCTCACACACAACTTAAAAAGTTTAATTAATGCTTTGTTACATCATTTCTTCAATTGTGGACCCTAGCATCTGCACAATGGGGACTATGCTTCTGTACACTCTATTTTTCTTCCTAATTAAAAATTAAATTGGCAGTCGAGCCAGAGAATCTATATGTTTTCTGATTAGGTTAGAGATTACCTAACAAGTCCACACCGATCCTCCGAAGAGTGACCCACCCAGACCCATTCCCCATATTTACCCTGACTAATGCACCTCACACTATGGGCAATTTAGCATGGCCGATTCACCTGACCTGCACATTTTTGGATTGTGGGAGGAAACCAGAGCACCCGGAGGAAACCCACGCAGACACAGGGTGAATATGCACACTCCACACAGACAGTCGCCTAAGGCTGGAATCAAACCCGGGTCCTTGGTGCTGTGAGGCAGCAGCGCTGACCACTGAGCCAGCGTGCCACCATTCAGTGCCCAGTTGGACCTGGAGGATGGAAAAGGCAGGAACTGAGAATTCAACAGTTGCCCTAAGCCCTCTACTAAGATAGAAAAGTGTTAATATGCAGGGGGTCCTGCCTAATACTATTCATTTCTGTGGAGGACTTAGGAGCACGAGTAGATCATTCAATCCTTGGAGCCGTTTCTGTTTTTCAAATGTATTGTGATCAAGCATAGACGGGGGTCAGAATCAGTTGCTGTATATCCAGACTTCTTGCATGACTTGGGCACAGTATATAGCTCCTTGTGTAAGATACAAAAGGGCAACATGCATGATTGGGCTATCTATCCTGCTCAGATGTTAATTTATTTTATCCACCCATAAGATGTGGATGTTGCCAGCAATGCCAAGTCCTAATTTAGTTGCGGAGGAGAAAGTGAGGGACTGCAGATGCTGGAGATCAGAGTCAAGAGTGTGCTGCTGGAAAAGCACAGCAGGTCAGGCAGCGTCCTAGAAGTAGGTGAATCAACGTTTTGGGCATCAAAATCACACTCTCGACCCTAATTTAACTACCCTTTGAATCAAGAGTCAACCATAATGCTCTCAATCTAGATTTACGCATAGGCCAGCGTGTGTAATTGAAAGAAAATTAGTGAATCATATCAATTTTTTTGACAATTAATGATTATATAATAGTTACCATTACTGACGCTAGCTTTATAATGGATAAAGCTATCTATTGTAGTTTTATCTATTATAAAGATCCCTGGAGCATTAGCCTGCAACGTCAAATTTCTAGTCCAGTGACGATACCACTATATCACCTGAAACACCTTCCCTAAAGGTGTTTCCTTCCCTTAGTGGGCGGCACGGTGGCACGGTTAGCACTGCTGCCTCAGAGCGCCAGAGACCTGGGTTCAATTCCCGCCTCAGGTGACTGACTGTGTGGAGTTTGCACATTCTCCCTATGTCTGCGTGGGTTTCCTCTGGGTGCTCCAGTTTCCTCCCACAGTCCAAAAATGTGCAGGTTAGGTGGATTGGCCATGCTAAATTGCCTGTAGTGTTCGGTGAAGGAGTAAATGTAGGGGAATGGGTCTGGGTGGGTTGCGCTTCGGTGGGTCGGTGTGGACTTGTTTGGCCGAAGGGCCTGTTTCCACACTGTAAGTAATCTAATCTAATCTAAAAGCATCAAGAAAACAGATGCCCACCACTGCCTTACTTCTCAAAGGCACCTAGAGCTGGCCAATAACTGTTAGACTTGGCAGCAACACCCACGTTTAATGAATTAAAAAAAAGCAATTGGATCATGTATGCTTAAAATGTTTTATTGTTCTAACAAACTCTACTCTTAATTAGGTGATGGTTTCACTTGTCCTGGGACTGATTGTGGGAGCCATATTTTTTGGAGTACAAAATGATATGACGGGTATTCAGAACAGGTTGGTATAACTTGAGAGATCAACTTAAAAACTTAACTGAAAACTAAATTCCAAAGGAGAACATGCTCGTTGACATGACAACATAAATTACACTTATGCAGCGGCCCACCACATCTTGAACCTGAGCTACTATTTCAGTTCTTTTGTTTGTCAATCATGAATACAATCAAAAAATGATCACTTCAATTAACGGCAATTTTGTGAAAAATACAAACTTAGAAATGCGAACTTCATTGTGAAAATTGTATAAATTCTTGAGGTATGCTTGCAAGGAATGCCAGTCAATTGCAGGATATCCAGATTATAGCAAGTTGTTCAGAGTATGGTGAATGGTAGAATGAGATGAAGACAGCACCATTGGTATGGGTCAGGTAGTTAATGATGTATAGTTGGTAAAAGATAGTCATAAAACCCACTAGGCATCATGGTAAGAAATTATCCATAAAACCTGACGAAGTGGGGGGTAGGGGCAGCCGAAGAAATTTAAGATAGACAGGCAGGAGGCAGGAAGAACACAGCAAGCCAGGTAGCATCAGGAAATGGAGAGGTCGACGTTTCCGAAGAGTCGATCCTTGGTGTGTTAATACCACAGCTGACACTGTATAGCACTGGGAATTGATATCACAAGCACATTATGAAACCATATGTATATATTTGTACTCATTTCAACTCTGAGTATGCATCTTTAATTATTTACTAACAATGGTGGTTCATAAATTTGAGACTTATTGGTGACAAAATGTCTGGCTGCTAAGTAATAATTGGAAATCTGTACAATGTACAGTACTGTTAATCATTTGATAATGCTTTTAGATTGGATTTTAAATCTTAGATTATTTATCTTTTGAGGTATTCCTAACCTTAGTAATCATTAGACTTTGAAAATCAATTTGATTTTAATCAAAGACCTTTCTTGCAATAATGTTCTGTTTATCTGTCCAATTTTGTATGACATTTTGCTATATAGTTTAATACCTAGAGCTCCCCCTAATTGTAACACAATGACAATGTATTTATTTGAAAACAGTTCTATAGGCAGGAATATTCAGCTGTTTTTATATTTGCTGTTCACCCTCTTTTTATCTTCAGTTGAATATTTCAAATCTCCCCTGGTCTCCTGCATCCTCCTCAGGCTTTAACTGACACCACATTCCTGCTGTATTGATCCTAACTGGCATCAATTATTGTTCACTCATCATCCATGGGATCACTGGATTCTCTAATCCTAACCTTATCACTTGGTCCAAAAGTTCTTATCCTCATTTCCAACTTTTGCCATGACCTCCACCTAATCCCTCCAATTCTTTAAGAGCTCCAAACCCAGCCACTTGTGCACCTTGTGGCTCAGCTGCCTTGACCCAGTTAAGGGCTTCCCTCTATACCTCAGGCTCCTCCTTTGAATTCACTCCTTACAACCTATCTCTTGGACCAAGCTTTTGATCACATGTCCCAATGTCTCTTTAAGGGGCCACAGGTAAATCTTATCTGATAATTGTTGCTAGGGGACATCTTGCAGTACTGTAGTAGGTTAAGGTTGAACAAACGCAGTAATAAGACCATAAGACATAGGAGTGGAAGTAAGGCCATTCGGCCCATCGGGTCCACTCCGCCATTCAATCATGGCTGATGCGCATTTCAGCTCCACTTGCCAGCATTCTCCCCGTAGCCCTTAATTCCTCTAGACAACAAGAACCTATCAATCTCGGCCTTGAAGACATTTAGCGTCCCGGCTTCCACTGCACTCCGTGGCAATGAATTCCACAGGCCCACCACTCTCTGGCTGAAGAAATGTCTCCGCATTTCTGTTCTGAAATGACCCCCTCTAATTCTAAGGCTGTGTCCACGGGTCCTAGTCTCCTCGCCTAACAGAAACAATTTTCTTGCATCCACCTTTTCAAAGCCATGTATTATTTTGTACGTAATTGCATTGGGAAAATCTGGAATAAGTAACGTTTGGTAATGACTACTTTTTTCTAACAGAGCAGGTGCGTTTTTCTTCCTGACCACCAATCAGTGTTTCAGTAGCCTGTCTGTTATCGAGCTCTTTGTTATAGAAAAGAAAATTTTCATGTAAGTGATAACTTTGACTTTCCTGTATTAATGCTAAATCTGAAATGCTTGTCTATAATTAGAATTGTGAGTTAGAATAGTTTGCTTGCAGCAAACATTTTTTGAGTTGAAACAACCAGCAATGGCTCAAATAGATACTCTGATACAGTGTGGGAATTGGATGTTGCCCATTGGGTGCGTTGTGATTGAGGAGAATTTAAGATGGGGAGGGTGCCCAGGCCAGCACCTTCCCACCCACACCCAATCACACACCTGTAACACAGAGGAAACGGTGCCAAATTCATCAGGCTGCCTACTGCGCGGAAATGAATGTAAAGCTCATAATATGGATAGCATGAGTGTCAGGCTGGTGGAGGTGAGACACTCAATGTTTTAAAAATGCTTCACACTGTGGGAAAGAGAAGAGGTGCTATCACTGGAGGGTGCCCGTTGACCACTGGGGGCATCAGTCCCAAGATTATAGCAAGCCAACTATTTCCTTCCATTCACCCATTCTTTAAAACACACCCTGTCAATACTCTTGACCCCTTCTCCCTAAGTTGCCAAAATTTCTCAGTCCAAAACCCCAAAACAGCAGTGCCCACTATCCAGCTTAACTACTAATTGACAGTTTTGGAGGGCGGGACTTGGCGACAAGCGTGACTCTGAGTTTGCCCCGCCATCAGCAGTATGTTATTAGCTGCAAGGTTGGTTACAGCTTTATTCCTGATGAAGGGCTTTTGCCCGAAACGTTGATTTCGCTGCTCGTTGGATGCTGCCTGAACTGCTGTGCTCTTCCAGCACCACTAATCCAGTATTTGATTTTCAGCATCTGCAGTCATTGTTTTTACCTTCCAACAGGCCAGTCTGCTGAGTGCTTGAGGCACACCTGACAGGCAAACACTTGCTTGTGGGCTCTGGAGAGTGAAAGGAAGTGTGGAGAGGTTCTGTCTAGATCAAAGGCATTCAGTACATCCATAATTAGGAAGGCAATTGAGAACCAGTTCCTTAATGCCAAACAACCTCCTCCATGATTTTTCACCCTTCAACACCCATATCACTACCTCTCACAATCATTCACTTGAGGTCTGAGATTAACACTTTTAGTGGGTGCCCTTAGCAGTGATGTTGCCATTTCATAGACCTGGAAGGCTCTGTTTGATAGTAGCTCTCAACAGATGGGACTTGTGCCACCATGATTCTTGATCCTGGGGATGGCCTTCAACTGCCCAGTTAAGAGCCTGATGGGAACTTAATGTTGCAGACATTCCCTAAAAGAAGCAACTTAGGGTCTCCCAAGTTTTCCAGTCAGTGAGCTACACCTTCATCTCCTCCATTAATTTCCATCCAGAGAAACTGTTTCCTCGGCGCTTGAGGGGAGTAGGTGGTAAAGATGGTGTTTTGCTATGACCTTTCCTGACTAATCAAAATGTTATGGTGATTTTATTTTCCTCACAGACACGAATATATCAGTGGCTATTACAGAGTGCATGCATACTTCATAGCAAAGTTACTTGTTGACCTGATTCCTATGAGAGTAGCACCAGCCACTGTACTTACAATCACAACCTACTTCTTGATAGGTGAGTTGCGATGCTGCAAGGGCAAAATAATTCTAGAAAGCAGAAAGTGAACATGGAATAGTACATTTTTCACCATTAACAAATGGCCAAACATTAAAGAATGATCTAATTGAGATTTGCTTTTCTGTGGATTCCTGTCGTTCAAAGATAAACTATCAATATTGAAGGTGCTGGTCTCCTTCCTAACGGAAAGATGTTTTGAAACGTGAAAGGGTTCAGAAAAGATTTACAAGGATGTTGCCAGGGTTGGAAGATTTAAGCTATAGGGAGAGGTTAAATAGGCTGGGGCTGTTTTCCCTGGAGCATTGGAGGCTGAGGGGTGACCTTATAGAGGTTTACAAAATTATGAGGGTCATGGATAGGGTAAAGAGACAAAGTCTTTTCCCTGGACTGGGGGAGTCCAGAACTAGAGGGCATAGGTTTAGGGTGAGAGGGGAAAGATATAAAATAGACCGAAGGGGCAACTTTTTCACACAGAGGGTGGTGCATGTATGGAATGAGATGCCAGAGGAAGTGGTGGAGGCTAGTACATATGCAACATTTAAGAGACATTTGGACGGGTATATGAATAGGAAGGGTTTGGAGGGATATGGACCGGGTGCTGGCAGGTGGGACTAGATTGGGTTGGGATATCTGGTCGGCATGGACGAGTTGGACCGAAGGGTCTGTTTCCATGCTGTACATCTCTGTGACTCTTTGAAGTTGTAATCTATTAAGACATTTTAGATGGTTAAAGGATTTGAGAGGGTCAATAGAGAAAAAATTATTTCCTTTGGTAGGGAGTCTGGAATAAGGGGTCAGAACTTTTAAAATTAGAAGCAAACAATTTGGGACAGTGACAGGAAGCACATGCTCACGTGAAAGTGAGTGGAAATCAGTAACTTATCCCCTCCTAATAAAAAGTTGTTAATGCTGGGTCACTTGGAAATTTTGAAACTAAAGTTAATACATTTATTAGACAAGGGTACTAAGGGATTCAGAATTAATCCAGACAATAATTGAGATTTAGATTAGTAATGACTTCATTGAATGGCAGGATAGGAAGCAGAATGACTTTGTCCTACAGGTATTAGACTTTTTTGTTAAATAAAATAAACCTGTTTTGACATGCTACACCATGGTTCTGGGATAGATGGGTCTTGAGCCTGGAACTGCTGGCCCAGAGCTAGGGACCCTACCACTGTGATGCAAGACCTCTCCGAAAGTGTTCTGGGCATGTTTCACCTCGTGAACATTTGCTGACTCCAACAAGAATTGAACATGCAAACTTTGTATCAGACTCTGATCAGCTAGCTAACCAACCAATATAATTATTTTAATCACCCTTGTTGGAGATGTCATGACACATCTCCAGGGTAAGTAAGTGTTGAACACAGATCTTCTACCCAAAGCTGGAATGAAAAACAAAACCTTAATCCTGCTGTTACACTGTGTTGACATTCCAGTATTAAATGAGCAGCCAAACCTGGGGCAGTGGGTGCATCATTCACATGTAAAGGACTGAGCCTAGTCTAAGGCTGACCAGAAATTAACTAAATTAATGTTTGTGTAAAATTACTGTTCTTAAACATATCAAGCTCAAAAGGCCAGATTACACGGTATTTAATGATTTGGAGATGGCGGTGTTGGACTGGGGTGTACAAAGTTAAAAATCACACAACACCAGGTTATAGTCCAACAGGTTTAACTGGAAGCGCACTAGCTTTCGGAGCGACGCTCCTTCACTACCACCTGATGAAGGAGCGTCGCTCCGAACGCTAGTGCTTCCAATTAAACCTGTTGGACTATAACCTGGTGTTGTGTGATTTTTAACAGTATTTAATAGTTTCATAAAAATATTGTTCAACATTAGTTTAATGCCATAATTAGAAAACTGAACAGTTCTTTTGTTATTGTCAACTAGATTAGTGCAAAGCTAGATCTAATCTCTGGTCATTGCTCAATATCTGGATGACTCCTGGTTTGGGGTTGTTTCAAAAGTAATCATTAAATGTACACTAGTAACAACATTGAAAAATATGAATGCAGTTGGTATTAAATCCCATGATATAAACAATTTTTGAAGGAAATATTCCATAAAATAAAATTTAAACAAATTTGGTTAAAGAATATTTAAAGCATGAATTCAGAAAGTTTCAAGCATGTCGGCTTGTCTAATAGATAAAAAATAAATTAAGTCTGTTTTGATTAAAAATGGTTCAGAGCCTACAAAGAAGGTTACCAAAATCTACGTCACTGAAATATAATGGAGATAGAATGTGATGCAGCACTGTGACTAACAGCTTTTGTGAAATATATTTGAGTGACACTGTTTTTGAAATTAGACTACACATTTTATTTTTCAGGATTCAAGCTGCAGCCTGGAGCCTTTTTCATCCTATTGTTGACATTAGCCCTCGTGGCCATTACAGCTGCATCTCTGGGATTGGCTGTTGCGACTGGACAGAGTATTATAGCAATTGCCAACCTGATGATTACTGTTATTTTTGTTCTCATGATCGTATGTTGAATATATTGCATTTTTATTTACACTTACATCTCCAAATCTCTCCCTACTTTTATAATCTGCACCGGCCCTATAATCCACCCAGGTATCTTTGCTCTCCCAGTTCTGGGCTATTAAGCATTCCTCATCATCAGAATTTCACTATTCATTATTGTTCCTTCAGTTGCATATGTCTCAAGCTCTTAAAGATAACCTCTCTTTCCTCTTCTTTAAATGGTCCTTAATCAAAAAACTCACTCTGATCAAGTTCCTGGTCATCTGTCCTAATTTCCTGTTTTGTGGCTCAGTGTCAAATTTTGAGAAAGGTATTCTGAAAGGAGAGTTGTTGCATAATGTTTTTCTTTTGTTATGTAGGTGTTTCCCATTTGATAGCATGACTCGTATAGAAACATTGAACTAATAAATAGCCAACTAAAATGAAAAAGCAGCATCAAACCACAACTCTAATGCCAAATTATACACCATTGTTCACACAAAAGTAGCCCAGATATGAGTTGATGTCCTGAATATACAGGACACCATTCTCATTGGCTATTACTGGATTACAATCTCACATTACAACTACACCTGTGACCTAATGCAATTTTTAACTCCTGGGAAGTGGGTGCCGCTGTCCGTCTCTCGTTGTCCTTGAGAAGGTGATGATGAGCTCCCTTCTCGAATTGCTGCAGTCCATTTGTCCAGATCCAAAATGAAGGGGGGCAGGGAGGGTTCCAGGAATTTGACTCAGTAATACTGAAAGAATGGTGATATATTTCCAACACAAAAATAGAAGTTGCTGGAAAAGCTCAGCAGGTCTGGCAGTATCTGTGAAGAGAGATCAGAGTTAACGTTTTGGGTCCAGTGACTGTTCTGTGGAAGGGTCACTGGACCCTGAACGTTAACGCTGATTTCTCTTCACATGCTGCCAGACCTGATGAGCTTTGCCAGCAACTTCTGTTTTGTTACTAATTTACAGGATCTGCTGTTCTTTCGGTTTTTATTGATGATATATTTCCAAGTCAGGATGGTGTGTGGCTTGGGGGAGAATTTGTAGAAGAATTAATTAGTAACTCAGTTTTAATTATTTTTCTCTCTCAAGTAATAGTAGAGAGTTTATTTAAATCATCATTTCATGGTGATTATGTTTTGATTACAAAGTCTACCTCAGTGACAGCCAACATGATTGAAATCTTGGGGTTGTGTCTTTCCGATAACTATTTGTAATTGTCTCTAGCTTTTCTCTGGCCTCCTGGTGAACTTGCCGAGTGTGGTAAACTGGTTGAATTGGTTGAAGTATTTCAGTATCCCACGTTATGGCTTGACCGTAAGTATCATGAAATCACCACCTTAATAGAAGAATGGGTGTTTGGAAATACAGTCACGCAACACAAGAGGCTATTCAGTCCATTGTGCCTATTCTAGCTTGTTGAAAGTGCTTTCAAATTAGTCTTATTCCTTTGCTTTCTCATCCCAGAGCCTTACAATTTTTTTTTTCCTTTTCCAGCATTTGCATTGAAAGCTACTATTGAATCTGCTTCCTTCATTTGTTCAGGCAGTACATTCCAGATCACAACAACTCACTGCTTTTACAAAAAATCCTCCTCCTCTCCACCCTGGATCTTTTTGCAAGTGAACTTAAATCATTGCCCTTCTGTTCTTGGCCCCCTTAGAAGTGAAAATCCCCGTTAAAATTACTCATAACCTTCTCTGCTCTAAGGCTCCTCATTATTCTTTCCACATCACTGAAGTCCCTCACTTTTGCATTTCCTGTGCATCTTTCCCAAAGCCTATGCATCCATTCGAAAGTACAATGGCCAGAATTGAACATAATACTCTATCTGAGGTCTATCCAGTGATCTGTAGAAGTTCAGCATAACTTTTGCCTGTATTCAAAAAAATCCCATGTTTCTTTTAACTAAGATATCAGTATGTGAATTCCCCCCCAGTTTCTGCATCTGTTCTTAAAATTCCATTCATATAGAGTCATCGAGATGTACAGCATGGAAACAGACCCTTCGGTCCAACCCGTCCATGCCGATCAGATATCCCAACCCCCAATCTAGTCCCACCTGCCAGCACCCGGCCCATATCCCTCCAAACCCTTCCTATTCATATACCCATCCAAATGCCTTTTAAATGTTACAATTGTACCAGCCTCCACCACATCCTCTGCCAGCTCATTCCATAAACACACCACCCTCTGTGTGAAAAAGTTGCCCCTTAGGTCTCTTTTATATCTGTCCCCTCTCACCCTAAACCTATGCCCTCTAGTTCTGGACTCCCCCACCCCAGGGAAAAGACTTTGCCTATTTACCCTATCCATGCCCCTCATAATTTTGTAAACCTCTATAAGGTCACCCCTCAGCCTCAGACGCTCCAGGGAAAACAGCCCCAGCCTGTTCAGCCTTTCTTTGTAGCTCAAATCCTCCAGCCCTGGCAACATCCTTGTAAATCTTTTCTGAACCCTTTCAATTCTTCCTTCTAAAACTAATTACTTTACACTTCTATTAATTACTTTGTACCTGCCATTTGTTTGCACATTTCCCTAAGTCTGTCCAGTGTCTTCTTGAGCCTTTGGTTTGGGAAAAAAAATCACTGGTTTAGCCTCAACTGGAGTAATGTGTCTCATGCTGGGAGCTGCACTTTGAAAGATGTGAACACTTAGGGTGCAGAAAAGGTTAATGAAAATGGTTCCAGTGAAGAGAGATGTAACTTAAATCTCAAAATTGTTGATTTGTCCAATACCTCCATACAATACATTATAGAATAAGATTCTGTTAGCTTTGCTCATTAAAGCTCTGATTAGGAACTGAACCAACAGGAAGGTTGAAAGTGACAGTTCCCATGCTGTGGCGCAGATTATTGGCTCATTGGCAATTGGCATATCCAAATTAGCCTAAATTTTAAGAAATCCTTAGAGTTTAATTTAGAAGCTGAATATATAATTGTTGTTTTCCTGAGGGCAGAGAAAATGGAGAGTTGATGGATGCGTTCTGAGTCATGAACAGCTTTGCTTAATAAGGAGTTTCCACTGTCAGCTAACCAGAGCTACGGACTTACAGTTATTCATAAAAGATGTAGAGGGGAAGTAAGAGATTTATTTTTAACACAATATTCTTGCTAGCTGGAATGCTGCAGCCAAAAGGGATATTTACAGAAGACAGTTGGATAAAGGAAAACATTTTTATAGCTGTAGGGAAGAGCAGGGAAGTGGAGCTAATTGGGACAGCTCTTTCATGGAGCTGGTACAGACACAGGGGCCAAGAATCAATCCTGTGACCTCCAAATGAACTTTGAAGAAGTGCTCTATATTATGAGAAGCCTAGATATTCTCAGTACCTGGCTTGTGCGCTTTATTTTATCTCTTGAACTCTCAGTTTTACTTGAGTTAAGAAAGTACAAAGAGTGATCACGTTACCCGATATACTGCTTTGATTTTACACAGGCTCTACAAGTGAATGAATTTGTTGGACTGAAGTTTTGCAACAATTCCGAATCAGTGTTTGTTCCCAATGAAAACAACTGTAGCACAAACTCTGAAATGCTGATGTAAGTTGAAAAATAGCCTAAATATTACAGAATAATTTCATTTTAATGTCTCAAAGATCTATTGCATGCCACTATTTACATATGCAAATCCAATCCTTATTTCTAGTTGAATCCTAAAATGAGTTAGGGGCATTCTAGAAAAATGGGGAAGAGGAAAGGTGGAGGAGAGAGGAGGGGGTGAAAATGTAAGTCACGTTGTTGGATAGGGGTAGTTTCTAGCATTGCTAGAAATGGGACTGGCCTTGACTGGGTATGTTTTGGCAGGATGTGATGTAATGTAGGTTGAATGCCCAGCATGCCAACTTCACCCAGTGCTGAACTTGCTCCATCATACAAAGAATCAATGGTCAATCAAACTTATTAAAACAGTCCAAAGATGTGCTGGTCAGGTGAATTGGCCATGCGTTAGGTGCATTAATCAGAGGGAAATGGATCTGGGTGGATTGCTCTTCGGAGGGTCACTGTGGACTGGTTGGGCCAAAGGACCTGTTTCCACACTGCAAGGAAACTAAACTAAACATCTGAGGCATGGTCATTGAATATTTGTAAGGCGCTGTTAGGCAAATTGTTAATCTGCAAGGGGGTGAAGGGTAAGGTCAAAAGGCCTTAAACATTGAACAGTGGTAAGCTTGATGGGCCAAATGGCCTATACTCCTGTTCCTAATTTTTATGTTTTTATAGAGCAGTAACAGTAAGAAAGTTTTATCAGTAATTTAAAACTTGTATTTTC
Organism: Chiloscyllium punctatum; assembly: GCF_047496795.1. Classification (NCBI taxonomy): domain Eukaryota; kingdom Metazoa; phylum Chordata; class Chondrichthyes; order Orectolobiformes; family Hemiscylliidae; genus Chiloscyllium; species Chiloscyllium punctatum. The sequence continues at coordinate 4,823,361 of NC_092752.1, forward strand.
ATGGTTGTTTTTAACCACTTCATAGAGTCATAGAGATGTACAGCATGGAAACAGACCCTTCGGTCACTTCACGTGATGAAGGAGCTGTGCTCCGAAGACATATGATTTCAGATGAACCCTTTGCACGATAACCTGGTGTCTGACTTTGTATCCCCCCAGTCCAACACCAGCACCTCCATATTATAACTGTCATGTAGAAACACTAACTGGACTTTCTGGGAAACAGTCTTATTCCTGTTGTTCTGGTTGCCTGTTTCGTATAAATAGCATCTAAGTACCAAATAAATAGCAAGTAATATTTAGCAGTTGTGGCATTCTAAAATGTAGTATAAAGGTGGTCATATATCTTTCAAACTTGGAATAGTATTTTCACAGCAGACTTCTGAAGGTGGCTAAGAGGCTCAAAGGGAAATCAGAATCCTGCAATGAGTCAGAAACGATCATTCATCTATGATTCTCCATGAATTGATCAATTGGTAATGTTGTAAAGGCAGGTGTGTCATTGAACATGGAGGAATACTGATATAAGGGAGAAGGGGGTCTCCACGTGATAACCAGCAGGTTTATTTGTCCTTTTGTCCTGATGCCATGTGACTTCCAGGGGTCTGGAGACAAAGGGCCACTCAACTGCATACCATTGTCAACAACAATTGAACTTAACCTGTGGATTAGACAGGACATAAGTGAAGGAGTCTGGAACTGACTGAGTCACCCAAATTTGTCACAAGTTTCCAAGTGAGGAAGACATAGCATAGTAGAATGGGCAGAGTGACTGTTTATTGTTTAAAGTGCCTGTAGGATGATGAAGATGTGCTTATCTGGTTTCATTCTCATTTAACTTTTCTGTACTGGTTTGGTTGTACTGAATGACTTGCTAAATCATTTCAGAAACAGATCAGGGTTAACTACATTGCCATGGGGCTAGAATCACATGTAGGCCATCTGACCAGGACGGGAGGTCAGATTTCTTTCCCTGAAGGGAATTACTGAATAAGATGTTTAGCTTCATGGCTATTATAATATTAGATGGCAGGATTTAAACTCATGTAACCAAAGTGTTAATCTGGGTTTTTGGATTAACAATCCAGTTATTGTACTACTAAATTCCTTAGTTCTAATCTATAAGATTGACACACCTCTAACCTTCTACCTTGTCCTGTAGATTTGACAGAAATTGCTGGACATTTCTTTAAAATCTTAGAATGGTGATGATTGTACAGGATTGTGAAACACTGCCACCTGGTGGCAGAGTAACCACAGTCGTCATCAGTAATTACTTTGTGACTTTACAAAACTGTCCGAAGAAGATTCCACAGTTACAACATGTTTTGGCCAGAAGTGGGTGAGAATGTACAACTGTACTACAGGGAAAAGAGCAGCACGTATATATTTAAGGAAAAATTAGACAAATGCATCAAAACATCTTTCCTATCTGCTATACACCCCTCCCTCCACCCTTTACTCTTTTGATAATCTGGATGCAGTCTCACCCAGACTTGAACATATTCAATAACAAAGCCTCACTAAATAGTGAACTCCAAAGATTAGTGCCCTCTGGAAGAGATTACTCCTCATCTCCTGACAAAACACTATGAATAGGAGAACCCTTATTTTTAAACTGTTTTCCCTCGTTCCAGATTCCCAGAGAAGTATCTTGCAAGCATCTACCCGCCAAACTTCCTCACATTCTTATATGCTTCAATAAGAATCTCTCATTCTTTTCAACTCTATTGAAATTGGTTAACTTGGCTAATCTTTCTTCAAAAGGTGACCCTCTCAATGTAGGAATCAACTGAGTGAATCTTCTCTGAATTGCTTCCACTACAAGTAAGGAGAGTAAAACTGTACACAGTACTTGAAGCGTTGACTCAATAATTCCTTGTACAGTTGCAGCAACACGTTTCCATTTTTATAATCTATTCCCACTGTACACAGTACCAAAATTATCCTACTTTTATACTGGAGTCATAGAGCTGTACAATATGGAAACAGATCCTTTGGTCCAACTCGTCAGTGCTGACCAAATATGCTGAATTAACCTAGTCCCATCTGCCTGCAATTGGCTCATGTCTCTCCAAGACCACCTTATTCCTATACCCATCCAGATGCCTTTTAAATGTTGTAACTGTACCAGCCTCCACCACTTCCTCTGGCAGTTTATTCCACACATGCACCACCCTCTGTGTGAAAATATTGCCCCCTTGGTCCCTTTTACATCTTTTCCCCCTCACCTGAAACCTATGCTCTCTAAATTTGGACTCTCCCACCCTGGGGTAAAGACTTTGGCTATTCACCTTATCCATGCCCCTCATGATTTTATAATCTCTATAAAGTCACCCTTCAGCCTCTGACATTCAAGGAAAAATAGCCCCAGCCCATTCAGCCTCTCCCTATAGCTCAAACCCTGTAACATGCTTCTAAATCTTTCCTGCACCCTTTCAAGTTTCACAACATCTTTCCTCCAGCAGGGAGACCAGAATTGAACACTCTATTCCTGAAGTTGCCTAACCAATATCCCATACGGCTGCAACATAACATCCAAACTTCTATAATCAATGCACTAATCAATAAAGGCAAGAATACCAAATGCCGCCTTCGACTATCCTATCTACCTAAGACTCCACCTTCATGGAACTATGAACCTGCACCCCAAGGTCCCTTTGTTCAGCAATAGTCCCCAGAAATCTACCATTTAAGTGTATAAGTCCTGACCTGATTGCCTTACCAAAATGCAACACCTCACATTTATCTGAATTAAACTTCATCTGCCACTCCTTGGCCCATTTGCCCATCTGATCAAGGTTCCATTGTACCCTGAGATAACCATCTTCACTGTCCACTACACCACCAATTTTGATGTCATCTGCAAACTTATTAAACATCCCTCCTATATTGACATCCGAATCATTTTTTATACATGACAAAAAGCAATGGACACAGCATCAATCATTGTGGCATACCGCTGGTCACAGGCTTCCATTCTGAAAAACAACCCTCCACCACCAACCTTTGTCTTCTACTTTGAGGCCAATTTTATATCCAAATGGCTAGCACTCCCTGGATTCTAATCTTGCTAACCAGTCTACTGTGCATACAGACAACATCCTGTCCCTCAGAATCCCTCCAACAATTTAGCCACCACTGGCTCATTGATCTATAGTTCCCTGGCTTTTCCTTACCATTTTTATTAAATAATGGCAGTACATTTGCCACCCTCTAGTCTTCTGACACCTCACCCATGGCTATTAATGATACAAATATCTCAGCAAGGGGCCTAGCAATCACGTTCCTAGCTTACCGTAATGTTCTGGGATACACCTGACCAGGTCCTGGGGATTTATCCACCTTTGTGCTTTTTAAGATGTTCAGCACCACTACCCTATGTAATATGGACACTTTTCAAGATATCACTGTTTATTTCTCCAAGTTTTCTAGCTTCTATAAACTTCTCCATTTGAAGATTTTCTTGCACAGTGGGTAGCATCCCTATCTGTAGCCCAGAAATTCTGGGTATAAGACCAGGTTTTAATGGGCATAATGCAGGTAAAAACTGTAAATCTTTTTGATGAGCCCGTGACTGATTGTAGGAAGTTTCCTGTCAGTGAGACCCATGTGAAAACTGTAACACAACGGTTTCCCTACTTTAAAAGGCCCATCTGCAGTTTCTTGCCAGTTGAAAACCTTCTGTCTGAGGCAGTATAATCAAACTAGCCCTAAAACCCTTCAACCCCAGACTTTTCAGAGTCTGTGTCTTTTATAACCTCGCTGGAAAAAACAAGCCAAGGACAACATACCTTGTTAAAGAAACAGCATTGTCACACTCGTTAGAGAGACAACAGGTGGTGGCTTAATCTGGAGGTCACCACAGCTCAGATGAGGATCTCAACAGGATGGGGATTGAATTTGTGCTGTATATACCAAATCAAAAACAGCCATCCAGCTAACTGTGCTAACAGACCACTACACAGGTGTATGCACACATTCCATCCAAGCTGTAGTGAAGAAAAATGGAATGTTGGCCTTCCTACTTGCTGTATCTGTGTGTATCACCTTTGTGATCAAAGGACATCCAGATCCCTCAGTAGTACAGCATTATATAATCTCTCTCCATGTAAATGGATTGGATGCACTGAACAGCATATTCCCAAGATCTAAATGCTGTAATAGTTGCTAACTGGTCTGCTAATGCCAGAATTCTTTTACAAATCATCCTAAAGTTGAAGTCCCTCCATGGCTTTGCCTTTCCTTATCTCTATAAGTCCACCAGTGCATAAAGATATTTGTATTCTTCCAATTCTGCCATATTCCATTCTTGACTTACATCACTCTCTACCATTTGTGTTTATGCCTTTGGTTGTCTAGGCCCTAACCTTTGGTTAAAGACAAAAAATTGCAGATGCTGGAATCCAAGATAGACTAGCAGGAGGCTGGAAGCACACAGCAAGTCAAGCAGCATCAAGAGTTGGAGAAGTCAACGTTTCAGGTATAACCCTTCTTCAGGAATAGGGGTGGATATAAAGAGAGCTGCAGATAAAGGGGCTGGGGTTGCTGGATGGTGAGGGGGGGGGGGGGGAAATAGGTGAAGACATGGTAGAGAGTATTACCCGGTTGGTTGTTCGGAGGAATGAATCCAGTTGGTAGCTAGAAGGAAGGGTCATTGAGAGGAATGGAAGGGAGGGGGAAGGGAAGGGAGGTTATTTGAAATTGGAGAACTCAGTGTTGAGTCCTCCGAGCTGTAGGCTGCCCAGGCAGAAGATGAGGTGTTGTTCCTTCAATTTGGAGTTTGATTCATTGTAGCAATGGAGGAGGCTGAGGATGGTCATGTTGGAAAGGGGAATTAAAACGGGCAGTGACTGAGAGGTCAGGTTGGCCCCTGTGGGCCCACCCATTTTAATTCCCCTTCCCACTCCCTTTCCAACATGACCATCCTCGGCCGCCTCCTTTGCCACAACAAATGAAACCACAAATTGGAGGAACAACACCTCATCTTCCACCAGGGCAGCCTTCAGCCTGGAATACTCAACACTGAGTTCTTCAATTTCAAATAACCTCCCTCCCCATTCCCCAACTCCTTTCCCAGCCCCTCCCCTTCTTTTCCATTCCTCACATCGACCCTTCCTTTTAGCTACCAACCGGATTAATTCCTCCCATCAATCAACCAGGTTGTACCTCCATCTGTATTCACCTATCCCCACCTCACTACCCTGCTACCCCCCCACCTTGATATGCAGCTCCCCTTGTACACCCAGTCCTTAAGAAGGGTTATACGCCCAAAACGTTACCTTCTCCATCTTCTGATGCTGCCTGGCTTGCTGTGTTCTTCCAGCCTCCTGCTTGTCTACCTCAGCTGTAATCTTTGGAATTCCCTTCCTAACCCTCTACACGTCTCTCTCCTCCCTCCAGACACTTAGGGGAGGCAGTGGTAATATCACTTGCTAATTTCCTTGAGGATAGGGGTTCAAGTCTAACCATGGCAGATAGTGAAATTTGAATTCAGTAGAAATCTGGAATTTTAAAAAAAGCAAAGTTAATGAGGACCATGTCAATTTTATCAATTGTCTTAAAAACTGAAATGTAATCACTCCTATTATTAATGAAAGAAATCTGCCATCCTTATCTGATTTGGCCTACATCTGACTCTAGCAATTAGGGGTGGGCAGTAAATGCTGGCTGAACCACTGATGGTCACATCCCATGGTCAATGGACTAGTAATCCAAAACCCCAGAATATTGGTCTGAGCACGTGGATTTAAGGAATCCGTTAACTTCATTGGATCTGGCCTACATGTGACTTCAGACCCACAGCAATATAATTGATGTACAACTGCCTTCTGGAATGGTGCTAGTAAGCCGCTCAGATCAAGGTAATTAGGGATGGACAATAAATGCTAGTTAGTCAGCCAAGTCCATATCCCATTAATGAATTTTAAAAAACTTTTCAAAGCAGTCTCTTTGACCAAGCTATTGTTTCCTTATGTGATTCAGTAAATTACTTTTCTTAATAGTCCTATGGAATTCCTTGGGACAATATTTTTGTGTTAAAGGTGATACATAAATGGATGTCATTTTTGTTCAATGGTAATGACTACATGGTAAAATATCAATCACCAGAGGCCTTAACTTTCAGACTCAATGAATAAATTTGTGATGTTTTGTGTATTGTAGATGCACTGGAGAAGAATACCTTACCAGACAAGGAATTGAAGCAACTGAATGGGCCTTGTGGCAGAATCATATAGCGTTGGCTTGCATAATGATTATTTGTTTCACCATTTCCTACTTGAAACTCAGATTCATGAAGAAAATGTCATAATTTATATAACTAGACAAGACTCCAATCTCCTCCGTTTGATGTCCTAGGTTTTTTGGAAGGGATCCCTTGCTCACTATGCCACTGACATATTATTTGTTTCAAAGTTAGTTAATGATTTACACTGCTCAACCATGTGTCCTTATGGAAGTGTACATCCACATGATTGGCTGTGAATTTATTTTTGTTTGTTGTGCTATTCTGTGACTGTCTGTCAGTGGAATCTTCTGTCTTGTGATAAGCATGCAATGAGGTGAAATGGTGACATACTTAAATCTCTGTCCAGGATTAAGTTCCTGGTGGCAAAGTCCATAGTTGACCTCCCTGCCCCATCTCTTTGAGCCCTTAAGTAGCTAGTTAATGACTACTTGAAGCCCTCACCCTTTGCCATTGGGATTACTCAAGTGCAGCCAGGCCTGTTGCCAAGCAGTGTGGACAGCAACTAAAATAGTGTAGCTGTTGGTGATTGTGTATGTGTGTGTTGGGGGTTGGGGGCAGTATTACCTTTGACTGACAAAGGGACTGGATATTGATAGGAGAGCCCAATGGGAGCTAAATTTCTGCCCTTGGTGAGAAGCCTGCATTCTTCTCTGTGATTACCACCCTACAAAATCATAACTTCATTTTTTTTTCCACGTGTCTGGGTAGCTCAGTGATCCTCTGACAGCAGCCACCATCTTCCTTGTCATTGACCTGCAGCTCTCATTAGGTCTTGGTTCCAGAGGACACATGATTGTTGTGTGGTTTGGTGGGCCTTCTCTTACTACCTGGCAGGGAGGCCCACCCTCAACACCTTTCTGTCCAGTTTGTCTATCTACATCACCAACTCTCTTCAACATCTTGACTAGGATAGGTTTTACATTATACTGGATTAGTGGTGCTGGAAGAGCACAGCAGTTCAGGCAGCATCCAACGAGCAGCGAAATTGACGTTTCGGGCAAAAGCCCTTCATCAGGAAGGGCTTTTGCCCGAAACGTCGATTTTGCTGCTCGTTGGATGCTGCCTGAACTGCTGTGCTCTTCCAGCACCACTAATCCAGTATTTGGTTTTCAGCATCTGCAGTCATTGTTTTTACCTAGGTTTTACATTATCCCTATGTTGCTTGGTCTTACAAAAGCTGCCTTTTTTGTGTTTGAGGTTGCATTGATATTCGGGTTGTCAACTTTACTTGGACATAATCCTTAAATTTGCCTTATCCAATCTCCCACTTCGCCATTGGTTGTCTGACACATTCATTCTTGCAATGCCTATACCAGCAGGAAACAAACAGACTCTTCATTACCCAGTTGGAAACTTCCTAACTGACTGAATCATCTTCTTTCTCTTCATGTCCAATCTTTTTATAGCTTGCAAACAAAGATTCAAAAACTTTAAATGCACATTGCTGTGTCCGGGAAGTTAATCTTTAATTCCTGGAGACTCTGTGATAATCCTTGAGATTTGGCAGCCATTGATTAAGAGTTTATAAATGATCAATTGCACTGCTGCCCATCTTGAGAAATCTTCAGACGTGTTTTGAGTTTTGATGCCAGTTTGGAGGTCTATGCTGTGCTGCAGTATATGAAAGAGGGCATGCTATTGTTTTCCTTTGCACTGTTAAAATGTAAAAAATTAGAACTGTAAATTGAAAATGCTGAAAAGGATAAAGGTTGTTAAATTTTGTAATGTTAATTATATATTTTTGGGAAATATATTTTGCAAATTATTTTGATACGTTTAACTTGAAAGAAATCACTATTGGATCATTACTTGTGGAAGTAAAGTTCAACATTCTGTGCATTTTCATGACTTTGGCTGAGGACATAATGAATATATGCACCCAGAGTGTACTATAAAGTTCAAAGTTTGTGTACTAAAAAGTGGCTGCAATTTTCACGGTGTCTGAAATTGTGTATCTGTATAGCATGTGCCCATCTGTTTCAACACCCCAAGCCCTACACAAGCAAACAGTTTCCACCTACCCCAAAACCTTTAACCACTTGCTTACCAAGAATCTATATATCGTTGCCTTAATAATTAACAATGGCGGTGGTGGTGGGAGGACAGGTGGTGAACGCTGGTTGTGAGTGGGACACCATGCTGCGATGGAGACCAGGGGAGGTGACTTTAGGTCTGCAGTAGCACTTAGCCACCTGATTTCAGCCTTGGCCCTTGGCAGGTCCCTTCAGGAGGACCTCCTGTTTCAAATCAAGACACTTTTTTTTATTTTTCTAAATTCCAGCAGATATATTCCCAGTCTGTCCAATCTTTCTACATAAAACAACCCAACTTTCCAACTTTTAGTCTAATAAACCTTCTTTGGGCTGTGTCCAATGCACTGACATCCTTCCTTAAATAAGGAGATAAACACTGTATACAGTTGGTCACATCGGTGTCCTGTATAATTGAAGCATGACCTCCCTACTTTTGCATTTAAATCACCTTGCAATTAACAATTATTGTCTACTAACGTTCTTAACTACATGATGTACTGATGTTTAAACCTTTGTGTTTCATGCATTAAGACACCCAGTTACCTCTACATCTTGCAGCAATCTCTCACTATCTAGATAATATGCATTTTTAATTCTTTCTGCCAAAATAAAAAATCTATTGGAATGCTGCCTTTTCAAAAGCCTTCTGGAAATATAAGTTCAGTATATGTAGCAACGCCTCTTTAGTCACAGAACTTCATTTGATCAAAGAATTCCAATAAATTGGACAGTCTTTCTGAGATCACTGCATTCTTCCAATCCTAGTTTCTGGACCATCCCTGAATTTTTTAAAATCACTCCACTATTGGTGACTCTACCATTACCTGCTTAGGCCCCAACTTGGGAATTCCTTCCCTCCATAAACATCTCAACTTCTCTTTCTGTCTTTTAAACAGTTATTTTAAAATAAAGGATCAAAAGGACAGGTTTTGTTGTTAGCCCTAATTTCTCCTTGTGTGCCTTGGAGTCAAAAGAAATACCCTTGAGGTGCCATGGAATGTTTTATTATGTTCAAGACACTAAATACATACCCATTTTGGTGACCTGTTCATTACCATCTGTCACCCTCTCTAACACTGAAGTGTAATTAATTAAGTTTGAAGTCATATCATTTAAGATTACATTGGAGATTTTAAAAATTCAATTTTAAATTTCAAAATATTTTTCATTGTCTTTTTTCCCTCTCTCCTAAGCCAATCTGCCTTTGTTCCTTTTTGTGTCTGTATTCAGGTTCAACACATCATTTGTTGAGATGCATACAGCACATCCCTAAATACTTTCCATTCCTCTTTTCTGCATCTGATTCAACATTGCCTTCACCCACTGTAATGATTTTTGTGGGAGGTGTTAAGATGCATTGGGTTGCATCCATGCCTCTGAATAGGTCCCAAGAATCTGATGACCAAAAAACATATATTAATGCAGCCAGAGTATGATCTTGTAAATCCTTCCAATATGTTAATGGCAGGCAGTAAAGACAGCAGGAGAGTTGCCTGGTACAGATACAGATCAATGCCCTTAAAGCCATCGCCTCTGGCTTCAAGCTTGCAACTTGTTCATGGGGGAAACTAACTAACTGTGGAAATAGGTTTAATCACATGCTTTGTCTGTCTCGTGCAAAGAAGATAAAAATTATAAACTGTTTCCTACAGATACTGCCAGGCCAGCTGAAAATTTCCAACATTTTCTGTTTTTAAAATACTTAACTGCCATGTTCCCAAAGTGGTTCAGTTTTCTACTGTTCGTTTTGTTGTGAATTTAGGGGATAGTTGCAGATGTACAGACAGGCCATCACATTTATTTGTTAGCTGTGGCTTAGTGGGTAGTACAGTAGCGCCTTGACATACGAACGACCCCGTTCATGAACAAATCGGTTTACAAACAGGATTGTACGTAAAATTTTGCTTCAACGTATATACAAAATTCAAGGTACAAACGCAAAAAGCCCATGTGCGACCACGTGGTTTCACTGTTCTGCTTTGCTACGCGCTTGTTGAACGCAAAAGTTCTCAGGCCCCGCGTGATCTCATTCAGTTCGTCTTTGGCGTGTGCGCTGTGAACAGCCGTCCAAGCATTCTTATGCTATCCGAACAATGGGAAAAATTGATTCAGTTTGCGAACCGGGTCCCGGAACGGATTAAGTTCGTAAGTCGAGGCACTACTGTATTCTCATTTTCAGGGTTTCAAGGTTGTGGGTTTAAGTCCCACATAGGTGACTAAAACACAAAACTCCATGTTGACACTTCAGTGCAGTACTGTGGTAATGCAGCATTGTCAGAGTCATCACTGAGCTGATGTGCTACATTGTTAGAGGTGCTATCTTTCACATGAAGTGTTAAACTGAGGCCTACTCTTGCCTCTCAGATTGACATACAACTTCAATAGTAATCCCTCTAAAGCAAACATTATCTAGTTGCTTCCTCATTTACTGAGCCTGGGATCTTTGTGCACAAAATGGCTGGCACGTTTGCTGTATTCCAAAGATGACTACACTTGGAAAAGTATTTCACAGCTGTAAGGCATTCTGAATTTATGAAAGATACTATGAGATTGTGAGTCTTTCTTTCCAGTTTGAGACTAGTTAAAAATGCAGAAATCTGTCAACAAAAGTGATTTTGTCAATCCATTTAATTGCATTAACCATTATTTTCAAGTTCTAATAATTGACTTCTTGATTCTCAATTTCTCACATTGGCCAGTCTCTTGGTCATTCTCTTAACATACTAATGAAATACTTTGTAATAATTCATTAAAGTTTTCTGTTGTGTTGCTATTAACTGTTTTATTTCCAATGTTCATTTATCAGCTCAATTGTAACCAGCTTGGCTTTTTCAATTTCTGCAATTATTTATGCTTATGCTCTGCCAAATTGATCTTCCACCATGTAGAATATTTAAATCATTTGAAGGTATTTTCCATAAGTTATCAAAGCTCAACTAATCCCAGGAGCAAATAAAATGCAAACCAAAACCACTGCAAATGGTAAAAATGTGTGAAATAAACAGAAAATTCCAGATGGACGGGCTAGTAAATCTCTGTGGAGAGAAAACCGTTAATGTATTAAGAAGGGGTTTGTCCAATAACTGTGACGTTAATTCTACCAAAAATTGATAGTCCATCTAACTTAATGAGCCAGTGAATTTTGTATGGCGCGTAGAATTCACTCTATACTGGAATTTATTGATTGTTACAGAGATTGGTACTCTTTTGTTTGTCATTTATATAACTGATTTAGAAAGAATGTAGAAGGCATGGTTAGTAAGTTTGCAGATGACAACAAGATTATTGGTATATGGTCAGTAAAGAAGGTTATCTAAGATTATAAGGAGATCTTGATCAACTGGATTCATGGTTGAGGAGTGGTAGATGGAATTTAAGTTGAATGAATGTGAGCTATTCCATTTTGGTAATACAAACAAGGGCAGGACTTATTCAATTAATAGTAGGGCCCTCGGAAGTATTATAGAACAGAGAAGCCCAGGGGTTTAGGTACATAATTCTTTGAAATTTGTGTCATATGTAGATTATAGTAAATAATACAGTAAAATACAGTGAAAAGTTTCAATAGTTGCTACAAACTGACACCATTATGAATACTTTAAAACTAAAAAGGATGGAAGATAAGCAAAAGAGAGTCCTGAGCTGCCACCCTTCCTCCACTGTTTTGCCACCAAATGTGCCGAATCCACCATTGTTTTAGTTATCATCTCCTCTTCACTGCTGGGCCAACCTTGTCAAGGCCAGGTCCCATACTGAACCCACACTCGCCCTGCAACAGGAGTACCTGGCCTTGCTGCTGCCTCACTGGCACCAAACGTCCCAGCTCTGGGTGAACCACGTAGCTGCAGCAAGGCCAGGTACTCCTGTTGCAATGCCAGGAGTCCTCACTCTGGGCCTACTGCAACCAGGAGTCCATGGCTCTGCTATCAGACCAGGCCGCAGCCGGCATCTTGCCAAGAGTTCCACTCCGGCAGCCTGCCTCCGAAATATCACTTTGCTGGTACAACCGTCTTCAAGTCTGCTGTTGCCTCCATTCACTGGAGGATCATTGCCACTGCTGCCGCCACCATCCCCAAATATGGGAGGATGTCCCTGTTGCTGCTACCGCCGCTGTCTCCAGCCAATGGGACAAGCTGCCAATCCATGCATGGCCCACTCTAGTTGCCATGCCGATTTCACCGATAAACCCACTCCAAAGCAAAGAAAATAAAAGAAATTAAAGAAAAAGAGTTTAAAAAAAAGGAAAAAAAGCATGGGAATGAATGAGGCCCAGGCAAAAGCCCACACGCAGCCCTGCTACTCTGCTGCCATCTTCAATCAATTGGGATGTCATGATGAGGTTGTTCAGGATGTTGGTGAGGACTGTTCTGGACCTTTTGTGCAGTTCTAGTCACCCTGCTATAGGAAGGACCTTTTTAAGCTGGAGATGGTTCAGCAAAGATTTATTGGGATGTTGCTGGGAATGGAGGGTTTTAGTTATAAGGAGAGGTTAGATTGACTGGGACAATTTTCGCTGGTGCTTAGTATTTTGAGGGATGATTTTCTAGAGGTTTATAAAATTATGAGGGATTATAGATAAGGTTAATGGCAAGTATCTTTTCACTAGGGCAGAGGATTTCAAGAGTTGGGGGCATATTTTTAAGGTGAGAGGAGAAAGATTGAAAAGCTTTTTTTCACAAAATGGTTTGTGTGTGAAATGAACTTAAATAGAAGTGTTGGACGCAGGTACAGCTGCAATGTTTAAAAGAACGTTTGGATAAGTCTATGAATAAGAAATGTTTGAAGTCATATGGGTCAAGCGCAGGCGGGTGGGATGAGTTAGGGATTATGGTCAGCATGGACTGGTTGGACCGAAGGGTCAGCTCCATGCTGAATGACTCTCTGACCCTATTATTGGATGTTTGGATCACACATTGCTGAGCACTACCTGAATTATGGAAAGAACATGAAGTTCAAGCTGGAGCAAGGTATTGATCTTCTAGATGAAAACTTTTCAATCGAATGTAAAAGATCCCATGGCACTATTTTGAAGAGGAGCAGGGAATTATTCTCAATGTCTTGGGTCCAACATTTGTCCCTTAACCAACATCATGAAAAGCATTGTCTGCACCATTTATTGTACTATGGGACCTTTGCACTGTACAGGTTATTTATCATTTCTGTCATCCCAACTACGTAAGCATTTCCAAAATACTTTTTTGGCTCTTTAGTGCTTTGGAGCTCTCTCTCAGGTTGCAAAGGCTGCTGAAAGAATCTAAGTCATTTCATATACAATGTTAGTGCAAATCTTTCTTTGTGCATGGACTCTTGCTATGTGTCAACATTGAAATTATAGCTTTTTTACAAGGGTATGGTCTCCCCAATATTGACATGACTCCTTTTTTTGTCTTTATGATAGAATATTGTCGCAAGCAGTTTTTCAAAAAACTATGCTATAAGTAGAAACAGTGCTGGAGAAACTCAGCACTGAACCAGTTAGGATTTTTCTTCATTTCATTGAAGAAATCAGACCTGAAATATAAGACCTGAAACTACTGTATTTTTTGCTTTTGATGCTGCCAGACCGGCTGAGTTTCTCCTCGGAGTGTTCTGAGATTGGAATAAAGGTAACATTTTTAGTCTGATATGATTCTTCTTCAAAGATGAGTCAATATCAGAGACAAAACGTTAATTCTGTTTCTCTCTCCACAAAAGGCTGCCAAAATTGCAACACTTTTGTTATTCATATTCCCAGCATCTGCCCTACTTTTAAATATTTTCTAATGGACCTGTTCAGAAATGTTATGATGTTCCTCTGGGACAGGTGGTAATTGAACCCAGGATGCCTGGTCTAGAGGTAGGGACATTACCACTTAACCAGACCCCCAACCAAATCAGCCTTGCATGTTATAGCATTTCAAGTGCTCATGGAAAACACTTATTGAATGGCTTCAATGAGTTTCCTCCCCTACCAGCTTTTTCCTTTAGGCAGTTTATCAGGGAAAGAGGTGTATTTTCTTCTGAAGAAGGGTCTCAAGGACTGGAAATGTTAACTTTCCACACATTTTGAGTTTCCCCCCAGCACTTGTGATTGTGTTCTTGTTTCAGATTTGCACCATGCGCCGTCCACTGGAGAGGCGCATGATCTGAAATGCCATGCCACTTGGGACAAAGTCCCCCTGGCGCTTTGGCACAGGGCTCGCACGGCACCACGTGCACCGGGGGAAAGGGGAGGCGGGGACGAGCACGGCGCGCGCACCTACCACCCACGCCGTTCCCTCACTGGCGGCGCGCGCGCGCACATCTCCCGCCAACGTTTCCATTGGCCGCCGCTCGGCCGCCTGAGGCCCGGATGTAGGCAGGGGCCGGGCTATAAATAGGAGCGGCGCCGGGGCGGGAGCGCAGAGCGGTTTGAAAATCGGGGCCCGGAGGACACGAGGCGGCGATGGTGAGGGAGCAAAATTTTTTTTTGAAATTTTAAAAAGAAAATGCAGACACAATAAATCCGCAGTTCAAAAGGGGAAAAGAAAGCAATAATTTCGACGACGGTACACGTGCCGTTTTTTCCCCCCCTAATCTCATCGTATTTTTTTTAAACCTTCGCTGTTGTTGTTATTATTCTCTGACAGGCTGGCGGTAAAGCGGGTAAAGACTCCGGCAAGGCGAAGACCAAAGCGGTTTCCCGCTCGCAGCGAGCAGGCCTCCAGGTCAGTGCGATCTCCTCCTCTTCCTTCCCGCTGACTGCCTGC
Organism: Chiloscyllium punctatum; assembly: GCF_047496795.1. Classification (NCBI taxonomy): domain Eukaryota; kingdom Metazoa; phylum Chordata; class Chondrichthyes; order Orectolobiformes; family Hemiscylliidae; genus Chiloscyllium; species Chiloscyllium punctatum. Next base: position 4,838,372 of record NC_092752.1, read on the forward strand.
GGGAGCGGGCGGCTGCAACAGGGGCCAGCCCCGCGCCACAGAAGTGAATGCGGGCGGGCGCTGCTCACGATATTTCTTAACACGCCCCTCCTCCTCCCCCGGGAACTGGCTGCGGCCGGAAATGTCTCTTCACACCCCCCCCCCCCCCCTCCTCCCCCGACACATAAATATATCGTTTCACGTCGCGGGCTTTCGGTTGTTTTTCCTGACCGCCGTCTTGGTTTTTTTTTCTGACTTTTTTTAAAAATTTATTTCCGCAGTTCCCGGTCGGTCGCATCCACAGGCACCTGAAGTCCAGGACTACCAGCCACGGGCGGGTGGGCGCCACGGCGGCGGTTTACAGCGCCGCCATCCTGGAGTATCTGACGGCCGAGGTGAGTGTGGGGGTTGGGGAGCGCTACAGGCCGCGGCTCCATGGACACGAGGTCCGTCGCCGGAATGGTTCCGGGCTACTGACTCCTGGTGTGGGTCGAGGACAGCGTTCCGGCCTGGGTGGTGTTGCCGAATGGAAGGTTCCGGTAGTCACCACCTTGTCCCTCGTTGAGGTTTAAGGATAAATCAGACGTATCTGCTTAACTGCGGAACGAAGTTGCCGTATCTGCTTTAGGATTCTTTTGCATCTACATTCCGGTTCACCTGTATGTTTACTTTGATTCGGGCTTGCTTTTCATGCCCTTTTGGGGAGTGATATTTTATTTATAGTAGCTGGTAGCCTAGCTGCTTTTCAAATTTTTGGATTTTTTTTTAAATCCCCACCATTGGTTGACAAGTTCTGTCATCGTTGGTCCCTACCCCTCTCGACAACTAATCTCCGTTTTGAGTTTTCATTGACTTCCTCGGTGAAAAATGCATTGAGGGTTCCACATTAATTTCTTTCTCTCCAGATGTTGCCTGCTGAGTTTTTCTGGCAAATGTTTTTATCACTTTGTATTTAATTTCAATGTTATGACTCTATGCCCTTCACTTGATTGTATTCAATTAGATCAGTTCTTAGCCACGAGACTCATTTCTTCTGGATTGCCTTTCTGCCAGGTACTAGAGCTTGCGGGAAATGCATCCAAAGACTTGAAGGTAAAGCGCATTACTCCTCGCCACTTGCAACTTGCCATTCGTGGTGATGAAGAGTTGGATTCCTTAATCAAGGCTACAATTGCTGGTGGTGGTGAGTTAATGTTTTTAAGTCATAACTCCCTGAAAGTGAATTTAGAGATAGAAAGATAGGATAGGGAAGACCACATTTGGCATGCTTTCCTTTTGGTCAGCATCGTGTATAGAGGTTGGGAGGTCATGTTGTGGCTGTACCGGACACCTTTACAATACTGTGCAGTTCTGCGTTCCCTCTTCAGAAAGATGCTGTGACACTTAATCTTTATAAATATAGTTTCTATTTACTTTTTATCTGGTTGGAGGTTTTGAGTTGTAGGAAGAGGCTACGGCCAACTTCCCTGGAGTGTTGGAAGCTGGGGGATGACCTTGTAGTGGTTCACAAAATCATAACTGTTATGGATAGGGTAAATAGACAGGTCTTTTCCCTTGAGTTGGGAAGTCCAAATTAAGAG